>NC_092149.1:62145376-62469542 GCF_045791955.1 Oncorhynchus clarkii lewisi | reverse complement strand
TCGGACAATCAGTGCCTTACAAACGTGCCGCGAAAAGGCCCAACCCACTTTCCAAGGCTGCCCCGTTCACTGAGAGATCCCCGGCAAACCCAGGCATTTCACGTACATACATTCATGATTTCTTTCTCAAAGCGGGCGGAGGTTCGTGTGTAAGGTATAAGGTTAGTGTAGGTGAGAGTAGTTTCTGAATCTGCCAATGTTAAGTGTCTCTGTCCCTCGCTCCCTCTCCATCTCTTCTTAACAAGTATCCATGTTGTTGTCATTCCGCTAGGGACCTGTTTTCAGCCAGTCAATAACCGGTGCAGAGTATGTATGTTTATCTTGTGTTTCCATTTAATTAGCCAGTAAATAAATAATTAAACCAATTTGTGTAGTACTGAATCATAAATAAGGCTCAGGTTTTTGCAGATGCAAGGAGGTTACAACTATTCAGAATGGTGATATGATACGAGGTTATGATTAATAAGTTGACTGTTTATAGATGTGATAGCTAAAGACCTTTTAGAGTTTAATTCGGGAGATGGTAACTCTTTCAAAGAACCCGCTCGTGGTGCCCCAGATCCTAATGAGTTCATTGTTACATGATTAATTTAATCGGGTAACAATCAAACATAGTTAATTACATAAATAACAGTCTTCAGATTAATGTTAAACAGAATATTCCAGACAGGTATTTTAAACAATATGACAAATTAACAAAATACTTTTTGTGGGAAAAGAAAAAACCCAGGATTAATATGAAGAAGGTGTGCTCACCAAGGGATGTAGGAGGCTTGGCTTTACCATATGTTAAATTGTACAATTTATCATTTGAAATGGCTAAATTTGCGAAGCATTGGGGCAAAAGGGATGCTGGCTTGGATTGGATAAAAATAGAGTTTGAACTAAGTTATATTTTCACCTCTATTGATACTCTGTCACATAGTCTTACAGGGGAGAGGTTTGTTGAAACTTCCAACCCAATTTTGTTACACTCAAAAGAGGTGTGGAGAACAGTACACACGATATGTGGAATATCACATCTAAAACAAGGATACTCATCATTGTGGCACAATCCTAGGCTTACAGATAGGAAAGAAGTCTGTGTACTGGAAACAGTGGCTAATGAAAGGAATTCATACTATAGGTGATCTGTACAATGAAGATGTTTAAATGTCATACTCAGATTTGGTACAAAAATATGATGTCAGAGACAAGGGACATTTCTGGAAATATTTACAATTGAGAGAATGTTTGTTAACCGTTGATCCAAAAATGTGGTTGAAGGCTTCGTATCCTCCTTCGTATCCTGTGTGATGCAATTTGGAGCCTCTAGAGGCACGCAGAGGCCAAATCAAGCTCTGTACCGCATCACGGTGTGCCTCTCAAATGCTGTAACAATGCGGAGGGCTCCGTATAGCTCCACATTGACATGATTGGTTTACGGTAGGTGGGGGCGGTACATCCTATATAAATACAAACTCACTTCCTTGACAACTTCCTTCACAACAGTTATGCTCTGCTAAGCGCAATAAGTATGAAAGCCCTGACGTCTGAGGAGGCTGCATCACAGTGAATACTGTATGGCCACGTCAGACTTCAGATTGACCACACAGAGACTTTAATATGCGCTCCTCCGGCGTGCAGGCAACATAGATCATGCTGCAGGCAGGATAGAGAAAGAAATACATGTTTAGAACTGGTAATTGATCGTATGGTGCAAGAATGAATGCAGTTAATTGATTATTGAATGTTATGACGGACATAGCTTTGTAGAGCCAAAACATACACAACCTCTGCTCAGCAAACTCGAACTCGAGAACGAACCATTTGGGGTACTGCAGTTCGCGATTGATATTGTGCTTATCAATCACCCTCACCGCAGTCAAGCAATGCATTCCGCCAGGAGTCGTTCACAATCTAGTCCGGTTGCGGCCACAACTAGACCTTATTTCAAATGTACCAATAAATAATTGTATTTGTAATGTAATGAACAAATGTACATTGTTTAAATCACTATTTTACAAGTCTCAGTTACAAATAACAGCTCCAATAAGCCCCTTAAAGCCAATTTATGCTTGATCCGGAATGGAGTCGGAGGCTCTGTATGGAAGGGGTGACACAATTGCCGAGCATCCGGAGGCATTAAGAGGTCAAAATGAGCTCCGTACTTTGAACATGCAGTGCCTTTTATGTTGAATGAGGTGAACGAGAGGCTTGTAGAATCATGACTGTTTTGAGTTCATCGTTCGTCGGTAGTGGGTCCTGCGTGCTCTGGACATTACTGTCTCAAATGAATGAAATGAGTCGAAGGATTCGTTCTTTTGACTGAACGAGTTGAAAAGATCAGAGTCAGTAAAAAGAGCTGAACTTCCCATCAGTAACACACACCGGCGCATGCACGCACACACACACCAACTGGCCTACACACTAGCAACACTCACTAGCATTTGCTAAAGTTTTGAAGTCTTTAAAATGCAACAAAGCAAACTCTTTATCTTCAGACGATGCAGGTGCCAAGGGCATAACATGAATAATTAATATGGCCCTTCTTTAGGGATGTGTCCCAAATGGCACCCTATTCCCTATATAGAACATTATTCCCATATGGCTCTGGTCAAAGGTAGTGCACTATGTAGGGCAGGGGTCCCCAATTACATTCAACATAGTTACAAATAATTTGTACAGTGCAAACTGACCTCAAGAATCCCAAACAGATATAGTATTTGAAATGTTGAACCTGGATTACATTGGAATATGTTCACATATGCCACTCTGTTTATGTGTGAAAATTTGTGAGAACAGATTCCTAAATTAAAATCACTCTTGAGATGATTTCCTGGTGATTTTACAGTCCAATAAAATCACCTGCGGGCTAAATTTGGCATGCGGGCCGCCTATTAGGGAACCCTGATGTAGGGAATATTGCCAGAAAGAGGCAATAAAACCAGAGGCTGTTGCGTATCCTTTCTTCCAGCTGGAATAACTTTCATTAAAACCTTTCCTTCCAACTATTACCTGTCAGCCTGTAGATGATTCATGTGGGGTAATAACCTGAAACGTAATTTATTAGCTCATGGACTGTGTATGATATATCACCTCTCTCTGCCTGCGGTACACTGTGCTATTGAAATGAGTATATAGTCGCTCCAGCCATATCATGTTTGTTCATAAGGAATCCATACTGTATATTCTAAACATGGATGGTGACTCTGTAATCTCTCTGTTAATGTCTTTGTGAGGAAAATGTGAGGGAAAAAAACAACACACCACAACCTAACCTGTGCATTTGTCATGAGGAGAGAGCGAGAGCAACCACATCTTAATGCACACTAAGCACACCCAAGAGCACTGTTCTAGAACCTCCCACCATTAATAGATTCCTGCTCTACCATCCCATCAGGTGTAAACTCCAGTATTGTAATTGCCTGGTGAAAAACCCATCAGACTAGCCACAGTTCGATAGCCATCGTGATCGTAAGTCTGCATGGGACACAGACGAGCGCAAACACAAGACTTGTTTAATGGAGCTGAGGGAAACAGAGTCGTTAAAACTAGACCCTTGGGGTGCACGCATAACAATAGAAAATTATTCATTTTGAATGACCAACTTTATACTATTACAATAATCACAAAGATCACGGATATGTAACAGAGGTCATATTAAAACCCATTAAGAATACATTTTGTGTTAGAATATGAACATACTGTATATTAGTAAAATGTCCTACATACATGTATTAATACACTTGGTAAAAGCTACCTCATCAATTCTAGGTATTCCTAAGCATGGGGATGAAAAACTATTAAACCTCCCTCGGTCCCTTGTCCTCTGGTCCCTATGTCCCATGTCCAGCATGTGTAAGGAGTGTAGTATTTGAATGTACAGTACGTCACATAGCTTTCCTATCTGGTGAACACACCACCTATATAATATGCAGTGCCTTGCGAAAGTATTCGGCCCCCTTGAACTTTGCGACCTTTTGCCACATTTCAGGCTTCAAACATAAAGATATAAAACTGTATTTTTTTGTGAAGAATCAACAACAAGTGGGACACAATCATGAAGTGGAACGACATTTATTGGATATTTCAAACTTTTTTAACAAATCAAAAACTGAAAAATTGGGCGTGCAAAATTATTCAGCCCCCTTAAGTTAATACTTTGTAGCGTCACCTTTTGCTGCGATTACAGCTGTAAGTCGCTTGGGGTATGTCTCTATCAGTTTTGCACATCGAGAGACTGACATTTTTTCCCATTCCTCCTTGCAAAACAGCTCGAGCTCAGTGAGGTTGGATGGAGAGCATTTGTGAACAGCAGTTTTCAGTTCTTTCCACAGATTCTCGATTGGATTCAGGTCTGGACTTTGACTTCATTGTCTTGTTGGAAGACAAATCTCCGTCCCAGTCTCAGATCTTTTGCAGACTCCATCAGGTTTTCTTCCAGAATGGTCCTGTATTTGGCTCCATCCATCTTCCCATCAATTTTAAACATCTTCCCTGTCCCTGCTGAAGAAAAGCAGGCCCAAACCATGATGCTGCCACCACCATGTTTGACAGTGGGGATGGTGTGTTCAGGGTGATGTGCTGTGTTGCTTTGTTGCCAAAAAGTTCAATTTTGGTTTCATCTGACCAGAGCACCTTCTTCCACATGTTTGGTGTGTCTCCCAGGTGGCTTGTGGCAAACTTTAAACGACACTTTTTATGGATATCTTTAAGAAATGGCTTTCTTCTTGCCACTCTTCCATAAAGGCCAGATTTGTGCAATATACGACTGATTGTTGTCCTATGGACAGAGTCTCCCACCTCAGCTGTAGATCTCTGCAGTTCATCCAGAGTGATCATGGGCCTCTTGGCTGCATCTCTGATCAGTCTTCTCCTTGTATGAGCTGAAAGTTTAGAGGGACGGCCAGGTCTTGGTAGATTTGCAGTGGTCTGATACTCCTTCCATTTCAATATTATCGCTTGCACAGTGCTCCTTGGGATGTTTAAAGCTTGGGAAATCTTTTTGTATCCAAATCCGGCTTTAAACTTCTTCACAACAGTATCTCGGACCTGCCTGGTGTGTTCCTTGTTCTTCATGATGCTCTCTGCGCTTTTAACGGACCTCTGAGACTATCACAGTGCAGGTGCATTTATACGGAGACTTGATTACACACAGGTGGATTGTATTTATCATCATTAGTCATTTAGGTCAACATTGGATCATTCAGAGATCCTCACTGAACTTCTGGAGAGAGTTTGCTGCACTGAAAGTAAAGGGGCTGAATAATTTTGCACGGCCAATTTTTCAGTTTTTGATTTGTTAAAAAAGTTTGAAATATCCAATAAATGTCGTTCCACTTCATGATTGTGTCCCACTTGTTGTTGATTCTTCACAAAAAAATACAGTTTTATATCTTTATGTTTGAAGCCTGAAATGTGGCAAAAGGTCGCAAAGTTCAAGGGGGCCGAATACTTTCACAAGGCACTGTATCTTCTGTGGTATCATGCAGTTCAGTCCGCAGTCTGTATCATCCATCATCACCTCTATAGTACTCTCTGAGAGAGGTGAGAGACACAGTGATATCTCTGGGTGGGAACAAGCACAGAGGAGAACCCTGACTTTGACTGTCAGGGAGACAGCCATTTGTGACATGAGAGAGAGAGAAGAATACAAGGCTATCCATTTCTCTCATGGTCACCACTGACACGTACAGTCCTATAACTCTTCTCTAGTCCACTGCATCTTGTCCTGAGACAAGGTTGTAGAATCCTATCCCAGTGAGCAAAACTGGTCGAAAATATGTAATTTCAACAATTGTATTTTTGTCAATGAAATTAGAGGTGTTTTCAACCAGTAATGTTCACTGGGTATGGCTGTTAGATACCATTGGAGTCTACAGCCATGTCTCAGGGAAAGTGTTTCCCATGTCTGAGGCTACATGTGCCTGTCTGAGTCGAATGGTGTGTGCTGGCCTGGGTGATGCCAGGTTGTAAGCCTATGAACAATGCCAAAGCAGGCTTTACGTCTCTCCTTGATTTGCCAAACCACACCAGACTGAAGTCTGTGGGCCCAATGCGGGCTAAAATATTGGCCCTATGTAGGCTGCCAACATTGGGCCAATGAGCCTTTGCTCATCGGCTCCACGTTGGCCCCCAAGGCATTTGCCCAGTGTGGCCAGCCCATATCTGGTGAAGGCAGCACTCACTTTGTCTGAAATATACCCATCTTTTCCCAGCAAACATGCCCACATTGGCACGATGGGAGACCAATGCGCGCTAAAATATTGGCCCCATGTAGGCTGCCCACATTGGGACGATGCCGTTTTTGTATTTAATAGGAATTAATTTAATACATTTATTACAGTTTAATTCAATGCATTAATTGCCTTAAAGGCAAGCCTTAAAGGGAACATGATAGAGTGTATCAGAAAGACAACAAAGTTGTTACTATCATACAGTGGGGAGAACAAGTATTTGACACTGCCGATTTTGCAGATTTTCCTACTTACAAAGCATGTAGAGGTCTGTAATTTTTATCATAGGTACACTTAAACTGTGAGAGACGGAATCTAAAACAAAAATCCAGAAAATCACATTGTATGACTTTTAAGTAATTAATTAGCATTTTATTGCATGATATAAGTATTTGATCACCTACCAACCAGTAAGAATTCCAGCTCTCACAGACCTGTTAGTTTTCTTTAAGAAGCCCTCCTGTTCTCCACTCATTACCTGTATTAACTGCACCTGTTTGAACTCGTTACCTGTATAAAAGACACCTGTCCACACACTCAATCAAACAGACTCCAACCTCTCCACAATGGCCAAGACCAGAGAGCTGTGTAAGGACATCAGGGTTAAATTGTAGACCTGCACAAGGCTGGGATGGGCTACAGGACAATAGGCAAGCAGCTTGGTGAGAAGGCAACAACTGTTGGTGCAATTATTAGAAAATGGAAGAAGTTCAAGATGACGGTCAATCACCCTCGGTCTGGGGCTCCATGCAAGATCTCACCTCTTGGGGCATCAATGATCATGAGGAAGGTGAGGGATCAGCCCAGAACTACACAGCAGGACCTGGTCAATGACCTGAAGAGAGCTGGGACCACAGTCTCAAAGAAAACCATTAGTAACACTACGCCGTCATGGATTAAAATCCTGCAGCGCACGCAAGGTCCCCCTGCTCAAGCCAGCGCATGTCCAGGCCCGTCTGAAGTTTGCCGAAGACCATCTGGATGATCCAGAGGAGGAATGGGAGAAGGTCATGTGGTCTGATGAGACAAAAATAGAGCTTTTTGGTCTAAACTCCACTTGCCGTGTTTGGAGGAAGAAGAAGAATGAGTACAACCCCAAGAACACCATGCCAACCGTGAAGCATGGAGGTGGGATCATTATTCTTTGGGGATGATTTTCTGCAAAGGGGACAGGACGACTGCACCGTATTGAGGGGTGGATGGATGGGGCCATGTATCGCGAGATCTTGGCCAACAACCTCCTTCCCTCAGTAAGAGCATTGAAGATGGGTTGTGGCTGGGTCTTCCAGCATTACAACGACCCGAAACACACAGCCAGGGCTACTAAGGAGTGGCTCCGTAAGAAGCATCTCAAGGTCCTGGAGTGGCCTAGCCAGTCTCCAGACCTGAACCCAATAGAAAATCTTTGGAGGGAGCTGAAAGTCCGTATTGCCCAGCGACAGCCCCGAAACCTGAAGGATCTGGAGAAGGTCTGTATGGAGGAGTGGGCCAAAATCCCTGCTGCAGTGTGTGCAAACCTGGTCAAGAACTACAGGAAACGTATGATCTCTGTAATTGCAAACAAAGGTTTCTGTACCAAATATTAAGTTCTGCTTTTCTGATGTATCAAATACTTATGTCATGCAATAAAATGCTAATTAATTACTTAAAAATCATACAGTGTGATTTTCTGGATTTTTGTTTTAGATTCCGTCTCTCACAGTTGAAGTGTACCTATGATAAAAATGACAGACCTCTACATGCTTTGTAAGTAGGAAAACCTGCAAAATCGGCAGTGTATCAAATACTTGTTCTCCCCACTGTACATGTATACTGAACAAAAATATAAACGCAACATGTAAAATGTTGGTCCCATGTTTCATAAGCTGAAATAAAAGATCCCAGAAATGTTTCAAACGCACAAAAAGCATATTTCTCTCCAATTTTGTGCACATCCCTGTCAGTGAGCATTTCTCTTTTGACATGATAATCCATCCACCTGACACGTGTGGCATATCAGGAAGCTGATTAAACAGCATGATCATTACACAGATGCACCTTTGTGCTGGGGACAATAAAAGGCCACTGTAAAATGTGCAGTTTGGTGACACAACACAATGCCACAGTCTAAAGTTTTGAGGGAGCGTACAATTGGCATGCTGACTGCAGGAATGTCCACCACAGCTGTTGCCAGATAATTTAATGTTAATTTTTCTATCATAAGCCGCCTCCAACATCGTTCTAGAGAATTTGGCTGTACATCCAACCGGCCTCATAACCGCTGACCACGTGTAACCACGCCAGCCCAGGGCCTCTACATCTGGCTTCTTCACCTGTGGGATTGTCTGAGACCAGCCACCCGGACAGCTGGTGATACTGAGGATTCTTCCTGTCTGTAATAATGCTCTTTTGTGGGAAAACTAATTCTGATTGACTGGGCCTGGCTTCCCAGTGGGTGGGCTTATGTCCTCCCTGGCCCACCCATGTCCTCCCTGGCCCACCCATGCCCACCCTTGGCTTCACCACTGCCCAGTCATGTGAAATCCATAGATTAGGGCCTAATGAATTTATTTCAATTGACTGATTTCCTTATACGAACTGTAACTCAGTAAAATCATTGAAATTGTTGCATGGTGCGTTAATATTTCTGTTCAGTATATTTTTTACAAGAGAAAATGTTACGTTTCTCACATATCACATGCACTTATTTAAGTATTTTTAAAGACTTTATCATTGGCAGTGTACAAGCTAAAGAACACTTAAACAGTTAGAGCAAACTCAGTAACGGTTGCACAAAAAGAACTGTGTGCATTCCACGCTCCCAACTATTCTAATCAGCCCCCGCCTCTAGCTGGGCTTGGTGTGGGCTAGCCCCTGTTGGGATGGTGTGGGATGGCCCGTGTTGGGCTGGTGTGGGCTAGACTGTTTTGGGCTTGTTGTTGGCTACCCCGTGTCGGGCTGGTGTGGGCTAGCCTGTGTTGGGCTCTGATGTGGGCTTGTTGTGGGCTACCCTGTGTCTGGCTGGTGTTGGCTAGCCCCTGTTGGGATGGTGTAGGCTGGCCCGTGTTGGGCTAGACTGTTTTGGCTTGTTGTGGGCAACCCCGTGTCGGGCTGGTGTGGGCTAGCCTGTGTTGGGCTCTGATGTGGGCTTGTTGTAGGCTAACCCGTGCCCACCTTGCCCACCGAATACCCACATAGGCCAATGGGGTCATGTTTGCTGGGACCCATGAGATTCAATTTAGCCATCAAAGAGCTTTACAAGATTTCAAAACAAGCTTTTTGTCAAAAGTATGTTCATCTTAAATGAAGGCTACACAGATTAACAAACTACTAAATAAATGGATTTTCTAGTTAATCCTTTCTTTACATGGCTAAGGTCCAATATTGCATTTCATTTAGAATTATACCTTTCATCTGAGTATGCATATAACTTCCACAAAGTAGGGCAAGATAACGAGTCAAACTGAGATAGATAAACAGCTCATTACTGTACAATATTGTGCAATACCGAAGCCCATTTATGATCGTATTGATCATGACAACTACCCCTAACTCTACCTTCTTACTAACCTCTTCTTGATGAGGTCCAGGGCTGATCCGATAAAGCCATCCTTCATCTTGTAGATCTTGGCTCCGTAGCTGGAGAGGTCAGTCCTGTCCAGGAGCAGGGCTGGGCAGCAGCTGGAGGGGCCCTCAGCACTCTCCCTGCGTGGAGGAGGGAAGGGGACTAAGGAGGCCCCCGGCACACTGATCTCCACACTGGGGCTGCTGACTTGGGCCTGGGCATGGTCCATGGTCCCCTCCCCCTGTGTCTGACTGGAGGGCTGGAGGGGAGAGCGGGGAGTAGGGCCGGTACATATAGCCATGGTAGAGACTGTGTTCTGAATGCTGGTTGTTGGCTGGGGAGTGGGTCCGGTAAAGATGAGAGTGGCTGAGTTAGTAGCACTGGCTGTGGGAGCTGGCGCAACCATAGTCACCCTCTCCTCTGCTCTTAAGTCTGGATGACAGGGTGGTGGAGCCCCAGGGGAGCTGTCACTCTGCTTGGCCTCTCCACTGCTTGTCTCCTCACAGCTCCCCATCTCTTCTATCTCTCCACTGCCTATCCTCTCACTGCTCTCCCTCTCCTCCTCCTTCAGTCCCACAGTGGGAGACTGAGAGTCTCTCCTTCCCAATAGAGCTGTCTGAGTCTTACAGTCCCTGCCCGTCCCTGGGGTCTGATTGCCAGTACCAGGCTCTGGCTGTTGGTCTATTGAAGCTGTTACTGTAGTGACATTACCCTGGCTCTCTGTCTGTCCACCCTCTCTCTGCCTCATTCTCTTAAACTCCTCAAAGGTGGGGATGTGCAGGCGGCCCATGGGGGGTTTCTTGCGTTCGGCTATTATCTCTGCACAACTCCCAGCGACAGAGATGGACTCGGTGGTGTAGGACTTGGTCATGTCCAGGGTCTGAGGAGTCTCAGAGGAGGCGTGGAGGGTCAGGTTTGGGGTGCTGTTCTGCCGGCGAAGCTGCAGGCGTCTCAGAACCTCTTTCTTGATTTCCTCAGGGCTGGTGATGCGCCGGAAACACAGGTGTTTCCCAACGTACCCCTGGTAGGGTGATGAGTCCCTCTCTGAGCACCCCTCGAGGATGGGAGTGGTACTGCCTGGGGTTATCTGCGGTCGAAGAGGCTTTAGGGGTTCTGCTGCTGCCCGGGCACTCTGGAGGCGGAGCTTCTCCCTTAACCCCTTCCTGGCGGTGGTGGTAGCATTCACCCCCCAGTCATCCACGCCGGGGAACAACCACTGGGGGAAGAGGGGCAGCTCCTTCCTCCCCAGACGAGCATTGGGGTAGAAGGCAAGGGTCTCAGGACTGTAGCCCTGGGGCCCTGTCCCCACCGGGGGCCCATCGTACCAGTGGCTGGTGGCAGTGCAGCGGAAGATGAACTCACTGTCCATGCTGCCCCTGTGGGGGGCGCTATAGGGGGAGGAGTAGAGGCCTGGTTCAGACACAGAATTACTCCAGTTCAGGTTCTCCATGCTGCGGTAGAGTCTAGTCCCGCTGTCTGGGTTAATGTTCACACAGGGCCCTGCGTGGTCTGGCTCCAGGCCTAACCCTGACCCTAACCCCAGCCCAGAGTCAGGCCCCCTGGGTGGATGCTGCACACTGTTGGTGGAGCAGTAACGAAGGCCAAGATTAGTCAACAGGGCACTGCTGTTACACCGGGGCATGACGGGGCACTGGCCTGGGTAAGGAGGGTAGGGGGGTACGCTGTGGCCTCTGAAGCCAGAATGGGGTTGGGGAAGGGGCAGGTCGGTGAGGCTGAGGCAGGGCTCCAGGTCCATGGTGAGACCAGCGGTGCAGGTGTAGCCCGCAGGGCCGTGGCCGGGGGAGCAGCCTGCTGAGGGGTAATCACATGGCGGAGGGGCCTTCACGTCCGGCATGGCTGCAGTATGAGCCACCATACTGCAGAGAGAGGCTCTGGGAAACTGGCCCTAAAGGACAGAGAGGAGGCACAGGAGAATGAGCAAGGAGAGGCACGCACATACATAAGCATGCATGCACACACACACACACACACACACACACACACACACACACACGCATGCACGCACGCACGCACGCACGCACGCATGCACACACACACTGCCACAGTGCATCTATACATGAGCTGTTCTAACACATTTCAGGAATTTCATTTGAAGGACAGACACTGAGGGTTGTTGAGATAATCCTTGAAATAGCAAATACATTCCACACTGTACATACAGCAAATGTTATGAATGAGATAAATATTATTTTCCAAAACATTTTGAGCTTTCTTCCCTTAACTTGAACAATCACGTTCATTTTTTTTAAATGGCATCGCTCCGCAGCAATGAATAAAAGAAGGGATTTATTTCCCTCTCTCTCTATCCGCTTGGGCCATGATGAAAAACGAGAGGAGGAAAATAAAACATGAATCTGAACGGACAGTAATAAAGACTGCCACTTTGCAGAGAGGAGCAGTGGATTAGGAGGAGAGAGAGAGAGAGAGAGAGAGAGAGAGAGAGAGAGAGAGAGAGAGAGAGGAGAGAAAGAATGAAAGAGAGCAATAGTGCTGCGTAGTGGACCAACTCCTCTCTCTATCGCTGTAATTAGTACAAATTGCATGGCTGGGGGCCAGGACAGGGCCATACATATAGCTAGCTACCTCTCTGTAATCTTCAGCACGAATTAGGGTCAAGAGACAGACAGCACTTAGTTATAAAACAGGGCTGCGTTAGGCAGAATCATCATCCCTCATCCCTCCCTGATGCATAGATGAATGCAATAAGATGAGGTTTATTTAGCAATGCACCCCTCCTCTCTTACCAGCTGGCTCTATGGCGCTAGAGAAAAACAATAGCTTAGTTTGATGGTAGATAATAAGTATATTAATATTCTTAACATGCTGGAGGTAAAAGAACGATATTCAGGTTTAATTTAAAACTCCGCTAGGCTGGATTGAATGAGCTGCGTGCCTTGACAAAGGCTCTGGTATTTATCTCTGCATCTAAATGTACGCAGGCAAGTGGATCCTTTCAGCGCTGGAGGTTGTCAATCATTCTTGTGAAAGCCCTTTTTGCCCCGGGTTGTGTTCTCGCATGTGGGTATTTCTCGCTTTTCTAAGAAAAAAATACCGATGTGAATATACAGACTTAATTTGCATTAAGAGCGTGTGTCTGATAAGCACGTGAGAGGTGTGTGTGTGTGTGTGTGTGTATGTGTGTGTTTGTACATGTGTGTGAGAACCAATGTCTCTGAAGCTTCTCTCCCTTTCTGATTGAATTACAGCTAATCTAAAGGCACACAGTGAGGCAGGCTTTATTAAGGCCTCGACTTTCCCTGCTCTCTCTGCTCTCTCTGCTCCTACTGTCACTACCACAAACCAGGGTGTATTTCATCTCCTCTGACCTCATGGTAAATCAGTCATACTGATCCTCTGTGAGGGGACGAGGGCCCCAGTTAAAAAGAGAGAGGAGCTAGTCCGTAAATAATATGGGAAAGTTTTGTTTTCGCTGGAAGGTGACTTCCTTTCAGTGATGGTTGAAGTGTGTGTGTGTGTGTGTGTTGAATCACCTAGATGAGGCAGTGTGTGTGTGTGTGTGTGTGTGTGTGTGTGTGTGTGTGTGTGTGTGTGTGTGTGTGTGTGTGTGTGTGTGTGTGTGTGTGTGTGTGTGTGTGTGTGTGTGTGTGTGTGATCACCTAGATGAGTCAGTGTGTGTGTCTAGCTCTCAGGAGGTTACACAACAACCTCAAGCATCATATTCCAGTGAACTATCATGTCGGTAACCTTCTGATCACCACCCGTTAAGCCCAGTAGCAGTCTAAACTTACCCCATTTGAATCCAATCTCGGTGGCCTTGTTCTCCTTCAGTTTAGCCTCCTGGTCATTGGCTCCATCCCAAACACACAGCCTCTTTGGTTTCTTCACAGTCTGTCTTCAGTGAAGAACAACAGTGTGTCTAGTCTAGAGATTACAGCATCCAGATACCCAGACAGTCCTGGCCTGGAGCAAGAAGAGAGAGATACAATTCCATCAATAAGTGGATTCAATAGAGTCAAATAAACAAACCAGCAGAAACAGCTGAAACTAGTATTTCTGTATTCTATGAGGTAGTGATGGGGGAAAAAATGTATAGCTACATATTGGGATATTATTTTTGATTATATATTGCAGTCTTATTTTTGCGCTCGTTGGCTGTACCTGAACCAAAACTCCAGTATTTTTCCTTCATAGCCTGTTCTCCATCTTCTTTTTCAATAGGAAGCCAATTTGTTTTCAGCAATACATATAGAATCGTGAGAATCACAATAAACATTGTATCGGCACCTAAGTATCATGATAAAATCATACTGTGAGGTCCCTGGCAATTCCCAGCCCAAACGGGTGGGGGAGAGAGAGAGAGAGAGAGAGAGAGAGAGAAATCGAGCGAGAGAGATACTTCTAGATGTATTTGATAGTGTAAAAAAAGCAGAACTGAACTGAATTAGCCGTAAGTGAGTAACATCATTAGAGTTTGATTATTAGTTCAGGGAAACACACACACTGATGTTCACACATCCAACTCTAGTCACTGTGTCATGCAATTCAACTACTGGGCTTCAAAGCTGAATGACAACATTACACAACATTTTCCACCATGACAAAACTGCACAAATACAAGACCAACCAGGACAGTCGAAATCACACATCTCAAGTCAAACTACACATCTCTTGCCAAACTACACATCTCATGTCAAACTACAGACAACTCTGAAGAACTGAAAGGATCACACAACTATTTCCACAGAAATAGAAGTCAGAAAATATCACAGCAGCACATTCTTACCTAGTTCTAAACTTGCTTCCAGCCTCTAGAATATATTCCTGTCTTCCATTCCAAAGGACCCTATCCCATCCTCGACACACACATCTTTGCATCCTCAGTCATCATAGCTACCTGGGAGAGACAGAGTCTAAAAGCAGCACAGCACAGTCACTGACGTCACACGTTACCTTTTTTAGAAGCCAGCCAGTTTCCATTTGTGACAACCCCCTTGGTAGGTAGCGGGGAGGGTGGAGAATGGAGTAGCAAAAGCCTGAGGTTTGACAAGCCAAGTGCCTAGAACGTAGAACGTGAGGCAGCAGCAGCAGCAGCATCAGAGGAGCTGACGCACACACACACACACACACACACACACACACACACACACACACACACACACACACACACACACACACACACACACACACACACACACACACACACACACACATACACACACACACGCACACGCACACACACACACGAGCTGCAGCCCAGTAGCTTCTTTCATCTATCTTTAAAACCACGGTGGTGCCGCTCACTTCACTTCCTGCTTACCACAACAATATCCTGATCTGACACACATTGCAGCTGTGTGTGTTTGGACAGGTGTCAGGTGTTATACCCTGATGAAGACAGCTTGGCTGTCGAAACGTTGGTAATTACATTTTTGCATCTGAGCTCCTAGAGTGTGCAGCTCTCTTTTATTTTCAAGTTTTCTACTCCGCTAGCCAGCACCTCGCCTAAATAGGTGTTCTACTCCGCTAGCCAGCACCTCGTCTTAATAGGTGTTCTACTCCGCTAGCCAGCACCTCGTCTTAATAGGTGTTCTACTCCGCTAGCCAGCACCTCGTCTTAATAGGTGTTCTACTCCGCTAGCCAGCACCTCGTCTTAATAGGTGTTCTAGCCAGCACTTAATAGGTGTTCTACTCCGCTAGCCAGCACCTCGTCTTAATAGGTGTTCTACTCCGCTAGCCAGCACCTCGTCTTAATAGGTGTTCTACTCCGCTAGCCAGCACCTCGTCTTAATAGGTGTTCTACTCCGCTAGCCAGCACCTCGTCTTAATAGGTGTTCTACTCCGCTAGCCAGCACCTCGTCTTAATAGGTGTTCTACTCCGCTAGCCAGCACCTCGTCTTAATAGTTCTACTCCGCTAGCCAGCACCTCGTCTTAATAGGTGTTCTACTCCGCTAGCCAGCACCTCGTCTTAATAGGTGTTCTACTCCGCTAGCCAGCACCTCGTCTTAATAGGTGTTCTACTCCGCTAGCCAGCACCTCGTCTTAATAGGTGTGCGTTTCTTTTTCTTCTGGACAGGTGTCGGAGTCATTTTTATCCAGTATGTCATGTGGGACATCACTGTCAGTGGATACCAGTGCCCCAATGAGTTTACTATAGTGTATTCATTACTTTTCGTGTGTGTGTGTCTGTTTCTCTGTGTGTTTGTCTGTGTGTTTGTCTGTGTGTATCAGTATCCCATTGAGCATTAACCACTGAGCACTCTTACACAGTCTATAATTATGTGATAATAACATGCCAGTTAGTTGTGACACCTCCTCCAGCCGTTCCTATCTAGGGAGAAAGGAAACACACACACACACACACACACACACACACACACACACACACACACACACACACACACACACACACACACACACACACACACACACACACACACACACACACACACACACACACACACACTGACTCATCTAGGTGATGTGTGCTGGGTCTGTCTGTCTCAAATCATCTCCCTCCCCTGGAGGACAACTAAGAAGGAGAAAACCACTTTGGCAGAAATAAAGGCCCAGGGACTGTCTCTCTCTCTGTGTGTGTGCGTGCGTGTGTGTGCGTGTGTGTGTGTGGGTGTGTGTGTGTTTGTGTGCTCGCACATGTGCATGTGTATACTCTGCGGGTGGTAAGTGTCTGTCTGTCTAAACATCATGGACCACTATGATGGCCCAGCAGGTGTTTTTAGGCTAATCCTCCATACTGTGTGAGTACTGTGTGAGTGACAGGGAGCACCAGCAAACCCAGCTGGAGAGCAGGGAATGGCCGTCCCTCACTCTGGGACACCATGGGATGGTGCTACTGGTAAAGTGTGGACTGATGTGAAGTGTGGTGATGTGTTCAGTGTTCCCTTCACTGACTTCTCAGTACCAAACTTGGGTGGGATCCGTGGTGGTGTGTGTGCAAGCCAAGCCCTGTACAGTATACAACAGCCTGTGTCATTAGGTGGCATTGAGCCTGAAAACACAGACAAAACCTGGCCAGTTGGAGATTTGAAGGCTTAGCCTCAGTCACTCTGCACTAAGACGAAGTGACTATTCACTAGACCGTATCCACACACAGGAAAATGTCTTGGTTCTTCCACCACCATACTATTCTCAACGACTGTGTCATGTGTCACTGCTGCCATAATAACATTGACCTCTGACAACAAAGTTATGGTCAAGACAAGAGTTAGAACGTAGGACGGCTATGTGGATGGTTAAAAGGTAGAGAGGTAGCTGGACTATGAGACATGTTTAAACTGTTAGACATGCATTTGTTAATTCAGCAAAACCTCAGCAAAACCAGATTGTCCTACGGTCAGTGAATGCAATATATTGGGCATTGGATAACAGTACAAATACAGGTATCATCTAGGCCAGGGGAGTATCAGCGGGTTTCTGGGATTTCCTTTCACCTAAGACCTAGACAAGCAGGTGAGGGGAGTTCTTTACTAATTAGTGACCTTAATTCATTAATTAAGTACAAGGGTGAAGCGAAAATCCACAGACACTTGGCCCTCCGTGGAACGAGTTTGACACGTGATCTAGGCCTATCCACTGGTGTGTCAGCTATACCATATAGGGTCTTTGCATGTTGTGCTTTACAATAAGCCGAGACAGACGTACGGTGAAGTTGCCATTATACAGGTGCAGTAACATTACAAGGTCACTGGAGCATCAGTAACAGCAGTGTTCTTCAGTAAATTAGGCTAGTAATATACCCAGGCCAGGACTGAAGATTAAAAAAAGGCCAGAACAAGGATCACTGGAGATGCAATGCTGAGGCCCTTTGCTCCACTAGGAATTAACTCACTCAGACCAGGTTCCATGTGATGACTGATCTGATCTGCTGGCATGTGGCAGACTGGCAGTCAGTCAGACAAGCTCTGATTTAGAGAGCATGTCTGGTCAAGTGGGAACACTCCTGGCAGTAAGCACATTATTAGATGCTCGATATAGTCCTGTGTTCAATCCCTACTTCCACATGTTCTGCTTTCTCCTGATCTGTCTCCTGCCTCTATTTCCATACTGACTGAATAAAGCTCTAATACTACAAAAGCAGGGTGGAATACCACTCTTCTTAAAAACACATGAATTTACATTTTAGCAGACACTCTAATCCAGAGCAAATTACAGGAGCAATTAGGGTTAAGTGCATTGCTCAAGGGCACATTGACAGACTTTTCACCTAGTCGGCTCTGGGATCCGAACCAGCAATTTTTTGGTTACAACACTGTTAACCGCTAGGCTACCTGCCTTAGTTTAGAGAGCAAAACAGAGTGGCCATGTTGGCATTAGATTCTACAACCTGTCTGTCTTGCGGGCTGGGGTAAGGACTCCAGCAGTGACTATTAATCCCAGAGATTGCATCTGATCTGGTCATGTAGCAATCCGATAGGCTGGAAGCCTTGGATACCAAGGGCTTATTGATCGACTAGAGATGCTTATCGCCAATATCTTATGTAACACAACCATTCATTCACATGACCCTTCGATGGAATACCGAGGGAATCAATCTCCAGATAATTTCACTAAAACAAACCACATGCACTTAATAGTTACTGATGGAATCTAATAATTTAAACACATTATAAACTGGGTGGTTCAAGCCCTGAATGCTGATTGGCTGACAGCCGTGGTATATTACGGGTACGACAAAACATTTATATTTACTGCTCTATGTCACACCCTGATCTGTTTCACCTGTCTTTGTGATTGTCTCCACCCCCCTCCAGGTGTCACCCATCTTCCCCATTATCCTCTGTGTATTTATACCTGTGTTCTCTGATTGTCTGTTGTTCAGTTTGTCAAGCCAACCAGCGTTTTTGTCTCAGCTCCTGCTTTCCCCAGTCTCTCTTTTCTCGTCCTCCTGGTTTTTGACCCTTGCCTGTCCTGACCCTGTACCCACCCGCCTGACCACTCTGCCTGACCCTGAGCCTGCCTGCCATCCTGTACCTTTGCCCCACCTCTGGATTACCGACCTCTGCCTAACCTGACCCTGCCTGCGGTCCTGTACCTTTGCCCCTGTTGCTGTAATAAACATTGTTACTTCGACAAGGTCTGCATCTGGGTCTTACCTTGATACTCTAATTACGTTGGTAACCAGTTTATAATAAAAATAAGGCACCTCAGGGCTTTGTGGTATATGGCCAATATACCACGGCTAAGGGCTGTTTCCAGGCACTCCGCGTTGGGTCGTGTATATGAACAGCCCTTGGCCATGGTATATTGGCTATATGCCACACCTCCTCGGCTCTTGTTGCTTAATTTTAGGCCTCGCAAAGCTGAACTTACACCAATGAAATAGTGAGCTTGATGTAGGTCTATACATGAAATAACACTAATTGCCCTTGGAAAGGACTGAAAATACACAGGTTTATGGCTGCTTCCTGGCCTCTGTTTGTAATACGAGCACACAGGACACAACACCTTCACAGACACTAAGTACACTGAGTATAATGGCTAACTGTATGAAGCTTTGGATAAGAGTGTCTGCTAAATGACTAACATGTAAACAGGAGAGGCTGAATAAAAAGTCAAACACAGGAGGCTGATATAGGTACAGGCAAGGTGATAAGATGCTGGGATCCTGATGAAGTGGAGTACCTGTCCATCTCCTGTCAGCCCTAGAGCAGAGGAGAGGGGGGAGAAAAGGGTAGACAGAGAGAGGGAAGTTGAAAGTAGAGGAGGGGAGGAGAAGAGGTGGATGGGGAGAGAGAGGAGGGAAGGCAAGGGAAGGCAAGGGAATGAGAGGAGAGAGAGTGGAGGGGAGAGGAGAGGAGGGAGGGGAAAAGTGGGAGGGAGGAGAGGTTAGAGAGAGAAGTGGTGGGAAGGGGTGAGTGGATCCTGACAAGCCATCCTTACTGTAGGTGCAGACAGATGAACTCTTTAAAGTAGGAGGAGACAGAATACTCAACCAGACGAGAGAGAGAGAGCCTGAACGAGAGCAAGAGCCAGGAGACAAAAAAGAAGGCATAACCTCCATTTCCCCACCTCTCTCCCCTTTCATCAGTCAGAGAAATGTGGGTTAATAAGAATCATCCCGGGCTCAGCAGTCATCAACTCCTACTACAACTCTCTACAGAGTCTCTCCACAGAGCACCACCAGTGTATAGACGACTAGCATAGTAGCGTTCTGGCAACATCAAAGGTCTAACGTGGAAGTCTGGAGTTAATTAGGCAACATGTCCCTGGGATGTGTGTGAACTACAAGGCCATGGGGAGGAGAGGCTGTGTAGAGGGGGTGTAGTTTAGACTCAGAACACATAGAATACACTCTACGTTCTTAGAAAAAAAGGTTCCAAAAGGGTTCTTTGGCTGTCCCCATAGGAGAACCCTTTCTGGTTCCAGGTAGAACCCTTTTTGGTACCAGGTAGAACCCTTTTAGGTTCCATGTAGAACCCTCCGTAGAAAGGGTTCTACATGGAACCAAAAAGGGTTTTACCTGAAACCAAATAGGGTTCTTCAAAGGATTCTCCTATGGGGACAGCCAAGAACCCTTTTAGGTTCTAGATAGCACCTTTTCTTCTAAGAGTCTACTGTGTTACCCTTTTCTCATTATTTGTTTATTTGTTTATTTAACCTTTATTTAACCTTTATTTAACTAGGCAAGTCAGTTAAGAACAAATTCTTATTTACAATGACAGCCTACCAAAAGGCAAAAGACCTCCTGTGGGGACAGGGGCCTGGTATTAAAAAAATAAAATGCAATATAAATATAGGACAAAACACACATCACAACAAGAGGGACACAACACTACATAAAGAGAGAGCTAAGACAACTGTTGAGCTGAGTCAAGCCAAGTCAAGTGCTGTGCTTGTCTGGTTACGAATCCACCACAGTTTTTTGAACCATGCTGGAAAGGACAATGTGAAAGAAAAATATCTGAGTGAGAACAGCACTATACGGGTCAGTGTGAAAAGGTTATGTGTTTAGTAGTGCACAGGCCTGTTCGGGAGAACGTAACGTTACAGAACGATCACATACAACTGTATTGTGTAGAACAGACATGATTGTATGATTGATAGAATACATGTCATCTCTATTCTTTAATTCTATCTGCATTGTGCCGAATGTTTCACATCACTGATTACAGCTCAGGTGAAGGCTGGGCATGTCTCTGTTCTGTTCCTGGACGGTGAGTGGGCGGAGGTCATTCATTACCTTCCACTGAATATTTCACCAGTCTGAGTTGTTAACTGGCTCTATGAATAATACAGACAGGGAATTAGGTGATATGTAGGTTACCTTCCAAATTGCACCCTTTTTCTTATATAGTACACTATTTTGGACAAGGGCCCATAGGGCTCTGGTCAAAAGTAGTGCACTATATAGGGAATAGGCTGCAACTGCCATTTGGGCACTCATAGATAGCACAGACACGGTCACCTTTCTTCTTTTGTATGATTTTTTCCATGAGCACAGAGGAGCCAAATGCAGCTTCGCTTCACTCTATTCATTCAAAGAGACAGTGAATAGAGTCTTCAATAGAGAGAGACTGTTCAAAGGAACACATCCAACCAATCCATGCAAATCATGTCCAGGGAAGGCTATCATAAAAGACTATAAAGATAAGAAGCTGGGATGATGGTTTAAATGAAGGGATGACGAGCAAAGTCAAATATGTCCCAAACTATTTGAGCAATAACTATGTGCTTGTTCTGTGGACCTCTTCATATATTTGCTTGTTGTAACGCACATAGGATGTTTCAATTAGATTGAGTGGAAAATGGCAGGCCTAATGTATTGGTATGTTCTTCAGCGACTGATGGACACATCTTTCTCAGTAACAGTGTTAGGAACCACACACACCTTTCATCTGCTGTTTGTTCGCCGTTCATTCGGCGCGGTGTGTTTAGGTGCCACCCGACGGGGTTAGGTGTCTGACCGCGGACGTTTTCGGCCATTCCTACATGTAGAATTGGATTGTAAGTAGCGTTTGGCACTCTGTTCAGAGGCGCTTACTACTCTCGGCCAGCAAACGCTACCGGTGTGTCCGTGCCTTTAGGGTACAAGATGATATAGCTTTGCATTGGTACAATTTACCCCTGGCTGGTTTAGCAATATACTGTACTGTACCTGTCAATAGGGTGCTGGTGGCAGCGGTGCCACTGTGAAAGTCAAAGAGACAGATGGACAATGTAGATACCAACCAGAATCAATATGTTTTCCATGTCAACATAGTTCATCGTTATGGTTAATTGAAGGTTCAGAAGCCATATGCTGCTATGGGTCATTCTACAGAAGTGTTGCAAATTGGGGTATGGGAAAAAAATTCTAATTTGCATCCTATTTCTCCAAAACTTTCAGTACACATGTCTTCCAACATATGCTGGGTAGACATACAGTTGAAGTTGGAAGTTTACATACACTTAGGTTGGAGTCATTAAACCACTCCACACATTTCTTGTTAACAAACTATAGTTTTGGCAAGTCGCTTAGGACATCTACTTTGTGCACAACACGAGTAATTCTTCCAACAATTGTTTAGTATATACTCATTTTAGTATAGACTGTAGATGGGTATAACTCGTTTTAGTATAGACTGTAGATGGGTATAACTCGTTTTAGTATAGACTGTAGATGGGTATAACTCGTTTTAGTATAGACTGTAGATGGGTATAACTCGTTTTAGTATAGACTGTAGATGGGTATAACTTGTTTTAGTATAGACTGTAGATGGGTATAACTAGTTTTAGTATAGACTGTAGATGGGTATAACTCATTTTAGTATAGACTGTAGATGGGTATAACTCGTTTTAGTATAGACTGTAGATGGGTATAACTCGTTTTAGTATAGACTGTAGATGGGTATAACTCCTTTTAGTATAGACTGTAGATGGGTATAACTCCTTTTAGTATAGACTGTAGATGGGTATAACTCCTTTTAGTATAGACTGTAGATGGGTATAACTCCTTTTAGTATAGACTTTAGATGGGTATGACTCATTTTAGTATAGACATTGCCATCAAGTAGAGTAAACTTGAGTACAGTATAGTATAGTAGAGCACAGTAGTATACAGTACAGAGTGCCGTACAGTACAGTACAGTACAGTATAGCACATTATAGACATCTATGTTTTGGCCAACTAGATGTCAATGCTTGGGATCTTGGAGGGTTGGAGCCCCCTTGCTGGCTATGCATCTCAATACTAGAAAATAGTAAATAAATATCCTACGTTTGGAGACTTAACAGTTTAAAAAATATATACATATATACATATTATATATATATATATATATATATATATGTATATATTTTTTTAACTGTTAAGTCTCCAAACGTAGGATATTTATTTACTATTTACTAGTATTGAGATGGGAAAAAATAGTTTTTACTATTTACGCACCACTTCTGTAGAATCACCAACCCAATAACAGTGTCTGTGTCCCAAATGGCACCCTATTATGTACATAGTGCACTACTTTAGACCAGAGCACTATGGGCCCTGGTCAAAAATATTGCACTATATAGGGAATTGGATGCCATTTGGAACACATCCAGTGCAATAGAGCCAATCAGAGGAGTGGGTATCTGTCACTCCATTCCGGCTCTGGTATTGACTCATGGAGGGTTATAGATCCATCATGGATCTGTCACTACCACCAGTTTCTTTGGACACAGCCCAAAATAAAGCAGTCTCCCAGGGTTGGAAATAGGGGGAACACAGGGAATCTGAGTTCCTAGTTTTTATGGTGAATTGAAGAGCTTTACATTGGTGCGTTCCCAGAGTTACTTTTTTCCGTTTGCAGACTGCTCTCCCCTCTTACGCAATCAAACAGTCCAGACCTTAATGACATGGTACTGTACAGTAGACTAATAATTGCTAACCACATGTGACAGTGCATAAGCTGATGAATACAGTACAGTAGGCCTGGAGAGAGGCAGGCAGACAGCCCTTAGTGAGATGAAGATGCTACTGTATTGTTGGTAATATAATCATTCCTATCCACATGTGACAGTGCATGATTTGATCTGATCAATAAAGTACAGTAGGCCTGGAGGGAGCATGGCTGCTGTACAGTATATCATGTAACATAACCCGATAGTGAGCTGGTTTCCCCATCGGGACTCGAAGCAGCATTCTAATTCTCTTTTAGACTTATGAATCAATGTTGTCCATGCAGACAGCAGTCCTCTCTCTCTTCCATCCTTGAAGGCTGTTCTTCTTCTCCTTCGAACATAATATGAAACACTGGGCTCTGTCCGCTGCACTACTGGGTTCAAATACTATTTCACAGCATTTCAAAAGCTTCCCCTTTGTTTTATTGTGCTTGCCTGGCAAAATGGAAACAATAGAATTGTCACGAAATTATAAACCTCGCCTGTCAGGCATTCCAGACGGGCTAGACCAATCGCTCAAAGTATTTGAACGATTTCGGACAGTGTTCACTTTTTGAACCCAGGTCTGTTCAGCTGCATGGACAACAGGAGGCAGAGATGGTGGTCGCGCTCCCGTCCCCAGTTTTGGCATTTCTGTGACAAAGAGCTGCACTATTTTTTTAAATGAAGCAAGCTATGCTAGCTCAGTGTTTGTGGCGCTCTGTCAATTAGGCATTTCATTCCTAGTTTATACACAAGAGTATCACAAGAGGTTTCTCTCAATTCAATGGCTCGTTGTATAAACACAGGACCTGATTGTTGATAACTACCTCAAATCAAATATCTTTCCTGTCTCATTTAAATAATCAGCCCTACAGAAAGGTTTAATGCAATGGATACAAAACAACGTGGGTTCCGACAGCAGACCCCTGTAAAAAAATATAATTTAGAGGTCTGATTACAACTAATTGTAGGCTACACACAGTGGCTCCTAAGTCCAGTCCTCGAGTACCCCCAACAGGAACCGGTGTTTGGAATTCATTTGAGCCAGTTTGCTACAGGAGGAAAATAATCCTGCAACTACAGGAAATGTGAATTATTATGTGAATTATAATGTATGGACATTTTTGTAGGGGTTGATACATTTTTCATAAGGGAAAATCAAGTCTGAAATTTCAAAGTGGAAATCACAAACTTCAGAGGCCTTTTTAAACCTAAAATACAGTGCATTGCAGGATAGTTCTCCTGCAACAGGGTGATCAAATACGATCCTACATCTGTATGTTTCTTGTTGTTGATAAACTACTTGAAATCAAATATGTATGTTTGCTGTCTCATTTAAATACACCTTATGCCTTATAGAAATGTACAATGCAATGGAAACAAAACATGGTTGTTTTCCAGGCTGATGGAAACAAAACAACCTGATCTGATCCAGTAGAGTACAGTATTTGGGTTCAGGTAGAGGTCTCTGTAAGCCCAGGCAGTGTAGTCTAGTAGTGAGGCTTCCTAGCTCGGCTGTCGCCTTTACAGTGTTTCCTATTTTTGTTGTTGTTACTGCTGCAGGGGGTAATGACATCAACACTGCCACCACCGCGGCAACGGTAACAATAACAAAAACAATCTAGGGACCTCTGTGAGATGAGTGTGACCTCATTCCAACACGATAAATCTCCTGAGAGAGAGAGAGAGAGAGAGTAGGAGAGAGAGGCTGGGGTAGAGTGATAGAGAGAGAGGTGGAGAGGCTTTGGGGAAAGAATATGTGTTTAGGAAACAGAAAAGGAGGAGGAGGAGCAGGAGAGCGACATGGGAAATGAGATAAGAGGGAAAGCGAGAGAGGTAGAGAGAGAGATAGAGAGAGAGAGAGAGAGAGAGAGAGGTAGAGAGAGAGAGAGGTAGAGAGAGAGAGAGAGAGAGAAGTAGAGGTAGAGAGAGAGAGGTAGAGAGAGAGATACTAACAAATAATGATGGCGCATGACTTAAAGTCCGTAGGTAGCATGGGAGAGGAAGCATGAAAGAGAGAAAAAGAGATAGCGTTAGAGGGAGAGAGAGAGGGCGGAGAGAGATCGAGAAAGAGAGACAGGGTGAACAGAGAGTGAGATAGAGAGAGCAAGACAGAGAGACACAGCAACAGTGTGAGAGAGAGAGATTTAGAGAGACAGGAGAGAGAATGAGGGAGCAAGAGATAAAGAGAGAGAATGAGAGAGTTAATCCCAGGAGTGTTGTCGATAAACAAAGAGAGGGTAATAAGGGAGAATTTACTCAGGAACAGATGGCAGAATGACTCATTCATATCACTGACAGGGGAATGGAGAGAGAGGGTGGAGAAAGGAGAGAAAGATGGAGAAAGATCGGGGCAGTGAGGGAGAAGGAGAGGAGGGAGAAGGGGGACCTAAAGTAGCTCCTGTCTAGAGTGATTGATATCAGTCATGTCTTCCATCACATCACCACCCTGTATCTGACTGCTCTGTCCTTGACTCACACAAGAAAAAATAACAAATAGAAAATTCTACCCATGTTAGTGTGCTTATTAATAAACCTCATGTTTCAAAGGCTCTCTTCTCAGAGAAATCATTCTGTTAAAGTGGGACGAAACACCAAAGAATATAATGAGAACTTTTACAATAGAAAATTATTAGACATCCCATCGTAATAAAAAATGCATACTAAATACGACTTCAAACCAATACATGCATTCAAAACATTCAATCAGGCAACCACATGCTCTCGTGCTTTTGTCTTTTTAAAGAACAGATCAATGTGGCCCTTTCACCCTGCTGCCTGAGAATGTCATGTCGGTAGTAGCTTTTCCCCATGAGGAGCTGATCAAAGTATTGGCATACACCTAAAGAGGATCGCTCCCCCAGAGCCCTTCATTCATTGCTCTGGGATCTGGTGTCAGAACAGGGATCACACAGCTAACTGTGACAACCAACACAGAGAGAGGAGAGGAAAGGGGGGAGAGGAGAGATCAAAGGGGGGGAGTGGTGGGCTCCCTGGGTCTCCTAGTCTCCCTAAGCCAAGGCCAGGCTAGTAATGGGCTTACATGCGGGAGGAGGGGAGAGAAGGAGGGGATGAGGAGAGGTCAGGGTAGGTGATTTGGAATAAAAGGGGAGGAGAGTCATTGATCAGCTGTCCTCTGTTTGCCGAGGAGCTAAACACCATCTCTCTCTCTCTCTCTCTCTCTCTCTCTCTCTCTCTCTCTCTCTCTCTCTCTCTCTCTCTCTCTCTCTCTCTTTCTCTCTTTCTCTCTCTCGAAAGGTTGCTGGATCGAATCCCCAAGCTGGCAAGTTAAAAATCTGTCATTCTGCCCCTGAGCAAGGCAGTTAACCCACTGTTCCCTGGGCACCGAAGACATGGATGTCGATTATGGCAGCCCCCCGCACCTCTCTGATTCAGGGTTAAATGCGGAAGACACATTTCAGTTGAAGGCATTCAGATGTACAACTGAATGGGTATCCCCACCCCCGTCTCTTTTAAGCCTTTCAAACCAAGACGTTTTTCAGTTTTTCTGCATTTTGTTACGTTACAGACTTATTCTAAAATGTATTAAATTAAAAATATTTCCTCATTAATCTAAACACAATACCCCATATTGACAAAGCGAAAAACAGGTTTTTAGACATTTTTTGAAATATAAAAAAAGGTACATAGGTATTCAGACACTTTGCTATGAGACTCGAAATTGAGCTCAGGTGCATACTGTTTCCGTTAATCATCTTTGAGATGTTTCTACAACTTGATTGGAGTCCACCTGTAGTAAAAATCAATTGATTGGACATGATTGGGAAAGGCACACAACTGTCTATATACAGTGTTTTGGTTTCGGTTCCACAGTTGACAATGCAAAACCAAGCCATGAGGTGGAAGGAATTGTCCGTAGAGACAGGATTGTGTTGAGGCACAGATCTGGGGAAGGGTACTAAAACATTTCTGCAGCATCGAAAGTCCCCAAGAACACACTGGCCTACATCATTCTTAAATGGAAGAAATGTTGAAACACCAAGACTCTTCCTGGAGCTGGCCGCCCGGGCCAAACTGAGCAATCAGGGGGCTAAGGGCCTTGGTCAGGGATGGTAACTCTGACAGAGCTCCAGAGTTCCTCTGTGGAGATGGTAGAATTTTCCAGAAGGACAACGATCTCTGCAGCACTCCACCAATCAGGCCTTTATGGTAGAGTGGCCAGACTGACCCACTCCTCACATGACAGCCCGCTTGGGGTTTGCCAAAAGGCACTTAAAGACTCTCAGACCATGATAAACAAGATGCTCTGGTCTGATGAAACCAAGATTGAAATTTTTGGCCTGAATGCCAAGCGTCACGTCTGGAGGAATCCTGGCACCATCCCTACGGTGAAGCATGGTGGCGGCAGCATCATGCTGTGGGGATGTTTTTCAGTGGCAGGGACTGGGAGACTAGTTAGGATTGAGGGAAAGACGAACAGAGCAAAGTACAGAGAGATCCTTGATGAAAACATGCTCCAGAGTCCTCAGGCTGGGGTGAAGATTCACCTTCCAACAGGACAATGACCCTAAACACACAGCCAAGACAACGCAGGAGTGGCTTCCTGACAAATTTCTGAATGTCCTTGATTGGCCCAGCCAGAACCCGATCGAACATGTCTGGGGAGACCTGAAAATAGATGTGCAGCGACACTGCCCATCCAACCTGACAGAGCTTGAGAGGATCTGCAGAGAAGAATGAGAGAAACTCCCCAAATACAGGTGTGCCAAGCTTCCAGCATCATACCCAATAAGACTCGAGGCTGTAATCACTGCCAAAGGTGCTTCAACAAAGTACTGAGTAAAGGGTCTGAATATTTATGTAAATGTGATTTTTCAGTTTTTTTAATAAATTTGCACCAAAAAAATTTAAACCTGTTTTTGCTTTGTCACTATGGGGTATTCTGTGTAGATTGATTAGGGGAAAAAAATATTTGATCAATTTTAGAATAAGGCTGTAATGTAACAACATGAAAGTGAAAGGGTCGGAAAAGTTTCTGAAAACACTGTACATTTATGCACAAATATTTATATAACAACCATCATTACGAAGTAAACTTGGAGTCACGTGATGACATGTTGTGTGGTCCTCCCACTACGACTTGTCCAGAAAGCAGTTTATTACAGATGAAGTAAGTTAAGTTCCAATAGCAGAGTAGGCACACACACTACATGACGCCATTTTGTTGTGAGAAAACCATCAGTAGAGTTAAAAATGCAATGGAAACCCATTAAATTGATATATATTTTATTCAGTACATGGGAATTCAACTGCAAAAGTTATTTTTATGTGCACTATGTCATCACGCACAGCCTTTTATCCGCATTTGATGGAAGGAAACACGAGTGGGGAAATATGCATATTTTTGAATAGTCACATGAAAATCTGTTGCCAATTGGATGGAAACCGAGCTAGTGATCCGAACATTTTGCCAGAATGTTATTTAGTTTAACAAGTGGATTATTTTGCTCTTCACTCAGTCGTTTAGTATCCTAGGCCTCCTCCCAACCAAAACCTGTGACTTTACTTAATCAATCAATGTGATTTTGTTTAACTGAATCTCTGTCTGTATAGGCTATTTGGTTAATGGGTTTCTGGCTGGGCAAATAAGTGGAAGGGTGGTATAGCTCATCTATTAATTTGCTCATCTATCAATGATCAGAAACATTTAGCATGCAATAACTGTAGCCTAAATCAAGTGAAGGACTATTATTATTGCGCGTATAGGCAACTGCAAAAACCCGCGGAGGTTGTGAAACATGAACACGAGACTTACATGCTTTTGAAAAAATGTATTGCTATTATTTTCTATCATTATCATGGTGAAGAACGGCCTGCTCGTAATGCAAGACCTACCCCAGCTCCCTAACAAAGCGGAGTGAAGGTAGGAAAAATATGAAATGTGGATTTAAAAAAAGCATGGGCTTGCTTTATATGACAGTGGTTCCACCTGTTGCCATGACGCAAGTTGTGTGAGAAAAATATTATTTGTATTATATTCTGTATATTTCATTATATTCTTAGCCTACTATTAAATAGCCTGTATGTGTGTTGACTGTGATCCTATGTGTCTTGTATGTTTAATGAACAAAGTAAGTATTGATTTCATGTGCATGGCGCAGCCATTTAGCATATAGGCTGCACAGACCAGTAACATAATCACATTCAAAATATGCAATTCTATTTGGAAAATATATTTTATTTGTCTTATAATGTTTCTTAGGACCTGCCTAAAATAAATGAATCATGGATTTCTTTGTGATGGTGTATTTAGATTTTTGGAAATGTAGCCTTTATTTAACTAGGCAGGTCAGTTAAGAACAAATTCTTATTTACAACGACGGCTGCCAATCACCCTATGGGACTCCCAATCACGGCCGGATGTGATACAGCCTGAATTCAAACCAGGGACTGTAGTGACGCCTCTTACACTGAGATGCAGTGCCACTTGGGAGCCCAATGGATTATTCAATGGATGTATCTACTCCCAATCCTAAACGTGCCAGCATGTGCACGGGAGATATAAAATACTTACACTAGCAAGAATGTGGTAAATTGGATTGTATGAATTGGGCTCTATTTTTTTTTTACAGGCAACATACTGTAAAGTCTGTCTGTAAAGGTTATAAATCTCTCTCTCTCCTCTCTCTCTCTCTCAGTCTCTTTCTTTCTCTCTCACTCATGCTGGTGTGATGAACACATAGCTGTCTATCACTCCTCACAGCTCTACAATCACTATCATTCAGACAGACCCAGCACAGCAGAGCACAGTAGGGATATGGAGCTGCTGTCATATCTGGGTTGCAGGGAGACAGACAGTCACACTATGTGCCAGTTCAGAGCCACAGTCCTACACAACATGCTGTACTGTTTAGGAATGAAATTTGGCAGCCTGAACTGTCTACTACTATTTTAATTCAACTGAGCCAAAAATAGCAGAATAGTATTTTTACCTGGGAGCTGTGACAACTTCTCATCCTGGAAGCATGTTCAGCATTAGTGTGTCTGATTTCTTCAATTGTAGCTAACATCAGAGGGGTTTTCCATTATAATTTAATAAAAACATAATATGCCAACTGAAAAATCAACCTTTTTAGCAGGTAGCACGAGTGCCATTTTTGCTTTTACAGTGAGTGTAGTGAGTGGGGGAGCCATATTCTGTGAATGACCCTAGGATATCCTCTAGTTAGTAGTCTGGTGGCAATCAAAATGATTACCCCCCATCTGAACCTGGTTGGTCCCGAACCCTTTACACAACCTACATTTTCTTTGCTCTGACTGAAACTGTACAAACCTGGAAATATTTTCTAATTTCCTGGGAGTTGACTCTCCCCTCTATTTTTTACCCCCACTCCCCATCTCATCTTCTCCATCTATCTCTACCTCTCTCCTACTTTCTCTCTATCTCTACCGCTCTCTCGCTCCCCCCCTCTCTCTCTCTATTGCTCCCAGTCTCTCTCCGTCTCTCTCCTGCTCTCTATCTCTCTTTCAGCAGATGAAATATTCAGGGGAGCCGGCATGCTGTGCTGTTTCCACCCACATGGCTGGTAGCTGACACCTAACGTTTCTGACTGCTGCTGCTCTGCTACCTCCTCCTACCATCTCCTCTCCTCTCCTACCCTCTCCCCTCATCTCCTCTCCTCTCCTACCCTCTCCCCTCATCTCCTCTCCTCTCCTACCCTCTCCTCTCCTCTCCTCTCCTACCCTCTCCCCTCATCTCCTCTCCTCTCCTCTCCTACCCTCTCCTCTCCTCTCCTACCCTCTCTCCTCATCTCCTCTCCTCTCCTCTCCTCTCCTACCCTACCCTCTCCTCTCCTCTCCTCTCCTCTCCTCTCCTCTCCTCTCCTCTCCTCTCCTCTCCTCTCCTCTCCTCTGGCTGCTCCCTACTCCCTGGCCGTCCTGGTGTGACTGAGGTCAGAAGACAGAGCCAGTCAATTTCTGCATCCCAAATGGCACCCTATTCCCCTATGTAGTGCACTACTTTTGACCAGCGCCCATAGACATAGCATTGTCTCTGCTGCAGGCTGCAGATGAGACCATGATACGATCCAGTGCACAGGAACACACCATCGATCCTCCCATCGAGCTTGCCCAATTCATCTGGTGGGAGGCCGGGTGACTAATCCCAATCCATGTGGGCCAGACAGAAATGGAGCGAGATGAGAGATTACATAGAGTATAATGGAATAACAGACCAGCCCTCCAGTGTTATGACCATAAACATAGAATTACTAGAATGGAAAATGCCCCTCAGACCACAGGAATTTGACTCCTGGGTACACTGAACGACTGGTAATTCTATTGCTATGTCTATGGTTATGACCCTGGGCCCTGCCTCTGCTTTGCTCCGCCACAACATAAGCATCAGAGGATCAGAGAGGGTCAGTGACTGCAAAGTTCCTTCTCACGACACACAAGTCTAGGGTTGGGCCGATATATATGATTAAATAAAATATTGTGATATTTGACATTGACGATATATCGTGAGGTGCAGGACTATACTCTATTTGAACTTCAAAAATAAAAAAAACTGTGTAGTTTTATCTGCTAGGCTGTATCAATATGTTTAAAAAGACGTCTAAATGAATTAACAAAGCCTTAGTTTTTCAGTATACTAAGATTATTTAATAAGAATGCAACTATAATACCGTAAATAAGCCGTCTAGAATGATCTAGTCATTAACAGCGCAAAACGATTATATCGAATATCAGGATATTTGGAGTAGCAAGATATCTCCCCAAATATTGCCCAACCCTTCACCAGTCATGTGACAGAGGTGTTGGATGAAGATCCTCATATTCAGCATTTTTCTGCTCACCGGAGTGAAAGGACATGAAAACACACACGCACGCACACACACACACACACACACACACACACACACACACACACACACACACACACACACACACACACACACACACACACACACACACACACACACACACACACACACACACACACACAGGGCTAAAGGCTGACATCTGATGTCTGTTCTCAATAAGCAAACATGTAAATCGTGTTTGTCTCCAGTCCTGTCAGAAGTGTGTACAGTACAGAACACAGAGGTTGCACTGTGTTACACGCAGAGCAGACAATTCACCATGTGTCATCCGAGGAGTTTCCTATACAACGTTACTTGATGAATAATTGATTTAAAGTATCTCTCAAATACATACAGCCTTAAAAACACAACACCTTGCAAGATATGCTTTCCCTAAGCTATGCTTACTATAGCCATTCAGAATAAAATCAAAATGTGCACTTCACGCCAACAATAACACTCTGGATATTCTACATAGCTACATGTTCGTACAGCCCCTACAGACCATCAACAGCCTACTGATGCAGAAGTCTGACTGTCTCACATTCAGATTGCTCACAAACAAAGTATATGTACTTTTTACTACATAATGAGTACACACAATCATTCCTCAAATCATTAACCATGACAGAGTATTCAGGAAAATGCCCTTTCACAAAATGCCCATTTATCAGCAACAACTGTCATCAGTTTTCTCTCCAGTCCTTTTCCCATGAAAGAGAAAAATACTACACAACAAAATTGTAAACATGCATAAAACATGAGAGACATGACGCTATGCCGACCCACCTTTGTTGTAAGTGCGTGTAGCCGTCCCTATGAGCTCAGTTTAGTACAGCAGGTAGGCAGACACCCTCTCCTCTGCTCTCTCCTCTAGCAGCGTATGTGTATGTGTGTGTGAATACTCCAGCCCTCTCTCTGCCTGGCTATTGTCACAGGCAAGGGAAGAGAGCCCTACTGAGCATGCTCCAACTGAACAACCCTCCCCGTCGGCATGGGAACCGGGAAGCGGGGCAGGCAGCAGCCCTGTTCAAGTGCTGAGGTGCTTTCTACTCAACCTCTTTATCCTCTCTGTTACTCCTCTCTCTCTATCTGTCTAACTCTCTTTCTCTCGGTTTCTCTCCGAAACACACGTCCAACTCACTGGGGGGGCTAAAAGGGTACTTCCTCTTCTCGATTCCCCGTGTGCCCACATTCTCTGTCTGTCTCCCTTGTTCTGTCTGTCTCCCTTGTTCTGTCTGTCTGTCTCCCTTGTTCTGTCTGTCTGTCTGTCTGTCTGTCTGTCTGTCTGTCTGTCTGTCTGTCTGTCTGTCTGTCTGTCTGTCTGTCTGCCTGCCTGCCTGCCTGTCTGCCTGTCTGTCTGTCTGTGTCTCTGTCTCTCTCTCTCTCTCACACAAACACACATGCGTGCCCACACACAATAAGGCAGGGGCGCTGTGTCACGGTCCTTTAATTCTGTTATTCATTCTCCTTAATTAATCACACAGCCTGACAGTGATGTAACAAGGACCTGACTTATAAAGTAGCATCACACATGCCCCGCCCATCTGAGGATGTGTATTTTTCAGCAATCTATTTCCTGTGTTTGAGAGGTGCAATATCCACTTGTCATTTAAATCTCGCTGGATTGATTGCTTTCATTTTACTCCTGCGACTCTTTCATACTCTTGCTTGCGCCTGTTGTTTTTTCCTGTTAATGTTACGACTGCGGAAATATTTGTAATGACCTGTCAAACACTTTAAACAGTACACTGACCTGTTAAACAATGTAAACTATGTATAGATGGGTGTAATCTAGACCCAAGCATGTTTATTTTTAATCCGAGGGTATCCTACTATTGACACACTTGTTGAATTATGCAACAGAACGTGACAACAACAGTATTGACAGAGCAGGTGAGTGCAGGTAAACCTAGACACAGCAAGCATTCATTTAGTCATATACATAAGTACACCCAGTGTGTTTAAGAAAATAGGCACATATGTTTTTTTTTACCCTCTTTTCCAACCCAATTTCGTGATATCCAATTGTGATCCAATTATGATCTTGTCTCATCGCTGCAACTCCCCAACGGGCTCGGGAGTGCGAAGGTCGAGTCATGCGTCCTCCGAAACATGAACAGCCAAACCGTGCTTCTTAACACCTGCCCGCTTAAGCCGGAAGCCAGCCGCACCAATGTGTCAGAGGAGACACCCTTCAACTGATGACCAAAGTCTGCCTGCAGGCGCATGGCCCACCACAAACCCTCCCCTAACCCGGACGACACTGGGCCAATTGTGCGCCACCCTATGGGACTCCCGGTTACGGCCGGTTGTGACACAGCCTGTGACCCTGGTCTGTAAATTTCTTTATCTTAACACAAAATGTATATATGAATGAATTCTAAGAAAAGGAAAGTCATATTTTACAATCAATTGAATACATGAATTTCCACCATAATCTCTGAAATCCATTAATTATTTGTCAAAGCCAGTAAAATATTTATGTGCTATAATTCAGTCGAGATCTGATTGATTTCCAAAATTCAAAAATTTTGGAGTATCTTCATCCATTGTCGAACTGTTGCATTTATTAGAATTGTTTTGAAAACATTTTAACAATGTGGATGCCCGTTGCTAAATAAAAGCTGCCCATTCATTCACAATGTGTCCTGAATAGCACTAATCTGTCCCATTAACCAAAATGGAATTAAATTCATCTAAACAAATGAATGTAATAAATAGCATTTATTATATAAATTACATGGACATTTGTTCTGAACTAAATGATTATCTTAATAATACAAATATGACATTGGTGAAGTTAGAACGGATCAAATACATGCCCTCCAGCAGGGGTTTTTCTCCTAATTTGACATATGGGTGCTCCCAGGAATTGAACCTACAATCCTGCCATTGCAAATGCCATGCCTCTACCCACTGAGCCACAGATGACCAATGTTAGGTACTAGAATTCATCTCTTATGTCCAGAAGGGATAAATTCACTGCTATTTTCAGAAGGAAATATACAAAATCAAGATCAAAATGCATTCTGATGCATTGCATTCCCAGGGGTCCGTGTCAGCTCACTGAAGGTATTTAGCCTGCAGGTTGCTCTAGTAATTACTCTGTGATGATGCTTGGTATTTACAGCCTATTACAGTTACAGGGCATATGGACCACAGGGATAATCCTACAGCAGCTATGACCCAAGCACCCGCCCTGTTTCCTATGGGAACAACAGCTCCCAGAGCTGCAGTGAAACTGAACAGCAACAGACAGCAGCCATAAGGTCAAAATGGGTGATAGCCAGGGGGTGGGGGACTGTGGGGGGGTGTGTTCGGGGTACCACAACACCCTTGCCTACCAGTCAAGGCCAATCTCCAGATGTAGGACCTTCATTTGAGCCAGTTTGTTACAGCAGGAATATAATCCTGCAGCAACAGGAAATGTGAATTATATGTGGATTATAATTAATAGACATGTTCTGTAGGCTTTGATAATTTTTTTGTTAGGGCAAATCAAGTTTGACATTTTAAAGGGGGAATTACAAACTTTAGAAGCCTTTTTAAACATCAAATACACTACAAGTTTGCATTTCCTACCGTGCAGGAAAATTCTCAGCAACAAAGGAGCATCTCTACTGAACTAGCCCTGTTCAATACCATTGGACCTTTTTAAAACACCAATTACTCTGCTTCCTTGTTTTGGTTTGGTCTCTCAGTAATACATTAGTGATGTAGAAAGGAGAAGCCTTGACTTCAGCCTCCAGCCTATCCATTATCAGCACTCAACACAGCTACAGGGTCAGGCCAGCCTCTATCTCTCCAGGGGGTGCTGCATACACAAAATACTCCCTCCTCTGTCTGCACGCACGCACACACACGCACACGCATACACACACACACACACACACACACACACACACACACACACACACACACAAATAATGCAGAACTGTTCAAATGTTTCATTGGTGTAACGGCTTATGGCTCAGGCGAGGTCACAGGTCAGGGGATCGATGGTGGCATGGAGGAGGAGGAGAGGGATTATGTATTGCAAATAATCACCTGAGATTCATACTATCAAACACCACTTAACACAACCAACCATCAGCACACAGTAGTCCCACACCTCAAAGTGTATTGCCTGAAAAATGATTCACAGTGAACATTTGCATAGCCAACACAGTGTAAAAGCCTGACATTGAAAAATGTGTATAAAATGCCTATTGATCTGCCCACTAAATTCAAACACATCACTGTACATGACACTAAAGGAGAAAGGTTGGCAGGGCGACATGCCCGTTTGTGGCCTTCAGCTTTGGGGTGAGAAAGATTTATCTTCTCTGGTCTGGCTGGCTGGCTGTCTGGCCGGTTAGCTGGCTGGCTGACTGCCCGTATGGCTAGTTAGGTGGCTGGTTAGGTGGCAGGCTGTCTGACTGTCTGTATGGCTGGTTAGGTGGCTGGCTGGCTGGTTAGCTGGGTGGCTGAATGTGGTTTCTCGGCTGAGTCCAGGGACGTTGCGTCCGCTGCCCCACTCCGCCCGACCTGGCCCGGCCAGCGACTGTATAATTTATGAGGGCTCCACCACCGGACTCAATAATGCATGGAGCCTTGAGTCACGGACAGTCTTTTAGGGAGGGAGGGATAGAGAGAGAGAGAGAGAGAGAGAGAGAGAGAGAGAGAGAGAGAGAGGAAGAGAGTGAGTGAGTGAGAGAGAGAGAGGAAGAGAGTGAGTGAGAGAGAGAGAGAGAGGAAGAGAGTGAGTGAGTGAGAGAGAGAGAGAGAGAGAGAGAGCGAGAGAGAGAGAGAGAGGAAGAGAGTGAGTGAGAGAGAGAGAGAGAGAGAGAGAGAGAGAGAGAGAGAGAGAGAGAGAGAGAGAGAGGAAGAGAGTGAGTGAGAGAGAGAGAGAGAGAGAGAGAGAGAGAGAGAGGAAGAGAGTGAGTGAGTGTGCAAGAAAGAAAGAAAATAACCGTGTGCCGCTGTCACTTTCTTTAGGGATACTACATTTAGTGTGGTTCATGACTCAGGGAGTGAAGGAGGGACTGGCACAGTGTGAGAACAATACTGAATTATGGGTGGCCCATCTCTTTCTCAGGTGGATGACGTCAGCAGCCCATGATGCTGTGAGAATGCAGCATGGAAAAAGGGATTTCCCCCCAACACAATACCAATGAGCACATCAGGAAATACATTCATTCCCCCCCACACACAGGATATAAGAGTCTCCTTAAGACCACCACCGTCTATAAACGTTTTCCGTACTACAGAGAGGAAGAGGAACCATTTTACAGGCACTGTGTTTACAGTCACATTGTGTAAATTAACAGAGCATCCCTTCCGCTGCATTCTGCTACCTTCAGGACCACACAATGGCTACTTGTGTGATACCCCCTAGAGAGGAACAATGCATTGTTTGTAGCCTCATGTTTGTTTACTGAGGGGGATACCTAAATACAGGACCACCGGACGTCGTAAAAAATGTCCTCTACTGATTTGTTTTGTGGAGAAGGACATAGATAACAGGGGCTTGGTGCTTGGCAACCGCTAGAGTATTTTATGATCAGTCAATTAGAGAGAGAGACAATCGATTGAGTGATGAACAGACACAATGCACAATGAACACAGTGACACACATAGATACAAAACAGGACAGGCTCATACATTTATATAGTCACATTATTGGTTGTGCTCTTCAAATGATCTATTGACACAGGTCAATATAAGAATAAAGGCTAGGTTAGGTTAGCGTTTTCCATTTTACTCTTACTGCGGGTGATGATGGCTTTCACTAACAACACCACACAATTTACTAGGAGGGAGGGACATGCCATCCATTGCATAGAGCCACAGACAGTAATGTAACCTATATCCCCTGGCAACATGGTGGCTCTAGTGGTCATACTGTAGCTCTCTGGCTTAATCCCAAATGACACCCTATTCCCTATAGGGCCCTAGTCAAAAGTAGTGCACCATGTAGGGAATAGGGTGGCATTTGGGACACAACCTCTGAGTCTGTCTGTACATAATGTGACTCTCTGGCTCCCTGCATACTGTAGCTACAGCAGATCCCTAGCACGGCCAGGTCTGGGGTCCTGATTAAATGTTATGCATGTCGAGGGAGCATGCTAACACAATCACGCTGCTAGCAACAGCAGCAGAGTACATCAAATCAGCAACTCTCCTGATGGGAACCCATGAAATCCAATTTCCCTATCTATCCATCGTCTCTATCTCTCTGCAGTACACTGTCTGGGAATATGATCCCGCTAAAGGAAGCATTCATGGCTTACCTTTTACTACTCTAGTAATCAGTAGCTGGCTGATACCACAGTCAGGTAATACCACTGCTGTAAGGTAATTATAGGCTAGTGGCTAGGCTAGTGGCTACCAGTGGCTTATATCTGAATACAAATACATATCCTCTGGTGGCTAGAAGCGCTGTTATTACTACGACTAGCAATACTGAAAATAACCAGACCTGACAATCTCTACAGGGAAATTACATGGTATGGTTAATTCTTCCTACAGGGCACAATATTATGATTGAGTTTCACTCATCTGCAAATTGGCTGACAATTACATTGGGAAGACCTAATCAACTGTCTCACCAGATATATATTAAATACTGGCCCCAGGCCACTGATGATGTCTAGGAATGGAATGGTGCATCTGTGTGTGTGTGTGTGTGTGTGTGTGTGTGTGTGTGTGTGTGTGTGTGTGTGTGTGTGTGTGTGTGTGTGTGTGTGTGTGTGTGTGTGCGTGTGTCCGTGCATCTGCCTCAGTAACAAGTCATACACACAGAGGTGAAGCAGCCTTTGAATTGGCGATACTGATGACAAACTGCCAATGGAATCATCCATGGATCATCCTCTCACAGCCAGGAGGAGCTTAGCCCCTTATACCCAGACGACGTCACGTCACAACCAGATCGATATTGTTCCATCCTCACCCATAAGGAGTCTCACTGCACAGCAAATAGACCTGGCTGGTTACTCTCTGAGTAATCAATCCAAATCACTCATCCTTAAGGACCCACTGACCCATGTGTGTGTTTGTGTGTGGGTGTGTGTGTGTGTGTGTGTGTGTGTGTGTGTGTGTGTGTGTGTGTGTGTGTGTGTGTGTGTGTGTGTGTGTGTGTGTGTGTGTGTGTGTGTGTGTGTGTGTGTGTGTGTTGAGGGGGTGGAACTCAAACCAACCCAGTAATCTTTATGGTAATAGTAAGGAAGCACCATCAATATTAGCACAACAAAGTCAGGGGAGCCTTGAGAAGTCCTTTCATCACAGATCCCGCCACCAAGATGGGAGTATTATGATGCAGAATATTCAGTGTGCTCAAGGATCCTGAGTGATATTGTGCTGGGCTGACAACGGTTTGATGAAGGCGACGGGCAAGGATGAGTCTATTACAGACACTGCAGGGTTTTTTTTGCATAGAAAAGTCTTGGACGTCTTGGACGAAAAGTCTTCTACGTTTTATCTTGGTCCGCCTAAGCCGGATAGTAAAACGTTTTCAGTGTAACCTTAAACTGCTAAAACCATATTTAAAACTGTACAGTTTTCTCTGTGCCTCATCACAAAATGTGTATAATTGCAGGAAATTAGATGTAAAACAGCATCATTTTGTCTCTGTGGCCAAGAGGAGGACACCTAAAAGTTCTGGTTGCCAACCGCGCCATTGGCCACGCCTACTCCCTGCCACGCACTCCACCTAAGCCGCATTTAAATCCAGAAAAAATCCTGCACTGTGGTCCATGTCCATCCTATTGCTTTTGAAACCATAATCTCAGCCCTAAATGATGTGTCATACTAAAGAGGACAAGTATCATTGATGACTTGATCATACCTCTCTAGCATCCTGCTTCTAGAACTCAACACAGAACACTCAGTACTACAGTAAAAAACCCTCAAGGACACACATGGATGTTTACTAGGAAATGCACCTGAGAAAAAAAGGCCATTCCTGAGAAACAGATCTTGACTACTGAAAACCAACAAAGTATTCCAACTCAGACAGCTCAAACTAAGAGCCGCATCCATGAGGGTAGAAGCTGCTATGAACTGAATAAAACCCATGATTTTTTTTAAAGTGATGTTAATATGCAGAAACAATACAACAACATTAGACAAATATTCCTTTGTTACGGCAGGGAGAGCTTACAGGCAGGCAGTACATTATCACAGAATTATAGACACATTAAAGACACACACAGACACACTGGAGAGCTTCATGCTTACAGCCTTTACCTCTATCCGTTCAGCCCCAGATAAGGAGAGGATTTCTATTGTTTTTCATGACAGAACGGCTCCATTTCTGTTTTTGGAGAGAGAAATGCAACATGGACGCCCCACTCTGAGAGGTTGCATGGTCATTTACCGCCCTGGAGAAGCCACTGTAGCCTCAGGGAGCCACAGAGAAAGAAAGAAAATTACATTGTTTTAGTCTGTCTAATCTCTTGTGGAAAGATTCTGCGTGTAAACCAAGACAATCTGTCTGTGTGATGTGTAGGATAGGACCAGCAGTAGTTCACGATTTTGCAGGTGTTTTGCAGGTGTCGGAAGGAGAGGGGACATTCGCCCATAACTTGCAAAGGTGGAGCTCCTCGTTCCAGTTTCGCTCCTCATTCTAGCATTTCTTGATGTCTTCTTTTTTTTTTTTGAATTTTACCCTGTTTTCTCCCCAATTTCATGGTATCCAATTGTTTTAGTAGCTACTATCTTGTCTCATCGCTACAACTCCCGTACGGACTCGGGAGAGACGAAGGTTGAAAATCATGCGTCCTCCGATACACAACCCAACCAACCCACTGCTTCTTAACACAGCGCGCATCCAACCCGGAAGCCAGCCGCACCAATGTGTCGGAGGAAACACCGTGCACCTGGCAACCTTGGTTAGCGCGCACTGCGCCCGGCCCGCCACAGGAGTCGCTGGTGCGCGATGAGACAAGGACATCCCTACCGGCCAACCCCTCCCTAACCCGGGCGACGCTAGGCCAATTGTGCGTCGCCCCACGGACCTCCCGGTCGCAGCCGGTTGCGACAGAGCCTGGGCGCGAACCCAGAGTCTCTGATGGCACAGCTGGCGCTGCAGTACAGCGCCCTTAACCACTGCGCCACCCGGGAGCATTTCTTGATGTCTTCTATTAACATTTATGGACCCAGAACTTAATCGAGCAGCTGACCAATTATGTGAGACTTTAGTTCTGGGTTAACCGAGATTACAGTCTGTCAGAACAGCCGTTTGATTATACTGCTTAACCAGTCCCTGAAAATTATCATATGCAGTGAGTTGCAACTATCAATGGATGCTATTAAACCAGACAAAGCCTTAGAATCCTTTAATCAGAATGCTTCTCTTATCATTGGGAGGGATGTTGACCGACTGAGACTGACCCTTTTACCTAAACACAGTCAGTGGAGATTCAGAACCAGAAGCATGACGATTCAGCTCGTTTGAGGATAATCCTCCCAACTCAACAACAAATGGACAGAGTCTGAAACCTGGCCTAAATCTCAATAGTTCTCCTGTTGTACTGGGAGCCAACAATGTATTCCTTTGCCGTGAAACGTATTCCGTTGCTTGTAGGTGCCTTCAACCGTGCAGGTAAATAAGATTTTCTGCATGCCTTTACAGTCATTACTATTCCACATCTGTGTGCTGATTGCTCTCTCGGCATGCTTACATGCATATCCCTTTGTGAGGAATACCTTTCGGAGCCATTGAGAAATTGTGGAGATAATCTACAACAGTTGAAAAATATGGAGTTTCGGCATGAAATAACAATAGCTCTTTGTATGAGATTTTTTTCTTTGTTCTTTCCTCTAAAATGTGCTTAAGGCCAAACCTTAAACCACTCAGTCATAATGGTACAGTCAATGGTGGCTAGCAGCTAATTCCACCAGAGGAGCTGATGGGAATTCCTGGTGAGCTACTGTCCTAAAATAAGAGAGTGCTGTGGACTGCAACTGCTGTTATGTGGCTGGCTGTAGTCTGTAGGCTGGGTCCTGTGTGCTAGGATGCTAGCACGGGTACCCCACAGAGAAGAGTGATCAGTCATTACCTTTCAGCCTTCCAGCCACTCAACCACAGCCAGTCCATAGACAGGGAGAAGGACCAGCCAGCCAGCCAGGCAGGGCTGGGGTGGGGGGGGGGATAAGAGGGCTGAGGCACAGGGGTGGGAAAGAGCACAGCTGGAGCCTCTCTATATATTTACTCATGGCTAGTCCAATGATGTGTGCACACAGAGAGAGCACACAGGGGGAGCTTTTACCAAGCAGAAAGCTGTGAACTGTGATATGTCTGCCTTTTAGCACAAGGGGGACTTTCATTATGACAGAACAGCTATAGGCTACCACAGGTATCGCAAAATAGGTACAGGCCTAAACCCATAGATTTCATCCACCTTGAATGTTATTTAAGAAACAAAGAAAATAGCTAAATCATGCATTGAACAAGCACAACGGCTAATCTCAGGTTTATTAATGGGAGATAATTAATGGGAGATAATATTTTAGCAGTGACTCAGTCAAACACCAACAATGAGTGCTATGGTTCATATTTTCCCGCTGGTCTGCAAGCTATCTTACTAATAGTGTTATAAATGCAAACAGGTCCTAGCACTGTATGCTAGGTTGAATCTTGTGGAGAAAAGGTATTGACATCATTTCAAAGGCTGTCAGTGGACCAGGGGCATCATGTGATGACAAAATAATCTATAACATGTGCATGGGAATGCCATAGTGGAATTCCAATGGACGGTGAAACAACATACAACATGACAGGTAACTATACTGAACAAAAATATAAGCGCAACATGCAACAATTTCAATGATTTTACTAAGTTACAGTTCATTTAAGGAAATCAGGCAACTTCACATGACTGGGCAGGGGTGCAGCCATGGGTGGAGCCAGGCCCAGCCAATCAGAATGTTTTCCCCACAAAACGGCTTTATTACAGACAGAACTACTCCTCAGTGTCATCAGCTGTTCGGGTGGCTAGCTCAGGCGATCCCGCTGGTAAATGTACATTTTTATTTCATTTTACCTTTATTTAACTAGGCAAGTCAGTTAAGAACAAATCATTTTTTACAATGATGGCCTACCCTGGCCAAACCCTCCACTAACCCGGATGACGCTGGGCCAGTTGTGCACTGCCCTATGGGACTCCAGATCACAGCCGGTTGTGATACAGCTGGGATCAAACCTGAGTCTGTAGTGACGCCTCTAGCACTGCGATGCAGTGCCTTAGACCGCTGCGCCACTCTGCCCCCCAGAAGAAGCTGGATGTGGAGATCCTGGGCTGGCGTGGTAGTGAGGCCGGTTGGACGTACTGCCAAATTCTCTAAAACGATATTGGAGGCAGCTTATGGTAGAGAAATTAACATTAAATTCTCTGGCAACAGTTCTGGTGGACATTCCTGCAGTCAGCATGTCAACTGCATCTGTAGGACTGTGTTGTGTGATAAAACTGCACATTTTAGAGTGGCCTTTTATTGTCCCCAGCACAAGGTGCTCCTGTGAAATGATCATGCTGTTTAATCAGCTTCTTGATATGCCACACCTGTCAGGTGGATGGATTATCTTGGCAAAGGATAAATGCTCACTAACAGGGATGTAAAGAAATGTGTGTACAACATTTGAGTGAAATAAGCTTTTTGTGCGTTTGGAACATTTCCGGGATCTTTTATTTCAGCTCATGAAACATGGGACTAACACTTTAAATGTTGCGTTTATATTTTTTGTTCAGTATAGTACATACATACCAGTAGTCAAAGGCCCATTCCCATTTTAAGAGGTTTAACCCCCAACTAATCTCAGCAATCCAGAACCAAATTAGACTCTAAGCCCCAACAGACAGGCCTGGTATGTTTTGTTTGACACAGCAGAACATGGGTAGTACAGTAAGTGCAGGGGTATTAGCATGTTATTTGGTGGTGACTGACTGGTGACCTTGCTGCTTTCCTCTTTGACTAAGTGCCATTTATTTTCTACTTGGCTTTTTATTCTCCTTGTTCGCGGATGGAAACCCTGACAACTGATGACAGCTGAAAACAAGCCTTATGCGTGTGTGAGTGTGCGTGAGGGCGTGCCTGTGTGTGTGTGTGTACGTGTGTTAATTAACCATTTCACTATCCTAAACAGCTATAGATCAGCTTGCAGTGAGTCATTAGTGGTGTGTTGTTGCCCCAGCTGTATAGTCTTTAAATACCCCAGTGATGGTAATTATTGTCTCTCCACAACAGCCATGTGTGTGTGTGTTTGTGTGTGCTCTGCTGCTCCCTCTGCACCACCGCCCCGGGCCTGCCTAGCCTGATGCGCTTTTGTTGATTGTCTGTCTGGGAGGGGGATCCTCCTCTGCCTTTATTTCTCTCTCTCTCTCTCTCTTTCATCCCCCTCTCCCTCTCATCTTCATGCAGCTGTGACTGATGTTTTAACAAGACACAATAGGATCTGTTTAGCCACAAGCCAGGAAAAAAGGTTGCTCCTAGGTCCCTGGGGAAGAGGTTACTGTCGTGGAGGGGGGGCAGAGGGCGGGGGTGCCCTCTAAAATGAACAGGCTTTCTGCAGTCGTTATTTACCTGGCTGACACTATCAAATTGCCATTGTATTGTTCTGTTTTTCCATTAGAACCTTGACCTGTAACCAATCAATTATAGCAATAGTGAATTTGGAAAGAGTGGGACATCCTATAAACTGGGACAGCTTAATCCTGACACGTTTTTATCTTGGTTTGACAAGAGAAAATCAAAACTATTGTTACTAAGCCCTTGCAGAGAAACCACATGATTAAAATCACATCACTTCATTGATGTGACATCATAGAGGGGGGCAGAGCAAGCTTCAAACGGGAAGCTCATCCCACAAAGCACACGGTAAGATCAGTGATATAGTTTTTTTCTGTTTTGATGTTAAAGTTCTAAAACTTTCATAAATAATGCACTGTGCCCTATTGTGATGTAAATGTGCATACTATGTACTGGTGCATTAAAATACATATAAGTTGCCAATATTATGTTTAAATATTATGTTGTCTCGCTTTACCAACCATTGCTAGCTAAAGTAGGAAGGCATGGAATAGGTAAAGTGGGACAGTCTTATATAGGCTTTTCCAATGGAGGAAAGAGATCCAGTTTACATTAGCGACCACCTGTACAGTACATAGGTTAGGCAGGGGTCTAGTTTTTCTAGTCCTAAATCCTTTACATTTTTTATTGTAGCACTTTTTGCATTCCTGTCTTCTGTAACCTCTTCAGGGATCTATCCAGCATATTAGTCCATTTCTGAAAACCTAAGATGTTTCCTAATCACACAAATTGAAATTGTCACTGGGGTACAATTAGTACTTTAATAATGGTGTCCCAGTTCATCTAACCTACTGTCCCAGTCTACCAAATGCAAACTAAAAATATGGTTTTGACAAATAGGTGTGTCATGCCTCCTGTGGATACAATATCAACATTTTTTGTTGTTCTTTTTTGTGATTAGGAAACATCTTGAGGATTTCAGAAATGTATCATGTGTTGGACTAATATGTTGGATAAATGTCAAAAGAGGTTACAGAAGACAGGCATGCAAAAAGTGTCCCACTTATTCCGAATTCCCGCTATGAGGCAGCCATATCGAGGGAGTTTGATAGTGGAGATTGAGTCATTTAATCAGTTTGTCATTTTCCACATTCTTTTTACATTAGAGAGATAATGGTGCTCTTGAAAGAAGGCAGCATTCCTCTGATCAAGGGCAAGTGCCAAGCAACTGATTTGATGTCAGTGCTTTCAAGGCGGAGGGGGGTACACGGTAGACCCTCCCCTCCATCAGTCCAATCAGAGCTACCTGAGCTGCTGCCCTGGGAAGGAGGGACACCGACCATCTCCAAATAAGATACACATGAAGCAATATTTATGGCGCCCTATGATTTTCATCCAAGTATAAAAATATAATATCTCCCGTCTGTCACAGTCACAAATATGTCGGCAGTGGAGCTTGTGCAAATAAGAAGCAAATTGATGACTCATACCGAAATCCAAAGGCCAGTATGTTAGAGATCCACTCAGCAACACAAGCTGTGTTTGCTATAGTAAATAAGCCTAACCTAAGCATTTTGATAAGGACACAGATTGAGGAGCCTCAAACTTTACAGTCAACTTCTTCAGTACATGGGTCTGCTCAGTTATGAAGTGAATATGGGGGTGTAACTGCATCTTGATTGGTATACTACAAAAAAATAGAATATGAGTTATTACCGTAATCACCTAATGACTGTTCTCTAATGGCTTTTACTTAACTATTTGGAAGTCATTGGACCTAAAAGTCCTGATCTCAGCCAAAAGCTTAATAGAATGAACACAATTACACTCAGAGGAGAAAAGTAATGCCAACATGATTGCATTACGGTACGATGACAGTCTCAAGTAGGCATCAGCAATAGGCATTAGGGTGACTGTCTCAAGTGTACATCAGCATAAGACTCCTCACCAACCTACCTGCCAGGGATATATGCTGCTTCAGCCTGAGTAAACTGCCTGTCTGTCTAATTACATCTAGTGCTATTGACTCTTTTAGTGAGCTACACTGTGTGTGTGTGTGTGTGTGTGTGTGTGTGTGTGTGTGTGTGTGTGTGTGTGTGTGTGTGTGTGTGTGTGTGTGTGTGTGTGTGTGTGTGTGTGTGTGTGTGTGTGTGTGTGTGTGTGTGTGTGTGTGTGGTCAGCTAGAGACATACTGTAGTGTAGGAGCCCACAGCAACATTTCCTGACCTTTGTCCACAGCACATCGCTTGATTAAATCCCTGTTAAGCTCTGAGAGGCACAGCGTGAATAATCCACCTGTTAAGGCTATGATCACTCTTGTTGTTCAATGTCAAGCTTGTGTCTTGAAGCTCAGACACACCAGTAGGATTTTCAAAAGTTTGCCTTCCAGTCAATCTCTTTTATTTTCACACAGCAAAGACCTTGAAGTAGTCAGCCACTCAGCCTTGATAAAATACTCCAAACCAGAAGGTGACAGTACTGTTGTTTGTCAATGCATGTCTGTGTGTGTCTAGATTCTAATGTTAGCTAGCTAGCTGCGCTAATGTTACTATTTTGTAGAAACCCCTTGTTGATACTAGCCAGATGGCCACAGCTAGATAACTACCTAGCAAGACGACAAAGACAATTCACGCTCCATAATCCCATACTAGCTAGCTAATGTTAGCACAACATAGATAGCTAACGTAAACTCACTCACTTTTGTACATCGCCTTGGTCCGTACAATTGACCTTATTTTAGCGCCAAAAAAACATAATACTTCCAGATCAACTGTAATGTCAATACCATTGTAAAGCACCCTTTCCAACAAAAGCCATTACGAGACCTCCACGGTGCCCATTTCTGCATGATTCAAGAAGGCAGTGAGCTCCGTCAGGTCTTTTTAAAAATGGCGGGTGGGTAAGCGAAACTATTGCGTGATTGTGAGAAGGAGAGATGTCGTGTGGGGAAACAGCTTTTTTCACTCGATCTGTCCAATTTATCACCTTATCGCCTCTAAAATGAAAATAAAACACTATGAAGAGTTTATATAATGTGTCATTACATACCTATTTGAAGGTTTGTGTCAAATTCTTTAGGGCGGTGCTAAAGAGATCTTCAGAAGGAAACAGCGGCTTTGAGAGTCATGATCGCTTGCAGTGATAACGCAAAAAATGACTAGGTATCCCCCCTTACCCCTGTCACTGTCCATTTCTTGTTTTTAAACGATGAGAGAAGTGCTACACCTGGTGGAGAGAGATTGTAAGACAGAAATGGTTGCTTTATGCATGCTGTACGTTACGACATGACACGTCCCGATGTAACAGAGGGTCAGTTTGTTCAACTTTTCTCCAATACTATAGAGCCATTACCATGTCAAGCAACGCTTGAATAGAAACGTAGTTTACAACCCAGATTTTGAAGTCAACACAGTCGCTACAGTCCCATTAGTTTTCTTTGCAGCCTCGTTTGAATGTCTCGGTTGCGCACATTTGTACGGAATGGGGTGAGTTTACGTTAGCTAGCTAAGGACTCTGCACTAACTCAGCGGCTAACACAGGCAGCTGTTTCATGGAAACTAGCTAATCCATTGTGATTTAATTATAATATCAATACTAGCTGCAGTGGTTAGCTAGCTTGGAGGAAGTATTTAGTGTTGTATGTGTTGCGTCTGTGGTTTTAGCTAGCTACCATCCCATAGCCAACATTGCATATGAAGTGTTATTGTCTCATCCGTGGATGTACAGAGAAAATGCCCTCGTTTTTCCTTTTTGTTGTCTCTTCCGTTGGCTCCCCCAAGTGGGTGTTCATGCTCTCTGATTTGCTCAAAGTCAAGTTGTTGGCCACTTAACGAGCATTGCAATTCTACAAGTAGAAATGTTAGGTTCAGGGACTCCCCGGTGGTGCAGTGGTCTGTGCTACCAGAGATTCTGGGTTCGCGCCCAGGCTCTGTCGCAGCTGGCCGCGACCGAGCGGTCCGTGGGGCGCTGCACAATTGGCCTAGCGTTTTCCGGGTTAGGGAGGGTTTGGCCGGTAGGGATATCCTTGTCTCATCGCGCACAAGCGACTCCTGTGGCGGGTAGGGCGCAGTGCGCGCTAACCAGGTCGCCGGGTGCACGGTGTTTCCTCCGACACATTGGTGTGGTTGGCTTCCAGGTTGGATGAGCGCTGTGTTAAGAAGAAGTGAGACAAGATAGTAACTACTAACAATTGGATACCACGAAATTGGGGAGAAAAGGGGGTAAAATGTGAAGAGCACGTCCATAGATTTTCGCCTTGTCTGCTCAGGTAATCAAACCAGCAAACTTTCGGTTAGTGGCCCAATGCTCTAACCACTAGGCTACCGGCCGCCTACCTCATCTATACAGCATAAATTACCAATGATAAACTAAGATGTCCGTCCTATCAAGTGTTGTGAGTACTGAGTCACCTGAGACTGACTAAAGGCTATATGAAGTGGTGACCCGTCATTCAGGGCAGGTGGGGCTCTGTTTAGCAAAAATATATATACAGTGCCTTGCGAAAGTATTCGGCCCCCTTGAACTTTGCGACCTTTTGCCACATTTCAGGCTTCAAACATAAAGATATAAAACTGTATTTTTTTGTGAAGAATCAACAACAAGTGGGACACAATCATGAAGTGGAACGACATTTATTGGATATTTCAAACTTTTTTAACAAATCAAAAACTGAAAAATTGGGCGTGCAAAATTATTCAGCCCCCTTAAGTTAATACTTTGTAGCGCCACCTTTTGCTGCGATTACAGCTGTAAGTCGCTTGGGGTATGTCTCTATCAGTTTTGCACATCAAGAGACTGAAATGTTTTCCCATTCCTCCTTGCAAAACAGCTTGAGCTCAGTGAGGTTGGATGGAGAGCATTTGTGAACAGCAGTTTTCAGTTCTTTCCACAGATTCTCGATTGGATTCAGGTCTGGACTTTGACTTGGCCATTCTAACACCTGGATATGTTTATTTTTGAACCATTCCATTGTAGATTTTGCTTTATGTTTTGGATCATTGTCTTGTTGGAAGACAAATCTCCGTCCCAGTCTCAGGTCTTTTGCAGACTCCATCAGGTTTTCTTCCAGAATGGTCCTGTATTTGGCTCCATCCATCTTCCCATCAATTTTAACCATCTTCCCTGTCCCTGCTGAAGAAAAGCAGGCCCAAACCATGATGCTGCCACCACCATGTTTGACAGTGGGGATGGTGTGTTCAGGGTGATGAGCTGTGTTGATTTTACGCCAAACATAACATTTTGCATTGTTGCCAAAAAGTCCAATTTTGGTTTCATCTGACCAGAGCACCTTCTTCCACATGTTTGGTGTGTCTCCCAGGTGGCTTGTGGCAAACTTTAAACAACACTTTTTATGGATATCTTTAAGAAATGGCTTTCTTCTTGCCACTCTTCCATAAAGGCCAGATTTGTGCAATATACGACTGATTGTTGTCCTATGGACAGAGTCTCCCACCTCAGCTGTAGATCTCTGCAGTTCATCCAGAGTGATCATGGGCCTCTTGGCTGCATCTCTGATCAGTCTTCTCCTTGTATGAGCTGAAAGTTTAGAGGGACGGCCAGGTCTTGGTAGATTTGCAGTGGTCTGATACTCCTTCCATTTCAATATTATCGCTTGCACAGTGCTCCTTGGGATGTTTAAAGCTTGGGAAATCTTTTTGTATCCAAATCTGGCTTTAAACTTCTTCACAACAGTATCTCGGACCTGCCTGGTGTGTTCCTTGTTCTTCATGATGCTCTCTGCGCTTTTAACGGACCTCTGAGACTATCACAGTGCAGGTGCATTTATACGGAGACTTGATTACACATAGGTGGATTGTCATCATTTATCATCATTAGTCATTTAGGTCAACATTGGATCATTCAGAGATCCTCACTGAACTTCTGGAGAGAGTTTGCTGCACTGAAAGTAAAGGGGCTGAATAATTTTGCACGCCCAATTTTTCAGTTTTTGATTTGTTTAAAAAGTTTGAAATATCCAATAAATGTCGTTCCACTTCATGATTGTGTCCCACTTGTTGTTGATTCTTCACAAAAAATACAGTTTTATATCTTTATGTTTGAAGCCTGAAATGTGGCAAAAGGTCGCAAAGTTCAAGGGGGCCGAATACTTTCGTAAGGCACTGTATATACAGTTGAAGTAGGAAGTTTACATACACTTAGGTTGGAGTCATTAAAACTCATTTTTAAACCACTCCCCAAATGTCTTGCTAACAAACTATAGTTTTGGCAAGTCAGTTAGGACTTCTACTTTGTGCATGACACAAGTAATTGTTTCAACAATTGTTTACAGACAGATTATTTCACTTATAATTCACTGTATCACAATTCCAGTGGGTCAGACGTTTACATACTAAGTTGACAGTGCCTTTAAACAGCTTGGAAAATTCCATAAAATGATGTCATGGCTGTAGAAGCTTCTGATAGGCTAATTTACATAATTTCAGTCAATTGAAGGTGTACCTGTGAATGTATTTCAAGGCCTACCTTCAAACTCACTGCCTCTTTGCTTGACATCATGGGAAATTCAAAAGAAATCAGCCAAGACCTCAGAAAAAAAATTGTAGACCTCCACATGTCTGGTTCATTCTTGGGAGCAATTTCCAAACGGCTGAAGGTACCACGTTCATCTGTACAAACAATGGTACACACACCATATAAACACCATGAGACCACACAGTCGTCATACCGCTCAGGAAGGAGACGCGTTCTGTCTCCTAGAGATGAACGTACTTTGGTGGGAAAAGTGCAAATCAATCCCAGAACAACAGCAAAGGACCTTGTGAAGATGCTGGAGGAAACAGGTACAAAAGTATCTATATCCACAGTAAAACGAGTCCTATTTCGACATAACCTGAAAGGCAGCTCAGCAAGGAAGAAGCCACTGCTCCAAAACTGCCATAAAAACGCCAGACTATGGTTTGCAACTGCACATGGGGACAAAGATCATACTTTTTGGAGAAATGTCCTCTGGTCTGATGAAACAAAAATAGAACTTCTTGGTCATAATGTCCATCATTATGTTTGGAGGAAAAAGTGGGAAGCCGCCTGCCTTCAGGATCTCTTCAACTCTTTTGGTGTTCTGGTCCAGCTTTTGCAAGTCATTATGGGAAGTCAGGATGTCATCGACATAGGTATCCTCTTCAAGGATCCTACGTTCCTCCTCCAAGGTGAGCAAACATTGGCAGTTTGGCTGTCTCTCTCATAGCAAGCCGAAGAACACCATCCCAACCATGAAGCACTGGGGTGGCAGTATCATGTGGTGGGGGTGCTTTGCTGCAGGAGGGACTAGTGCACTTCACAAAATAGATGGAAAATTACGTGGATATATTGAAGCAACATCTCAAGACATAAGTCAGGAAGTTAAAGCTTGGTCACAAATGGGTCTTCCAAATGGACAATGACCCCAAGCATACTTCCAAAGTTGTGGCAAAATGGCTTAAGGACAACAAAGTCAAGGTATTGGAGTAGCCATCACAAAGCCCTAACCTCAATCCCATAGAAAGTTGGTGGGCAGAACTGAAAGCGCATGTGCGAGCAAGGAGGCCTCCAAACCTGACTCAGTTACACCAGCTCTGTCAGGAGGAATGGGCAAAATTTACCCAACTTATTGTGGGAAGCTTGTGGAAGGCTACCCAAAATGTTTGACCCAAGTTAAACAATTTAAAGGCAATGCTACCAAATACTAATTGAGTGCATGTAAACTTCTCACCCACTGGGAATGTGATGAAAGAAATAAAAGCTGAAATTAACCATTCTCTCTACTATTATTCTGACATTTCACATTCTTAAAATAAAGTGGTGATCCTAACTGACCTAAGACAGGGAATATTTACTATGATTAAATGTCATGAATTGTGAAAAACTGAGTTTAAATGTACTTGGCTTATGGTTTATGTAAATTCTGACTTCAACGGTATATTTACAGTACCCGTTAAAAGTTTGGACACACCTACTCATTCAAGGGATTTTCTTTATTTTTACTATTTTCTATGAAATAACACATATGGAAAATGTAGTGACCAAAACAAGTGTTAAACAAATCAAAATATATTTTAAATGTTAGATTCTTCAAAGTAGCCACCCTTTGCCTTTTGATGACAGCTTTGCACACCTGGAATGCTTTTTCAACAGTCTTGAAGAAGTTCCCAAATATGCTGAGCACTTGTTGGCTGCGTTTCCTTCACTCTGCGGTCCAACACTTCCCAAACTCATCCCAAACCATCTCATTTGGGTTGAGGTCAGGTGATTGTGGAGGCCAGGTCATCTGATGCAGCACTCCATCACTCTCCTTGGTCAAATAGCCCTTGAACAGCCTGGAGGTGTGTTGGGTCATTGTCCTATTGAGAAAGAAAGGATAGTCCCACTAAGCGCATTCCAGATAGATGGCGTATAGCTGCAGAATGATGTGGTAGCCATCCTGGTTAAGTGTGCCTTGAATTTAAAAGCAAAGCACCAACACACCTCTTCCTCCATGCTTCACGGTGGGAACCACACATATGGAGATCATCCGTTCACCTCCTCTGCGTCTCACAAAGACACGGCGGTTGGAACCAAAAATCTCAAATTTGGACTCCTCAGACCAAAGGACAGATTTCCACCGGTCTAATGTCCATTGCTCATGTTTCTTGGCCCAAGCAAGTCTCTTCTTCTTATTGGTGTCCTTTAAGTAGTAGTTTATTTGCAGCAATACGACAATGACGGCCTGATTCACACAGTCTCCTCTGAACAGTTGATGTTGAGATGTGTCTGTTACTTTAACTCTGTAAAGCATTTATTTGGGCTGGTAACTCTAATGAACATATCCTCTGCAGCAGAGGTAACTCTGGGTTTTCCTTTCCTGTGGCGGTACTCATAGCCACAGATTCATCATTTCCCCTTGATGGTTTTTACAACTGCACTTGAAGAAACTTTCAAAGTTCTTGAAATTTTCCGGATTGACTGACCTTCATGTCTTAAAGTAATGATGGACTGTTGTTTCTCTTTGCTTATTTGAGCTGTTCTTTCCATAATATGGACTTGGTATTTTACCAAATGGGGCTATCTTCTGTATACCACCCCTACCTTGTCACAACACAACTGATTGGATGAAACGCATTAAGGAAAGAAATTCCACAAATGTACTTTTAACAAGGCACACCTGTTAATTGAATGCACCCCAGGTGACTACATAATGAAGCTGGTTGAGAGAATGCCAAGAGTGTGCAAACTGTCATCAAGGCATAGGAAGCCTACTTTGAAGAATCTCAACTATAAAGTATATTTTGATCTTTCTAACACTTTTTTGGTTACTACATGATTCCATTTGTGTTATTTCATAGTGTGATGTCTTCACTATTATTCTACAATGTAGAAAATAGTTAAAATAAAGGAAAACCCTTGAATGAGTAGGTGTGTCCAAACTTTTGACTGGTACTATTAATATATATTTTTTATATTATGGCATTAATTCGTGTCACATATCAGTTTGCAAACAATGTAAAAATGTATCCTTGAGTTAATAAAGCCGCATACAAACATGGTCTCTTTCTTGAGTAAGGAAGCTCCAAAATGCAGGTCTAGCTCAGTACTTTCTGTGATGAGGGGCAGCCAACAAAAGAACAGAGCGTAGGAGTTGGAAATCTTCTCTAGTTGTGCCGTGATTGGCTCAGTGTTCTGCCATTCATGGGGATACTATGTTACTGCAGAATCTACAAGCTAGGCAGGTCAAGCCCCCTTGGCTGCTGCCATAGATTTACAGTAAAAGTGCCCGTCCAAGAAGGCTCAAGGTCATTGGCCACAGACAAAATGTCAAATCATGTTTTATCTACCGTAGCTCATGTCAACATCATACTTTCAATATCTTAGCTAGCAAGCTAGCTAGCTAGACAAGCAGTCATCATCATGAATCACATCGATAATCTACTGGAAAATTGCAAATTCAAAAATGAGTGGTTTGGAAGGAATCAGTAGCTAACTGCGAGCATCGCAAAGCAATCTCTATTTTGCTTCCCTTGTCTGCTATTTTGTGGAGAGGGTGTGTGGTCCAAGTCTGGGTTTAAGGATTTAAAGCGTCTGAAAACATTGGCCATGCGGTCAATCCAGCATGATTTCATCCAGAGAATGCCAGACTTTGATGACAAAATAGAGCACATACAACAGATCTACCACTTCTTAGACTTGCTTTTATTAAGGAATGACAGATCTATAAATGACATTTCTGTGTGATTTTGTTCGGATCGCCCAAAAAGTTACATATTGCAACTTTAAAAAGGTACTTCTGACTCTATAAAACCTCTACCGCTCTTGGGCCCTATCAAACCAGTGAAACGCCAGGAGCTTAGTCATCATTTACCCATGCTGCTCCGTAAAGGCTGGAGTGCACCTGCTCCTCCTGCTCTACCAAAATTTTGATACTTGGCTTTAGTCCTACATTAAGCCTTAGCACCACTCAGGGCCGCTCCAGGCATAAGCAACATAAGCGGTCGCTCATGGCACCAGGCCGCTTGGTTCTGCATCAGCTATTTTTCTCTTGAAATGTCAGTCACTGACTGTCACTCAATTAGTCTTGTCAGATAAACTATTTTAGATTGGTAAGTTAGTCTAGCCAGCTATCTAAACTTGTAGCAATCATGGCCGAATACAAACCTGGCACGCAGGGCGCATATCCAGGGGCCCTGACCTCCAGGGGGCCTCCATTGATTTTTTTGTCTCTCACTTAGATGTCATAAACATGGCATAAGTCATGTTGTAAAGAAGTGGAGGAAATGAGCTTTAAAACTGATCTCCACCCCATGGAAAAATGGGTAGAGTTGTAGAAAATTTGCTGTAAAACTGCTAATTTTTTCTCTCTGCCCAATGACAAAATTTGTAGAACTGCAGGAGAGGGGGGTGACCACTAAAATGTTTTGCCCCTGAGGAGTGGTGTAGTGCTATTTGTTTAGGTGTTTAGGCACCCCCCCCCCTCCCCACATTTATTTGTATTTTTTATGATGTCATCATTTCTCAATCAAAGTTTGTACCGACAGATGTAGCCTATTGAATATCATTATATACTGAACAAAAATATGAACGCAACATGCAACAATTTCAATTTTTTTCATGAGTTACAGTTCATATAAGGAAATCAAATCAAATGTTATTGGTCACACACACATATTTAGCAGATGTTATTGCGGGTGTAGCGAAATGCTTGTGTTCCTAGCTCCAACATTGCAGTAGTCACAACAATACACATAAATCTAAAAGTAAAATAATGGAATTAAGAAATATATAAATATTAAGACGAACAATGTCAGAGTGGCATTGACTAAAATACAGTAGAATAGAATACAGTATATAGATGTGAAATGAGTAAAGCAGTATGTAAACATTATTCAAGTGACCAGTGATTCCATGTCTATGTATATAGGGCAGCAGCTTCTAAGGTGCAGGGTTGCGTAACCGGGTGGTAGCCGGCTAGTGATGGCTATTTAAAAGTCGGTTGGCCTTGAGATAGAAGCTGTTTTTTAGTCTCTCGGTCCCAGCTTTGATGCACCTGTGCTGACCTCGCCTTCTGAATGATATCGGGGTCAACAGGCCATGGCTCGAGTGATTGATGTCCTCATGTGACATCGGATAATGTAGGTATCATCGAGGGCAGGCAGTGTGCCCCTGGTAATGCGTTGGGCAGACCGCACCACCCTCTGGAGAGCCCTGCGGTTGCTGCCGGTGCAGTTGCTGTACCAGACGGTGATACAGCCAGACAGGATACACTCAATTGTACATCTGTAAAAGTTTGTGAGGGTCTTGGGGGCCAAGCCAAATTTCTTCCACCTCCTGAGGTTATTTTCCTGTCACCACTCCGCCAGGGCCCTCAGCTCCTCCCTGTAACCTGTCTCGTCATTGTTGGTAATCAGGCCTACTATGGTTGTGTCGTCTGCAAACTTGATGACTGAGTTGGAGGCATGTGTGGCCACACAGTCATGGGTGAACAGGGAGTACAGGAGGGTCTGAGTACGCACCCTTGATGGACACTTATGTTGAGGATCAGTGAAGTGGAAGTGTTGTTTCCTACCTTCACCACCTGGGGGTGGCCCGTCAGGAAGTCCAGGACCCAATTGCACAGGGCGGGGTTCAGACCCTGGGCTCCAAGCTTGATAATGAGCTTGGAGGGTACTATAGTGTTGAAGGCTGAGATATAGTCAATGAACAGCATTCTAGGTATTCCTCTTGTCCAGGTGGGATAGGGCAAAGTGCAGTGGAATGGCGAGTGCATGGTCTGTGAATCTATTGGGGCGGTAAGCAAATTGAAGTGGATCTAGTGTGTCAGGTAAGGTTGAGGTGATATTATCCTTAACTAGCCTCTCAAAGCACTTCATGATGACATAAATAAATGCTACCGGGCGATAGTAATTTAGTTCAGTTACCTTTTCTTTCTTGAGTACAGGAACAATGGTGGACATCTTGAAGCAAGTGGGGACAGCACACTGGGTTGGGAGAGATTGAATATGTCTTTAAACACTCCAGCCAGCTGGTCTGCGCATGCTCTGAGGATGCGGCTATGGATGCCGTCTGGGCCGGCAGTCTTGAGAGGGTTAACACGCTTAAATGTCTTACTCACATCGGCCACGGAGAACGAGCGCTCACAGTCCTTGGGAGCGAGCCACATTGAATGCGCTGTGTTATCCTCAAAGTGGACAAAAAAGGTGTTTAGCTTGTCTGGGAGCAAGACGTCGGTGTCAGCGACTTGGCTGGTTTTCCCTTTGTAATCCGTGATTGTCTGTAGACCCTGCCACATATGTCTTGTGTCTGAGCCGTTGAATTGCAACTCTACTTTTTACCTGTTGACTAGGACCTAATCTATGGATTTCACATGAATTGACAGGGGCGCAGCCATGGGTAGGCCTGGGATGGAATAGGCCCACCCACTGGGGAGCCGGGCACAGCCAGTCAGAATGAGTTTAAGACAGAAACACTCATCAGTTTCATCAGCTGTACGAGTGGCTGGTCTTAGACGAAGAAGGTGAAGAAGCTGGATGTGGAGGTCCTGGGCTGGTGTGGTTACATGTGGTCTGCGGTTGTGAGGCCGGCTGGACGTACTGCCAAATTCTCTAAAACGACATTGGAGGTGACTTATGGTAGAGAAAGGAACATTAATTTATCTGGCAATAGCTCTGGTTACATTCCTGCAGTCAGCATGCCAATTGCACTCTCCCTCGAAACATCTGTGGCATTGTGTTGTGAAACAATAACTGCACATTTTAGAGTGGCCTTTTATTGTCCCCTGCACAAGGTGTACCTCTGTAATGATCATGCTGTTTAATCAAATTCCCGATATGCCACACCTGTCAGGTGGATGGATTATCTTGGCAAAATAGAAATGCTCACTAACAGGGATGTAAACTAATTTGTGTACAAAATATGAGAGAAATAAGCGTTTTGTGCAGATGGTACATTTTGGGGAGCTTTAATTTCATCTCATGAAAAATGGGACTAACACTTTACATGCTGCGTTTATATTTTAATTCAGTAGAATATGCATAAAATGCATCCTTCAATTGCAACTGCTGCCTATGTCCACATATATTGTCTCAAGAAAATGTTATATTTTTAATACCCTCAAACCCAAGTTAGGCATACCGAATTTCAAAATAGGCCATCATCACTCAGTCGTGAATGAGCACCCAAAAAGCTAGACAGTGTAGTGCCCGAAATCTCCCTGCTCTATGTTTAATATAACACACATACATTATTAATTTCGGTTGCCGATCCTGCTGACGTGAAGTTTGTTCTATAGGAAGTATTTGACTCTGATGTGTGACACAGAAAGTATTTGACTCCAGTCACAAAATTAAGGAAATTAGAAGATTCTGGAAGGGGGGAGATTTTCGGCACAAAACCGGCCCTGGTACCGTTGATGACAGACTGCAGCCTGCTCTAAAGCAGAACTCCCCAGGTGAGATTACAGCTCAGTGGGGCAGCTGTTTCCATCCCTGACACCTTTTATTCAGGTAATGCGGTTAAGTTATTTACAGCCACGCATGCAGCATAAATTGCTTTGTTGATGACCTTTCCTGCAGCTCTCACTTCTCCCTCACCTAGATAGGGTTTTACGAGATAGATAGGTCGTAGACACAACACGGAGACCACACAGACCGATTAAAGTAGCCTATACAGCTCCCCAGTCAAATTATACTCATCTGATAAAAATGTTCAAGACAGAGCTACTGGTCAGCAGCCCATGGAGCCCTATACTCTCATCTTGGCATGGACAAAGGCAAACTGTTCCTGTTGTCACCTTTTTTCGGAATGAGCACTAATGAGTGGAAAGGTGAGACTACTCTACTGTACAGTGCATGCATAACGGCTGTATAATTGTTGCCCTCCCAACAATAGAATAATAATATAACGCAATAAAATCATCCTAAATAGGTGACACATTCAGTCACAAAACATAATAATATAAAGCCTATCGTTTACTTCGACATTAGCTACAATCACAGCTCGCTTTGTTCCGTATCCCTCAATAGAAAACCGCTACTGTAATCAGCATGGGACATTATCTTGCAAAATTGCTACAGCCAAAGAAGTATGTATATTTCATAGGCCTACTTACATGTATAGTAGTAGGCTACTTTTCAAAGTAGCACCTCCTCAGAGAATCGAGCAGATTTCCATTCCAAATGGTCCGAATCCCGGACCAACAGTGTCACTTGCAGCTAAACTCGCTTGTCTGCGCGTTGGCTTTCATCGATTTGCTGACGTTTTAACGCTCTATTTTTTCTTCTTCAAATTCACGAGATATAATAGGTGTGTTTGTATCTTTGTTGCGCGAGCATTTTTTGGGAACACTCGTGTCCCCAATGTATAACGCTGTAATACAGCACGCTTCACAAACGAAGTCTCCTTGGAAACAGGACGGGAGGAGGGGGGGTTTTTGCATAGGCTACACAAAAATCCAACACATTTAAGATAATGTCCAGTGGCAATTAAAAATGTGTTATACTGTATATCACACTGTTACATTGTGTTGTTGCTTTGTTTAATTTATTACACTGACACTATTGTCACCAGGCCTATAAGCAGGTTATGCTCCATTCAGCTCGTAATAGTAGATGAAACCTGGTCATGAATGGACATATCTTAGTTGTAAAGTCAGCCACTCAGCCTGCAATATGCTGTTACACAGCCTGACACTGGATCCTATGGTGAAAAAAGGGGCAGGGGTATTCTCTCTCTCCCTGCCTGGCTATTAACTTACTGCACATGGAGGATCCTCCTTTGTGGCCCATCAATATCATTAGGGAAAGTTCAACATTGCTGCTAGGATAGTTCAAGGGCAATCCCTGGCAACTGATATCACCATAGGATTGCCTTTGTTTCCTTCCATTCATGTTGACAGAACCCCTACTGCTTTCCTTTCACATGGATGGGGCTCTCGTCATGGATACCATACACTAATATGGTAAAGATGCAGTAGGCCTATGCCAAGTTTTTGGTTGGGTCTACCAAAAGTACTGCACTGTACACATTTGCACCATAAATTAGCAAAGAATCTCTCTCTCTCTTTCCCTCCCCTTTAATTTACATTTCAGTGTTCTCCACTCCACCCTATCATTATATCTCTATAGGCCTTTTACCCTTCTACCTCACCTCATCCTTTCTCTTTCATTATATTGCCAATTGTCTCTCTCATTCCCTCCCTCCCTCCCTCTCTGTCTCGCTACCTCCCTACCTCTCTGTCTCCCTCTTTCCCTCCCTCGCTGTCTCTCTCCCTCCCTCCCTCCCTCTCTACCTGGTTGTCATTTACAGGAACACACCACACTTGACGTCATTCTCCAACAACATGGTCCAGACGAAGCTGATGGGATTGGCACTTCAACCTTTTCAGCTCGTTGAGGTGATTCGGGCATATACAGTTACAGTGACCAATGTTGTCATATGAATGTGGTCTTGACTTGCATAATCTTCACGTTCTCTTTCTCTACAATTGATCCTCTAGCTAGCCTACTGTTTAAATGGGGTACATAGGCTATGGTTTATGCAGACAGCAAAAGTACAGACATAGCAGGCATTAAAGGATTAGGATTCATTAGCAGATTAGGAAAGGAAAAGAGCTTATTATTACCACAACAAGGCTTTCGGGTTAGAGCCCGGCCCCATAGGCTCAGCTATTCCATCGTCATAGTAGCAAATGACTGTAACTAATTCATTACTTAGACCAGCTGTTCAAAGTATTGGCCTACTAGGCTACTGTATCTCTCTCATTGTCTTAAGAATCACAACTCTTTTTTAACAATGCAAACAATGCTGGTCTGTATTATGAAATACTTGGCTATATGCTGTATGTTGTCTTTAATAACATCAAAAGTTCTAAGAGTTGAAAAGGGTAAAAGGCCCAGTGCAGTCAAAAACATTATTTTTGTGTTTTATTTTTGTGTTTTATTTCATATTACAACAGCTGATGAAACTAACACTGTAAAAGTATGAAAAACATTGTGCAGTGTTATTTCCTGATAGTTGCTGGTTGAGAATACAATCTACACAGTACCTTCTAATCAGAAAGTTTGAATAGTTTTGGCTTTCCATGGCATCTATTAAATTGGTTAATAGACTAATAACAAAGAGAGTTCCAAACCTCTCTGCCAGCAAGTTTTCAGTTGGAGTTTTTTGCTAAACAGCTATTTTGCCTATTTTAATGGAAATCTATTCCATTGAGGTAGCCTACTTAATTGTTACCCAGAAATTATTTGATATTGATATAAAAACGTCTGAATTGGGCCTTGGCTGTGTTTGTTTGTCTACTTATTATAGGCCCATCAAATCTTTGGAGCAGGCCATCGACGACTCCTCTCCATCACACTCTGTTCTGTGTGATGTTGTCATATACACTACATGACCAAAAGTATGTTGGACACCTGCTCGTTAAACATCTCATTCCAAAATCATGGGCATTCATATGGAGTTGGTCCCCCTTTTGCTGCTATAATACCCTCCACTCTTCTGCAAAAGCTTTCCAATAGATGTTGGAACATTCCTGCGAGGATATGCTTCCTTTCGGTCACAAGAGCATTAGTAAGGTTGGGCACTGATGTTAGGCAATTAGGCCTGGCTCGCAGTCAGCATTCCAATTCATTCCAAAGGGGTTTGATGGGGTTGAGGTGAGGGCTCTGTGCAGGCCAGTCAAGTTCTTCTACACACATCTCAACAAAGCATTTCTGTATGGACCTCGCTTTGTGCACAGGGACATTCTCATGCTGAAACAGGAAAGGGACTTCCCCTAACTGTTGCCACAAAGTTGGAAACACAAAATTGTCTAGAATGTCATTGTATCCTGTAGCGTTATGATTTCCCATCACTGGAACTAAGGGGCCTAGCCCGAACCATGAAAAAAAGTCCCAGACCATTATTCCTCCTCCACCAAACTTTACAGTTGGCACTATGCATTGGGGCAGGTAGCGTTCTCCAGGAATTCGCCAAACCCAGTTTAGTCTGTCGGACTGCCAGATGGTGAAGCGTGATTCATCACTCCAGAGAATGTGTGTCCACTGCTCCAGAGTCCAATGGCGGCAAGCTTTACACCAGTCCAGCTGACGCTTGGCATTGTGCATGGTGATCTTAGGCTTGTGTGCAACTGCTCGGTCAAGAAAACCCATTTCATGAAGCTTCCTATCAACAGTTCTTGTGCTGACCTTGCTGCCAAAGGCAGTTTGAAACTCAATATTGAGTGTTGCAACCGATGACAGATGATTTTTACGCTCTACACGCTTCAGCACTCGTCAGTCCTGTTCTGTGAGCTTGTGTGGCCTACCACTTTGCAGGTGTAGCTCCTAGACATTTCCACTTCACAATAACAGCACTTTCAGTTGATGGGGCAGCTCTAGCAGGGCAAAAATTTGACAAAATTGATTTGTTGGAAAGGTGGCATCCTATGACGGTGCCATGTTTAATATATAGTATATATATTTTGTATATATAGTGTAGAAGCTCCATAAAGATAAAACACTTGTAAGGTTATAACACAGAGTTTCAAAGCCCAGAGGCGCAACATCGTGAGACTCCCGGGAATGTTTACGAAACAGACCAGGCCGGTGTTTGGGGTTTGATAAGTCAATGAGAGAAGTGAAAGATTCTTCATTAGTTGTGAATTGTCTCAAAATCTAAACGCACAACTTAGATTTCACACAATGTCTTAAGTAGTTGAACATGTTATTACTCCAACGTCGTGAAAGTGACAATATGAAACATTTCATTTTCGTAAAAATCTACTTTATATCGAAGGAGTGTCTTTGATTTGACGGCCTGCACATGTGCGGTTAGGCACGAGACGACCGTTAGACTTTTTTATTTTTTATTATTATGAATAAAACAAACACAAAACAGAAATATACAAAAAATAGTACATAAAACTAACAGTATTACATATCAAGATACATTTTCAATTTGTATTAAAGTTTTATGGTGCGTATTGCTTTTTTGTTTTTACATTTACTGATCATTTCAAAATAATATTTCAATTCTATCTTCAATAACGTGAAGAGGGTTTTGTTCTCCGCCCACTTCATTTTATGGATAAAGAATAAACAAATGAGCTTTGAATGTTAAATCACCGTCCATATCATTTGGATCAAAATAAAACAAAATATCAGTCTCTCCAATGAACATTAATAGTAGTTTATTTTAAAATAAAATCTTCTAACTCACAACAAAATCTTCTGACATAAGAACAAACTGATGACGTGTTTTTGCGCATGAGCTTAGCTAGCCAACGTCGCCATGACATCGTTTATAAGCGTGATCGGGGATTTCTATTGGAGAAGCAGTTTTAGTCTATCTTCATACTGTACTGTACTGTTTTATGAAAATCCATGTCATGTGACATTAGCACGGAAACTACTTCCGCCTGAAATTATTCAATTGTTGATTGACAAGCCTTTGAACGAATCAAAAAACGCAAATAGACCAGTCTGACCAATCACAACGAAGAAAGGGCAGAATTTTATCTCTTGAAGTCCATAATTCGCTCATAGATGGTATCGAATGGAGGTGGAAAGTTTAATGTTTGTTAACATATGGTTGAAACCTTTACTAGAATATGAATGGAATAACATACTCAAACTTTGATAATCTCGAACATGTTTTGAAATTAGGCGAAACATTTGAGAAACAACCAAAAGGCGCTTACCACACGGTGAGATGTAAGTGGCATTTTGATCATACTTGCTAGCTAGCTTGCTATGATACTATTAGCTAGCTAGTTAACGTTAATCCCCAAAATGTATGATTCAAATTAAATAGCTAGCTACTTCGTCTAAATTGATGTCACTTTATTAAAAGTGATCTAGTGGTCCATTTAGAGTCCTTTGTTTAAACCGTACTATTACATGTTTGTACTTTTAATTGGGCTTTTGGCTAGCCGCACTTGCTTCTGGCATCCATTGATTCGTTTGAGTAGCTACAACAATAGTGGTGGCCTTGTGGCTCCATCTGTTGATGAACAATGGTAACTTCAACTTCATTTTATCAGAATGGACCAAACCAAGGATGTTTTTGTGCGTAGCCTTCAGTCTGCCCATATGCTTTGCTGTGTAATTCAGTAGTTTGGAGCTCAGACTGTTCTTATCTCTTTGATCCAGATGACTTTAAACCAGCCTCCATTGACACCGCCTGTGTGGGGGAGCTGGAGGTGGGAAAGGGAGAACTAGTTACTATCACACTGCCCAATCTGGAGGTAAGAATTAAGCACATAAATTATCCCCTCCTTTAATCTCTATATCCAGTGATCAACTGATTACCTTGATTTTCCGTTTTAACATAGGGATCCACTGCCCCTGTAACAGTCTTCAAAGGATCCAAGAGGCCTTATATGAAGGAATGTATTCTCATCGTAAACCACGATACTGGAGAGTACCGTCTGGAGAAACTCAACAGCAACATTGCTGTCAAGAAGACCAGGTGGGTGGACAGACTACGGTCAACTTGTTTATTTGGGCAAACTGTAGCAAAACATTTTTGCAATGGAGAAACAATAAGCATTTCTTATTGGACACTAACTCCCCATTTTGAACTGCTTCCTATCTAGATTATCTTGTCATTCTGATTTGCATTACATATTTAGTTGTTAACTATAATCGTTTGTTTGTTGTCAGGGCTGAAGGCAGCAGTAAGATCCAGTCTCGTATAGAGCAGCAGACCAGTCGTCTGAGCCAGCAGATGAAGACTAGTGGTAATGGTAGCAGCAGCAAGACCCCAGCAGGCTCCAAGAGCTCTCCTCCCAAAGAGAATATGTCCCCTGCCTCCCCCATGGATGACATTGAGAGAGGTATGTAACCACAAGTAGAGCATCATGTGTAAAAGCTATCCTTCTCTCAAACCATCTAATAAAATATTCCAGTAATTTGACATTTGTGCTGGGGACAAGTGTGAAATCCATAGATTAGGACACAATTTATTTATTTCAATTGACTGATTTCCTGATATGACCTGACCAGTGAAATCTTTGAAATTGTTGCATGTTGGGTTTTATATTTTTGTTCTGTATATTTGTACAAATTCTAGTCCATGGTCATATCTGTGTGTGTGTGTGTGTGTGTGTGTGTGTGTGTGTGTGTGTGTGTGTGTGTGTGTGTGTGTGTGTGTGTGTGTGTGTGTGTGTGTGCGTGCTACAGAGCTAATGGCAGAGGCGCGGGTCATGGACCAGATGAGTAGTGGGGACTCGTCCTCAGACTCCCACAGCTCCTCATCCTCCAGTAGTGGGGACAGTTCCAGCGGTAGTGACTCTGAGGACGAGTCCCGGCACCCCCCTCCCCCTAGACCCCCTGGGGGTCCCCCCACAGGGCCACCACCCCACCAGGGCATGCCTGTCCTCACCACTGTCACCACCACCACCTCCCCACCATCACCAACTCGCAGTGGAGGACACCTATTGAGCACACTAAGTAAGTTCATCCCTATATCTTCCTGTCTCTCTCGCTCTCACTTACTTTCTGTGTCAGTCTCCTCTCCTGTAAAACTCTAATAGTTCACTTAATTTCACTTTGTGACAAAACAAGAATCATTATACCATCTAAACCGCTCTGAAATATCATTTAAATAACCAAAAATATTGTATTTTCAGCTGTTTGAAGCTGGTGTACAAAACAGAAAGTAAAAGAAACTTAAGAACAGGAAGCATAGCATCTTAGACTTGCTTTCAATGAGAATTTGGTTGGTCGCCCAAAAAGTTACACATCGCAGCTTTTAAATACTTGTATAGAACCATTTTTATATTTGCATTGCCATATCAGAATTTATTTTTGCATTACTGTGGATGTAGGCTAGGGTTGGGCGATGTCTGGAATGACACATCGTCTCATCGACCTGTCCAAACATTGTTGATATACGATTGTATTGTCTATTTATTTATTTTTCCCAGGGCTGGGGGAGCGTGTAGTTGTGTTGCCTAGCAACGCAGTAAATTATCTGTAATGAAGCCTCTGTCATGCACAAATCACCCGATTTAGAGTCTAATCATTAGACTTCGATGTGGAAATCATCTTACCAATATTGTATTTTCTTGTGTGCAAATACATTTGATAAATATAAACCAAACATATGGTTGTATGTGGTACTGATAACTTTGAATGGTGATTTGGAACTAAACATTGTAGGCCTACAGTGCGATACGAAACCCTTTCAATGGTGATTTCGGACAATTTTGACTGAGATCAATTGGGCATGTTCACAATAGAACAAATCAATGGGCAGTCTTCTTGGGAGAGCTAAGCAAACAGTCACTAAGTGCACAACAGCGGGCCAGCGCAGAACTCACATCCTACCTACAGTGCCTTGCAAAAGTATTCGTCCCCCTTGGAATTTTTCCTATTTTGTTGCATTGCAACCTGTATTTTAAACAGATTTTTATTGGTGAAGTGAAATGAAAAAAACATTCCAAATGGAAAAGTGGTGCGTGCATATGTATTCACCCCCTTTGCTATGAATCCCCTAAATAAGATCTGGTGCAACCAATTACCTTCTGAAGTCACACAGATTGCACACAGGGGGACTTTAACAAATTAAGTGTCACATGATTTCAGTATATGAACACCTGTTCGGAAAAGCCCCAGGGTCTGCAACACCACTAAGCAAAGGGCACCACCAAGTAAGCGGCACCATGAAGACCAAGGACACGTCCAAACAGGTCAGGGACAAAGTTGTGGAGAAGTACAGATCAGGGTTGGGTTGTAAAAAAAGATCAGAAACTTTGAACATCCCACGGAGCACCATTTAAATCCATTATTAAAAAATTGAAAGAATATGGCACCACAACAAACCTGTCAAGAGCGGGCCGTCCACCAAACCTCACAGACCAGGCAGGGAGGGCATTAATCAGAGAGGCAACAAAGAGACCAAAGATAACCCTGAAGGAGCTGCAAAGCGGAGATTGGAGTATCTGTCCATAGGACCACTTTAAGCCGTACACTCCACAGAGCTGGGCTTTACGGAATAGTTGCCAGAAAAAAAGCCATTGCTTAAAGAAATAAATAAGCAAACACGTTTGGTGTTCGCCAAAGGGCATGTGGGAGACTCCCCAAACATATGGAAGAAGGTACTCTGGTCAGATGAGACTAAAATTGAGCTTTTTGGCTATCAAAAAAACACTGTCTGGCGCAAACCCAACACCTCTCATCACCCCGAGAACCCTATCCCCACAGTGAAGCATGGTGGTGGCACAGCAGGGATGTTTTTCATTGGCAGGGACTGGGGAACTTGTCAGAATTGAAGGAATGATGGATGGTGCTAAATACAGGGGAATTCTTGAGGGAAACCTGTTTGTCTTCTAGAGATTTGAGACTGGGACGGAGGTTCACCTTCCAGCAGGACAATGACCCTAAGCATACTGCTAAAGCAACACTCAAGTGTTTTAAGGGGAAACATTTAAATGTCTTGGAATGGGCTAGTCAAAGCCCAGACCTCAATCCAATTGAAAATCTGTGGTATGACTTAAATATTTCTGTACACCAGCAGAGCCCATCCAACTTGAAGGAGCTGGAGCAGTTTTGCCTTGACGAATGGGCAAAACTCCCAGTGGCTAGATGTGCCAAGCTTATAGGGACATACCCCAAGAGACTTGCAGCTGTAATTGCTGCAAAAGGTGGCTCTACAAAGTATTGACTTTGGGGGGATGAATAGTTATGCACGCTCAAGTTTTCTGTTTTTGTTTTTGTCTTATTTCTTATTTGTTTCACAAGAAAAAATATTTTGCATCTTCGAAGTGGTAGGCATGTTGTGTAAATAAAATGATACAAACCCCCCAAAAATCTATTTGAATTCCAGGTTGTAAGGCAACAAAATATAAAAAATGCCAAGGGGGTGAATACTTTCACAAGCCACTGTAGTCAAAGATGTAATCAGAGGAGATGATGACCCTCTGGCTTGGTGGAGAGGGAATGATGGTCGCTTTCTGCTCTTGGCCAACTTCGCTTGCAAAAAGCGTTCTGTCTGAATGTGTTTTCAGTAGGCCAACGGCAGGCAATATTGTTACCCTGCTCCGCAGTCTATTAAAGCTAGAAAAGGTGAACATGCTTGTGTTCCTTGCCAGAACATTGTCAGCTAATTATATAATGACAGGAAAAATAGTCAATGGTTCTTCATTGCACTTTTTATTTGTTTAATTTTCAAAGCCTGTATTCACACATGCATCCTAGGCCAAAATGTTCTGTGCCTTAAAATACTTATTTGCAGTGTCATTTTTTGGGGTAATTTAACACTTATTTATTTAGTAATGTGTAGCCTATCCAAAGGTGTGTTAGTCTTTTTATAGGGGACATTTCTTCTTTTTTTTGTTCCTGCTTACCGAAAGTGCTGCTTTTGGAGCTTATGTAATGCCAGTTGCGCAATTCAAGGATGCGAATAAACACTTCCACAATAACAGAAATATTAATTTCTAAGTTTAACTTGTAACGTTTACTTCATTGGTTTGCATGGTGTTTCCGGCTGCACACAATTGGTTTTTCCTGAAGCTTTGGTCAGTTGGAGGCCAGAAAATTAAGGTTTCTTTTAACTTCCCATGTGATTATTCTATATGGCAATTGTTGGTTCTCTCTTTCTCATTATTACCATATCATGTTTTTATGTAGGCTATTTACCAACAACAACTTTCTGAGATCGAACTCTGTTACTGGCCTCCTAGATTCATTTGAAAGTTGATCATGACATTTTGCTCAGCTTTTGGCACGCTGCGCTGCATCTACAATATACATTGTAGACCTACTCTTGCATTATGTGAATAGTAGGCTAAGTCTACCTACCTACCACATATTTATTGAAAAAGGCTATGGCAAATTGGAGTAGGTAGGTAATTTGGCATGTCTGTAAATAAAAATAATAAATATATATATATATATATATATACCTACTCATTCAAGGGATTTTCTTTATTTTACAATCTTCTACATTGTAGAATAATAATGAAGACTTCAAAACTATGAAATAACACATGTAATCATGTAGTAACCAAAAAAGTGTTAAACAAATAAAATATATGTAAGATTTTTCAAAGTAGCCACCTTTTGCCTTGATGACAACATTGCACACTCTGCATTTTCTCAAGTTTCATGCACCTGGAATGCATTTCAGTTAAAAGTGAATTTGTTGAATTTCTTTCCTTAATGCATTTGAGACAATCAGTTGTGTTGTGACAAGGTAGGGGTGGTATACAGAAGATAGCCCTATTTGGTAAAATACCAAGTCCATGATATGGCAAGAACAGCTCAAATAAGCAAAGAGAAATGACAGTCCATCATTACTTTTTAAGACATGAAGGTCAGTCAATCCGGAAAATTTCAAGAACTTTGAAAGTTTCTTCAAGTGCAGTTGCAAAAACCATCAAGTGCCCTGATGAAACTGGCTCTCATGAGGAGCACCACAGGAAAGGAAGACCCAGAGTTACCTCTTCTGCAGAGGATAAGTTCATTAGAGTTACCAGCCTCAGAAATTGCAGCCCAAATAAATGCTTCACAGAGTTCAAGTAACAGACACATCTCAACATCAACTGTTCAGAGGAGACTGTGAATCAGGCCTTCATGATCAAATTGTTGCAAAGAAACCACTGCTAAATTACACCAATAATAAGAAGACTTGCTTGGGCCAAAAACGTGAGCAATGGACATTAGACCGGTGGAAATCTCTCCTTTTTTTTTTTTTTTTTTTTTTTTTAGTCCAAATTTGAGATTTTGGGTTCCAACTGCAGAGTAGGTGATTGGATGACCTCTGCCTGTGTGGTTTCTACCGTGAAGCATGGAGAAGGTGGTGTGGGGGTGCTTTGCTGGTGACACTGTGATTTATTTAGAATTCAAGGCACACTTAACCGGCATGGCTACCACAGCATTCTGCAGCGATACGCCATCCCATCTGGTTTGGGCTTATTCCCACTATCATTTGTTTTTCAACAGGACAATGACAACCAAAAACTGTAAGGGCTAATTGACCAAGGAGAGTGATGGAGTGCTGCATCAAATTACCTGGCCTCCACAATCACCCGACCTCAACCTAATTGAGATGGTTTGGGATAAGTTGGACCGCAGAGTGAAGGAAAAGCAGCCAACAAGTGCTCAGCATATGTGGGAACTCCTTCAAGACTGTTGGAAAAGCATTCCTCATGAAGCTGATTGAGAGAATGCCACGTGTGTGAATCTGTCAAGGCAAAGGGTGGCTACTTTGAAGATTCTTACACGGAACCCAGACCGGCTGCGCGCATGTACCATCGTGCATAAATGTATTTTGTCCCCCTACATCAAACGCGATCACAACACGCAGGTTAAAATATTTTAAAAACTCTGAACCAATGACATTAATTTGGGGACAGGTTGAAAAGCATTAAACATGTATGTCAATTTAGCTAGTTAGCTTGCACTCGCTAGCTAATTTGTCCTATTTAGCTAGCTTGCTGTTGCTAGCTAATTTGTCCTGGGATATAAACATTGAGTTGTTATTTTACCTGAAATGCACAAGGTCTTCCACTCCGACAATTAATCCACACACGAAACGGCCAACCGAATCGTTTCAAGTCATCTCTCCTCCTTCCAGGCTTTTTCATCTTTGAATTTATATGGTGATTGGCATCTACACTTTTACCACGACAACCGGCAAAACATTTAGTCTTAGTCTTATACCCACGTGGGTATAACCAATGAGGAGATGGCACGTGGGTACCTGCTTCTATAAACCACTGAGGAGATGGGAGAGGCAGGACTTTCAGCGCGATCTGCGTCAGAAATAGAAAGGAGTTATATTTTAGCCCTTGGCATCGCAGACACTCGTTGGCGTGTGCGAGCAGTGTGGGTGCAATAATTGAATAACATGGATTTCTAAATTTATTTTGCGGCCCACACGACGTCTGGTCAGCATGTTAAATATATTTTGATTTGTGTAACACTTTTGGTTAAATGATTTCATAGGTGTTATTTCATAGTTTTGATGGCTTCACTATGTATACACTACCGTTCAAAAGTTTGGGGTCATTTCCTAGTTTTAGAAAGAAAAGCAAAAATGTTGTAAATTTTTTAAATAACATCAAATTGATCAGAAATAAAGTGTAGACATTGTTAATGTTGTAAATGTCTATGTTGTGAACGTCTACGTCTCACAAGTCCTCAACTGGTAGCTTCATTAAATAGTACCCGCAAAACACCAGTCGCAATGTCAACAGTGAAGAGGCGACTCTAGGATGCTGGCCTTCGAGGCAGAGTTTCTCTTTCCAGTGCCTGATAGGGCTTTTTCTTTTTAACTCTGCCTAGAAGGCCAGCATCCCGGAGTCGCCTCTTCATTGTTGACTTTGCGACTGGTGTTTTGTGTATACTATTTAATGAAGCTGCCAGTTGAGGTCTTGTGAGGCGTTTGTTTCTCAAACTTGACACTAATGTAGACACCAGTTTGTGCTGTTCTGTGATGGGAGTAGGACACAGCATTACATGAGATATTCAGTTTCTTGGCAATTTCTCACATTTCTCGCCTTAATTTCTCAGAACAAGAATAGACTGGTGAGTTTCAGAAGAAAGTACTTTGTTTCTGGCCATTTTGAACCTGTAATCCCACAAATGCTGACGCTCCAGATACTCAACTAGTCTAAAGGCCAGTTTTATTGGTTCTTTAATCAGCACAACCTTTTTCAGCTGTGCTAACATAATTGCAAAAGGGTTTTCTAATGATCAATTAGCCTTTTAAAATGATAAACTTGGATTAGCTAACACAACATGCCATTGGAACACATTTTTTTTTTTATTTTATTTTACCTTTATTTAACCAGGCAAGTCAGTTAAGAACAAATTCTTATTTTCAATGACGGCCTGGGAACAGTGGGTTAACTGCCTGTTCAGGGGCAGAACGACAGATTTGTACCTTGTCAGCTCGGGGGTTTGAACTCGCAACCTTCCGGTTACTAGTCCAACGCTCTAACCACTAGGCTACCCTGCCGCCACATGGTTGCTGATAATGGGCTTCTGTATGCCTGTGTAGATATTACATAAATATTCTGCCGTTTCCAGCTACAATAGTCATTTACAACATTAATGTCTACACTGCATTTCTGATCATTTTGATGTTATTTTAATGGACAAAAAAAAAGAAATGTCCTTATTTTTTAAAGAAAAGCTAAGTGACCCCAAACTTTTGAACAGTAGCCAAAAGTTTTGAATGACACAAATATACATTTTCACAAAGTCTGCCTCAGTTTGTATGATGGCAATTTGCATATACTCCAGAATGTTATGAAGAGTGATCAGATGAATTGCAATTAATTGCAAAGTCCCTCTTTGCCATGCAAATGAACTGACTCCCAAAAAAAACATTTCCACTGCATTTCAGCCCTGTCACAAAAGGACCAGCTGACATGTTAGTGATTCTTTTGTTAACACAGGTGTGAGTGTTGGTGAGGACAAGGCTGGCGATCACTCTGTCATGCTGATTGAGTTCGAATAACAGACTGGAAACTTCAAAAGGAGGGTGGTGCTTGGAATCATTGTTCTTCCTCTGTCAAATATGGTTACCTGTGAGGAAACGCGTGCCATTATCAATGCTTTGCACAAAAAGGGCTTCACAGGCTATTGGATATTGCTGCCAGTAAGATTGCACCTAAATCAACCATTTATTGGATCATCAAGAACTTCAAGGAGAGCGGTTCTATTCTTGTGAAGAAGGCTTCAGGGCGCCCAAGAAAGTCCAGCAAGCGCCAGGACCGTGTCCTAAAGTTGATTCAGCTGCGGGATCGGGGGATCAACACTGCAAATATTGACTCTTTGCGTCAATTTTATGTATTCGTCAATAAAAGCCTTTGACACGTATGAAATGCTTGTAATTATACTTCAGTATTCCATAGTAACATCTGACAAAAATATCTAAAGACACTGAAGAAGCAAACTTTGGAAATTAATATTTGTGTCATTCTCAACTTTTGGCCACGTCTGTACTATTGTCTGACACATCATCATGTCATCGCCATTGACGATGTCTGTCAAAAATGGTTGATTTACGATTTATACCGTAATATCGCCCAACCCTAATGTAGGCTATACTGTACGTGTAAGACCTATACAGAACCTAGTCAGGCTAGAAGTGTGTTTTTCCAATTCTCTATATTGTGTCATGGTATGGGGGTGTTGATGTTAAATGCACCACTTGAACTCTATGGATTTATAACTTTCCCACTTCCACCTTTTTGCAGAGAATGACCTGCAATTAAGTGAGTCGGGCAGTGAAAGTGACGATGACTGACCAGTGAGTGACCACTATAATGCTGTGGGTGTGTTCAAGAGGTCAGTCTGTGGACAGCTGCACTGACCTCCAGATGGATGGGCGTCCTTTACAGTTACAACAGAAGTGGAATAAGAAGATGGAATATGGATGTGATCTTCTTAATGCCAAACAAGACTGCACCCCTGCAACACCGCTCAGCACCCCACCAGCATTTCAGTTTTAATGTGTCTTAATTCTATCAATAGTCTGACTTGTCTGTCTGTTAGTGCCTTTTTGACAGACATGGGCCAATAGTTGTGATCAATTCTCTTATCTACACATTTGAACTGGATTATTTTCACTGTACATTTTATTATTTACTAGTTGGCCAAAGTGAACTGGGAACCATACTCCTGATTCGAACAGACAAGGTACTGCTGTTATCAAGGATAGCGTCAGTGTTTTATTAGTTGTAGTACTTAGCCTTTCTGCTGTGAAATAATTACTCTTAAAATATAGGGAATAGGTTGAAGCAGTCATATCATTTAGTTTATTAGGAATTATCTTCAAGTTAATTTTTGTTTAATATATTTGGCCAAGGAACATATCAAGGTGGGGGGTATTTGAAGAAACTATTGCACTACTTGAAATGGATTGATTTAGCCTAGTGTGGGGTACACACAATTTAGATTTTGCTCAGTGTTGCTACTTAATGTATTTGAAAGATTACTTGGCTTTGTAGCTTTAAACCTTCAATACTTGAATCTGACTTATGATTATTTATATTTAACATATTTACTCAAAGACCAACCGCTTATTATATTCTATGGGCGTCAGAGCAATGGAGGTGTAGGTAAACTCCTAGTGCCTGTAATTAGAACTGCTTTTCCGTTCACTACGATCTCTTCTGTTGCTATTGTTACAGGGGTGAGTCTCCAAAAGTGCTTTGCTGATTTGACTCGTTCTAAAAAATGCATTGGAGAAGAAGGATTGAGGGTATTAAGCTTGGATCTTATCCATTTGAATATTAAGAAAGAGGTGATTCGTCAAGGAATTCATGAGACACGTGAGGAATCCAGGAAAGACTTCTGAGAAAGAGCCCAGGTCATATCTCATATCTTGCAACTGCACCATCTCTGTAAACAGGAAATTTGTGTTTTATGTTAGAACACATGGTGCGTCGCAATCTCTCCTTTCTCCCGAAGTGTGCACTTGTTCACTTCCCTTCATGGATTCGAAAGGAAATCACTGGCATATGGAATCTCTACCTTGCCCATGCCTCCACCAATCCAATGACTTTATATTTGTGGGGAGTTGTGAATGAGTGCACACTTCAGGAGAAAGGAGAGATTATTGGGATGTAACAACCATGACCTCTCATAACAAACTCGGGCAACTGGGAAAGAAGGGCAGAGAGTGAGGAAACAGCCTCTGACTGGATAAATAATGAGAAATTGTAATAATAATAGTAATATGTTGGAAGAATTTTGAATTCAGTAGGTGGTCATGAATAAGTAGCTATTTTGACTTTTTTCATTTTCGATAAATAAAACGTTATTGTTTGTCAGCGTTTGTGTTAGGTCTCTTTTATTTATCTTATTATATGTTGGAATACTTCGTTATGCACTATTCTCTTACTCAAGTTGGGGGGGGGGGGAACCCCAGATGCTGTGCAATACTAATATAGTTTAAAAAACTTTGCAAATTAGAAATTCTGCCAGTGATATTCCTAGATGTAAATTGAAATGTTACCAAATATAGAAACATATTGTGATTTGCTATCAGAGGGATACATTTGGCAAGGCCCCATCTTTTTTAGATACCCCTACCCAAGGTAGAACAAAACAACCATGTTTTTTTCACATCTCTGTCTCCCGTTTATGAAACGGATGTTTGTGTAAAAATATTTTACTGCAAAAGTGGTTAAATTGATAGATATTGGGACATACCCCCTAAACTCTAAAAGTACAGAATAATGTCTGGCTTGGGGTGGGCCACAAACTAATTTAACCCAATATTGCAAGCTCTGACATTGCTAAAATGTGGAATACAAGTAGTCAGTTGTCTGCCCTATATACACAAACAAACATCATTAGGGTATTGTCACAATTTTCAATTCCAATGATAACTAACAATCAATAGCTTTGACCAATCCCTGAGGTTTGTAAGACCATGGGTTTAATAATAATTAGGCAAAGACTCAGCTAAAGGTTAGTACAGTTTATTCACGAGAACGTTCTGAAGTCCATTATACAAAGACATCCATTTTATACCTTGCTCCTTACTTACGCACATACTTCCACACAAACAGTAGATATCCTACGCACATACATACACACGAACAGTAGGTGAGTTGTATCTTTTCCCCATAGTTCTCACCACTGTGTATCACTACCCAGCTGACAGTTCCATTCCCCCGAGATTAGAGAAACCTTGAGAAGTACTCCCTGTCCTATCATAAGTTTCTCTGAGTTCTAGCCCGGTCGGGTCAAACAGTTGAATTGTTCTCAGTATTTTCTTAGGCACACTGTCTCGCCTATACTTCTAAATGGTCTTAACCTGTCCTTAACCTGTCCTTCTAAAAGTCTTAACCTGTCCTATGCACACACAATCATAAGAATTCTAGTCTTATGATTCAAATACATTTCACTCCATTATACAGTGACAGGGTAGAATAATTTTAGTCATTATCTTAACATTACCTTAAACATATAAATCATATGAATTTCTATTATATCTTCATACATCTTGGAAATATAGACATGTAAACACAGAGATACAATAGGTAGAATTTAACCAAATTTGATCACATTCACATTTGATCCAAACACAAATAAATGGGCTATACATAGGCTACATTACATTACCACTATGTTAACCCAGGCAAGAAGGACAGAGCACATTGGCTGTAACCTATGTAGCTGCGGTGGTTATCATTAGCTCAGTTGAGCAGACTGAGAAATATTGTTTTCTTCACATACATTTCTGTAAAGGGTTCTTGCTTCTGTATGTCAGGAGTGATGTGTTGTCAGGTTTGCTATATAAATATAGTTACAGTTGATATAAGGGAATACATTAATTAGGCCCTAATCTATGGATTTCACATGACTAGGAGTACAGATATGCATCTGTTGGTCACAGATACCTGAAGAAAAAATAAAGGTAGGTCTGTGAATCAGAAAACCAGTCAGTATCTGGTGTGACCACCATTTGCATCAAGCAGAATGCCACATCTCCTTCACATTGAGTTGATCAGGCTGTTGATTGGGGCCTGAATCTTGTCCCACTCCTCTTCGATGGCTGTGCGAAGTTGCTGAATATTGTTGGAAAATGGAACATGTTGTCGTACATGTCGATCCAGAGCATCCCAAACATACTCAATGGGTGACATGTCTGGTGAGTATGCAGGCCATGAAAGAACTGGGACATTTTCATGTTTGTGTTGTTCAGATCCTTGCGACATGGGACCGTGCATCATGAGGTGATGGCGGCAGATGAATGGCATGACAATGGGCCTCAGGATCTTGTCACGGTATCTCTGTGCATTTAAATTGCCATCGTATAAAACACAATTATGTTTGCTTACCGTTGTGTATGGCTTCCCTTACAATAACCCCACTGCCACCATGGGGCACTCTGTTCACAATGTTGAAATCAGCAAACCGCTCATCCACACAATGCCATACACGTTGACTGCCATCTGCCTGGTACAGTTGAAACTGGGATTAATCCTGTAAGAGTACAGTTCTGGCAATCGAAGGTGAGCATTGGCCCACTGAATTCGGTTACGACCCAAACTGCAGTCAAGTCAAGCACGCAGATGAGCTTCTCTGGGACGTTTTCCGACAGTTTGTGCAGAAATAATTTGGATGTGCAAACCCACACTTTCATCAGCTGTCATGGGGGATGGTCTCAGCTAATCTCGCAGGTGAAGAAGCCGGATACAGAAGTCCTGGGCTGGCGTGGTTACACGTGGTCTGCAGCTGTGAGGCCTGTTGGTCGTATGGCCAAATTCTCTAAAATGACGTTGGAGTCTGCTTATGGTTGGGAAATTAACATTAAATTATTTGGCAACAGCTCTGGTGGACATTCATGCAGTCAACATGCCAATTGTATGCTCCCTCAAATGTTGAGCCATCTGTGGCATTGTGCTGTGTGACAAAACTGCTCATTTTAGACTGGCTTTTTATTGTCCTCAGCACAAGGTGCACCAGTGTAATGATAATGCTGTTTAATCAGCTTCTTGATATTCCACACCTGTCAGGTGGATGAATTATCTTGGCAAATTAAAAATGCTCACTAATAGTGATCTAAACAAATTTGTTCACAACATCTGAGAGAAATGTGCTTTTTGTGCATATGGAACATTTCTGGGATCTTTTTCTTCAGAGCATGAAACATGAGTCCAACACTTTACATGTTGCGTTTATATTTTTGTTCAGTATATATTTACCGGAGGACAGTGGAGCGGTGAGCGTTTTGCTAGTTAATGTGCTTTGTGCCCGGCCTGCACAACCTATGATTTCCGGGAATCTGATTGGTTTAGACACAGAACAGAAAGCACATAACCTGCAAAAATCAGCACTCTGATATAAAGGACAGATATGCTTACACAGTGTGCAAGATGAAAATCAAGTCTCACAAGCAGTGGCGATTTTAGCATGTAAATCTTGTTGGGGCAAACTCAACCATTTTTTTTAGATGCATGCCAGCAAAACCACAACACTAAACAATACATAACTTCCACTATAAAGGTGAAAAACGGGGCCCACAAACTGTTAGGGCCTACGTAAAGCTGTGCCAACAGCGGAGCATTCCTTTCAGCACCATGGTGTGAATCCTTACCACAGCTACACCTGGATATCAGCAGAGCCTTGTCTGGCAGCGAAACATTTAATTCAAATCAAATCAAAGTTTATTTGTCACGTGCGCCGAGTACAACAATTTAAATGCTTACTTACAGGTTCTAACCAATGGTGCGGGAAAAAAAGGAAGCTGTGTGTGTGTGTGTGTGTGTGTGTGTGTGTGTGTGTGTGTGTGTGTGTGTGTGTGTGTGTGTGTGTGTGTGTGTGTGTGTGTGTGTAGGTAAGTAAAGGAATAAAACAACAGTAAAAATACTTTTGAAAAAAGAGTAGCAATGCTATATACAGACACCTGTTAGTCAGGCGTATTGAGGAAGTATGTACATGTAGGTATCATTAAAGTGACTATGCATATATGATTAACAGAGAGTAGCAGAAGCATAAAAAGAGTGGTTGGCGGGTGGTGGGACACAATGCAGATAGCCCGGTTAGCCAATGTGCGGGAGCACTGGTTGGTCGGGCCATTTAAGTAGTATGTACATGAATGTATAGTTAAAGTGACTATGCGTATAAGATAAACAGAGGGTAGCAGCAGCGTAAAAGAGGGGTTGGAGGGGGCACACAATGCAAATAGTCTGGGTAACCATTTGGTTAGATGTTCAGGAGTCTTATGGCTTGGGGGTAAAAACTGTTGAGAAGCCTTTTTGTCCTAGACTTGGCACTCCGGTACCGCTTGCCATGGCTGGGGTCTTTGACAATTTGTAGGGCCTTCCTCTGACACCGCCTGGTGTAGAGGTCCTGGATGGCAGGCAGCTATGCCCCAGTGATGTACTGGGCCATATGCACTACCCTCTACCCGCCTTGCGGTCGGAGGCCGAGCAATTGCCGTACCAGGCAGTGATGCAACCGGTCAGGATGCTCTCGATGTTGCAGCTGTAGAACCCTTTGAGGATCTCAGGACCCATGCCAAATCTTTTTAGTTTCCTGAGGGGGAATAGACTTTGTTGTGCCCTCTTCACAACTGTCTTGGTGTGTTTGGACCATTCTAGTTTGTTGTTGATGTGGACACCAAGGAATTTGAAGCTCTCAACCTGCTCCACTACAGCCCCATCGATGAGAATGGGAACGTGCTCGGTGCTCCTTTTCCTGTAGTCCACAATCATCAATTCAACTGCCTTTTAAAAACCATAGCTGATATGGCTGACTTGCTTAAATAAATATGGTTTCTACTGACTCCTTGTGGATTTGTGTAACTCGCATTATCCTTCAATAATAACGAATGCCAACATGAGTTTTGAACCATACACAAACATTATTACATTTATGTTCAGTAAATTCATGAGGTTTGTTCTTATATCATTAACACTTACAGTATCTCTAAGTATAAGCAAGTGCAAGCAAACGAGCTGCGACGAGGTAGATCTTCCTTCAGCACTTTCAAAATGGACACCGACAGAAATTCAGATAGGAATTAGTTCAGATAAATTCAGCAAGATGTTGAAACTTAACTTGACTCTTATTTAAGTCACCACAGAGCGAGAGAGAGATGCGGTTAATTTACCTTTTGAATAATTTTATTTGCCCTACAGTGCCTTCGGAAAGTATTCAGACCTCGACTTTTTCAAAAAATTATTTAGGTTACAGCCTTATTTTAAGGTTTTCCTCATCAATCTACACACAAAACCCCATAATGACAAAGTAGAAACAGGTTTTAAGACATTTTTGCTCATTTATATTTTGAAAAACTCTGAAATATCACATTTAGATTAGTATTCAGACACTTTACTCAGTACTTTGTTGAAGCAACTTTGGCAGCGATTACAGCCTCGAGTCTTCTTGGATATGATGCTACAAGCTTGGCACACCTATATTTGGGGAGTTTACCCCATTCTTCTCTGCAGATCCTCTCAAGCTCTGTTAGATTGGATGGGGAGTGTTGCTCCACTGCTATTTTCAGGTCTCTCCAGAGAAGTTTGATCCAGTTCAAGTCCGGGCTCTGGCTGGAACACTCAAGGACATTCAGAGACTTGTCCTGAAGCCACTCCTGCATTGTCTTGGCTGTGTGCTTATGGTAATTGTCCTGTTGGAAGGTGAACCTTCGGACCAGTCTGAGATCCTGAGTGCTCTGGAGCAGATTTTCATCAAGGGATCTCTCTGTACTTTGATATGTTCATCTTTCCCTTGATCCTGACTAGTCTCCCAGTCCTTGCCTCTGAAAATCCCCACAGCATGATGCTGCCCCCACCATGCTTCACCGCTTCTGCAGGTTTCCTCCAGACATGACGCTTACGATTCAGGCCAAAGAGTTAATTCTTAGTTTCGTCAGACCAGAGAATTTTGTTTCTCATGGTCTGAGAGTCTTTAGGTGCCTTTTGGCAAACTCCAAGCAGACTGTCATTTGTCTTTTACTGAGGAGTGGCTTCCGTCTGGCCACTCTACCATGATATCCTGATTGGTGGTGTGCTGCAGAGATGGTTGTCCCTCTGGAAGGTTCTCCAATCTCCACAGAGGAACTCTAGAACTCTGTCAGAGTGACCATCCGGTTCTTGGTCACCTCCCTGATCAAGGCCCTTCTCCCTGATTGCTCAGTTTGGCCGGGCATCCAGCTCAAGGAAGAGTCCTCGTGGTTCCAAACTTCTTCCATTTAAGAATGATGGAAGCCATTGTGTTCTTGTGGACCTTCAATGCTGTAGACGTTTTTTGATACCCTTCTCCAGATCTGTGCCTCGACACAATCCTGTCTTGGAGCTTTACGGACAATTCCTTCAACCTCATGGCTTGGTTTTTGCTCTGACTTGCACTGGCTTTTGTGCGACCTTATATAGACAGGTGTGTGCCTGCCAAATCAATTGAATTTACCACAGATGGATTTCAATCAAGTTGTAGAAACATCTCAAGGATGATCAATGGATACAGGATGCACCTGAGCTCAATTTCGAGTCTCATTGCTAAGGGTCTGAATGCTTGTGTAAATAAGGTATTTCTGTTATAAATTCTAAAAACCTGTTTTCGCTTTGTCATTATGGGGTATTGTACGTAGATTTCTGAGGATTTTTTTATTTAATCCATTTTAGAATAAGTCTGTAGTGTAACAAAATGTGGAAAAGTCAAGGGGTCTGAATACTTTCCCAAGGAACTGTATGTGGTCTAAAAAGGAAGGAAAATAGAATCATGAGGATCCACTTTTATAGACAATAGGCCTATACCAATGCACAGACAGCGCATTGTGTAAAAACAATCCTTGCAATATCAACTGGAATTACATGGGTCTTATACTGAACTTTTACTGACAAACATGGTTACAGACCAAACAACATTATAGTATTCCCTCTTCGTGGAGAAAATAATATGAGCTATAAGTAAGCAAAACAAAGAAATGCATCATTCCAACATTGCCTAAAATTATGAATAAGATACTAATGAGATAGACTTTACACCCAGTCAGAAACGTAGGATAAATAACGGGGGCATATAAGCAAACTATGAAAGCTTTTACAATATTTCTATAAAACTGGACATAGGCTACATGTGCACCACCAAGTCAGAACAGTGTAGGCTAAGTTCTGAGGGGGACCAAATTATTAGGGTAAGACACACGGGCTACTAACAGCTTACTACACAATATACACTTAGTATTATACATATATCCCTGGCATATTACATAATTTATGCAGCAGCATACAAGACATAGGCCTATTTTTCAACTCACAATTGTTGTACTGTGCTCACAAGGTGGCGCGGCGGTCTTTCCTGTGGGCAAACTTTGTCATCAAAGTCTGGCATTCTTTGTATTTATGGTATTTTCAAGACTTCAGTGATCTTCTGGTAGCAAAGCCGGAGCTCTAGAAAGCAACCCAAGTTCCCGACTTGGTATGACCATTAAAAACCTATTTTCCCAGCCGTTTTTTCAGAGTTCCCAGTTGTCTTGAACTCACCAAAGTCCGATATTTTCCAGTTCTGAGTTCCCAGTTGTTTTGAACACAGCAGATTGGCAGCATGGCCAATGTATTCAACCTTTTCTGGTCCATGGTGTTGCGTGTGAATGTTTATCCTTTAAAGCTTGAAAAATAGACACTTTCTGACAGATGTTTTAAATCCTAAAACCCAGACTTGGACTACACACCCTCCACAAAATACTGATTACTTCACATCGCAGTTATCCACTGATTCCTTCCAAACCACTAATTGTTGAATTTGCGATTTCCGACATGTTGTGTAATGTTTATGTCCAATGGCAACTTGGTTTGAAGAAATAAACTGTGGGAGAAATTATTAGGAAATGGAAGACATACAAGACCACTGATAATCTCCCTCGATCTGGGGCTCCATGCAAGATCTCACCCCCTGGGGTCAAAATGATCACAAGAACGGTGAACAAAAATCCCAGAACCACACGGGGGGACCTAGTGAATGACCTGCAGAGAGCTGGGACCAAAGTAACAAAGCCTACCATCAGTAACACACTACACGGCCAGGGACTCAAATCCTGCAGTGCCAGACGTGTCCCCCTGCTTAAGCCAGTACATGTCAAGGCCCGTCTGAAGTTTGCTAGAGAGCATTTGGATGATCCAGAAGAAGATTGGGAAAATGTCATATGGTCAGATGAAACCAAAATAGAACTTTTTGGTAAAAACTCAACTCGTCGTGTTTGGAAGACAAAGAATGCTGAGTTGCATCCAAAGAACACCATACCTACTGTGAAGCATGGGGGTGGAAACATCATGCTTTGGAGCTGTTTTTCTGCAAAGGGACCAGGACGACTGATCCGTGTAAAGGAAAGAATGAATGGGGCCATGTATCGTGAGATTTTGAGTGAAAACCTCCTTCCATCAGCAAGGGCATTGAAGATGAAACGTGGCTGGGTCTTTCAGCATGGCAATGATCCCAAACACACCACCCGGGCAACGAAGGAGTGGCTTCGTGAGAAGCATTTCAAAGTCCTGGAGTGGCCTAGCCAGTCACCATAGAAAATCTTTGGAGGGAGTTGAAAGTCCGTGTTGCCCAGCAACAGCCCCAAAACATCACTGCTCTAGAGGAGATCTGTATGGAGGAATGGGCCAAAATACCAGCAACAGTGTGTGAAAACCTTGTGAAGACTTACAGAAAACGTTTTGACCTCTGTCATTGCCAACAAAGGGTATATAACAAAGTATTGAGATAAACTTTTGTTATTGACCAAATACTTATTTTCCACAATAATTTGCAAATAAATTCATGAAAAATCCTACAATGTGATTTTCTGGATTTGTTTTTTCATTTTGTCTGTCATAGTTGAAGTGTACCTATGGTGAAAATTACAGGCCTCTCTCATCTTTTTAAGTGGGAGAACTTGCACAATTGGTGGCTGACTAAATACTTTTTTGCCCCACTGTATATAGTCAAACTACCCCATGCAAGCATCTGCAAAACACGTGACCCTATGTATGTGAATGTGTTGGTGAAGGGAGACAAATGGGTGAAAAGGTTGCCTCGGTCTGTCCCAACTGAGTGAGGTCAGCAGGGGGTAGAATGACAGGAGTCAATCCAGACATACTTCCTCTAACAGTAGCTCAACGGTTCCCCCAAGTTGGGCAAGCAAGCGCCTTTGACTGTCGGCCCAGATGATGTATGGTTGTACTGGTCACACACACACACAAACAAAACATGAATCTTTCGCCCAGAAACAGGCTCCAAACAGAACAATAGCTCTATCACTGGTGTGCAGAATATAACACTTTGCCCTGTCTCCAGGTGAGCTAAGAGGAACCTGTTAGTATCTGTCAGCTCTTGGCTGAGCGCCCAGATATCATGGGGTCATGCTACACACACAGAACAGTTAGAACAGGCCTCTTATTAATGCACACACACACAATGCCGAGGCTGAAAGAAGGATATTATAGTACACAAGCATTAGTAAAGTTTAACAGAAAATGCCCTCAAATAATGCAGTGCATTTTTTTGGATGGCGTTTCAAATAACAATTTTTTTTTAAAGAAGAAAAGGGCAGGAATGTAACAGTTCAATGCAAACCATGTTTGCCCACGGTAAAGCTGCTGTCGACATCCAGAGACTCAACTTGAAGAGAACACTTGGAGGTAAGGATGGCGATTGGCAGGTGTGATGCGTTAGCTTGCTTAGCTAGCTAGTCTGTGGAGACAGACAGGCTGTCTTCACAATGTTTCCAATGTTCCAGCATAGGTCGGAGATTTCAGAGAGTACTAGCTACCTAGTTAGTCAGATTTCTAGAAAGCTAGCCTGTTTAGTTTGCTAATTTGCTTGCCAACTCTCGGACACTATGTGGTATGCTGCTCACTTAAGGTTGCTCTGTCAGTTGCTAGCTACTGTAGTTAGGAAGATATCATAGCTAGTATGCTATTGTGCTAATTTGTTACACATTTCTCTGATTAAAATATATCTTAACTAAGATAAATCAGTTGTAGATTGTTGGGTGAGATTCACTGGGCTACATAGCCTAGCTAGCTAAATCAAAAGTAAAAAACAAATGTTTTGAAAGCAAGATGCACTCTGTAACCCAACATAACAAGATGCTCACTGTCAGGGTTGTTGTTAACTTAATTAGCAAGTTAGCTAGCTATGGTTTCTGAGTAACATGGTATCCAAATCAATAACGCCACACTGCAGTTTTCCTGCTCTTCAATTATTTTTTCAACCCAAATAAATGCCTTTATTATTCAGTAATAACTCAAAGCATAATACTATATTTGTCCATGTTTTAAAAAAATATATATTTGAGTATTTCTAGACAAACAATATTAACCACCATATTCACTAGTAGAGGTGCTTTAATTCCACAAGCTAGTAGAAGGAATCAGTGGTGGGGAAAATGTAATGTGTAGAAAGACTTTGATGCAACAAATTGAAAGGTAATTTGAGTCCATGAAAGAAGCTCTCTCCACCAAACTCCAGAGCGTAAAGTCAGTCTGCACCATATTAAACATCTGGTCTGCCCATAACTGAAGCTTATTCGGCATGAGATGCATTCTTCGGCATGTAAAGGCATTCCAGGAGTTCAGTGGAAATGAAGAGGAGCAAGATGAGACGGATGATGGAGTGGGGTTTGATGATACGGGTGCGATTCTTGGGGAGGTTGAGCAAGAACTGAACTTTTTTCTCCCTCCACATCAACGTTGTATGGCACACACCCTCAACCTCATCGCCATCAATGAGGTGGACAAAGCTGAACCCCAAGGTCCGTCACAAAAATTGTACAGAAGTGCAATGTCAAAATGTTCCAGCATTTGGAACAAAGCACATAGGTCCACATTAGCTTCAGAGGCAATAGAGGACATTGCAAGCAAGAAAGTAACTGTGCCATGTGTGACAAGATGGAGGTCAGAGTACTGTGCCATCTCCAAACTCATAGCCCTCACAGATGACCAGCTGGGGCAAATCTGTGGAGCAGCAAACTACATCCTTGTGAGATTGCTTTTCTCAAGTAGTACAGTACAGTCCTACAGCCACTCGCATTCTTTATTAATCTTCTTCAGGGAGAGAAAATAAGCTTGAAGTCTAAGCTCTCAGAGAAAATACCTCTTGCGACATTCACTGCACACATAATCACTGAGGTCATTGAGGCTATAGACCGCTGGTTTGGACCTATGCTAAGCACCCATGAAGCAAAAATGGCCCTTGTGGCCCTTGTGGATTGCGCAGATGATTACGGGTCATGTCCCGTGCGTTAATCATTGTACGCGTGTGTATTTATTTGAGGTACTCCTCTGTCACGTTCGTCATATGGATCGGACCAAGGCGCAGCGTGGTATCGTACATTCTTATTTATTAAAAGAATGAACACTGAACAAACTAATAAAATAACAAAACGAAACGTGAAGCTATACAAACGAGTGCTGACAGGCAACTACACATAGACAAGCCCCCCCTCTTCACGCTGATCCCTCTGCCTTTGTAGAACCGGACCGCGGATCATCGCCGGAGGCTCTGGACTGCGGATCATCGCCGGACGCTGGAGACCCCGGACTGGGGACTGTCGTTGTAGGTTTCGGACTGTGGCCCATCGTTGGAGGTTCCAGACTGTGAAACGTCGACGGAAGCTCTGGACTGGGAACTGTCGCCGGAAGCTCTGGACTGGGAACTGTCGCCGGAAGCTCTGGACTGGGAACTGTCGCCGGAAGCTCTGAACTGGGAACTGTCGCCAGAAGCTCTAAACTGGGAACTGTCGCCAGAAGCTCTGAACTGGGAACTGTTGCTGTAAAATCTGGACTGTGGAGGTGCACTGGAGACCTAATGCGTGGTGCCGGCACTGGTGGTACCGGGCTGAAGACCCGCATCTCAGGGCGACTGCGGGGAGCAGGCACAGGACGTACTGGACTGTGGAGGTGCACTGGAGGCCTGGTGCGTGGGACCGGTACAGGTGGCACTGGGCTGAAGACACGCACCTCAGGGTGAGTGCGAGGAGCAGGCACAGGATGTACTGGACTCTGGAGGCGAACTGGAGGCCTGGTGCGTGGGACCGGTACAGGTGGCAGCGGGCTGAAGATACGCACCTCAGGGCGAGTGTGGGGAGGAGGCACAGGACGTACTGGACTGTGGAGGCGCACTGGAGGTCTGGTGTGTGGTGCCGGCACTGGTGGTACCGGGCTGGTGACATGCACCTCAGGGCGAGGAGCAGGCACAGGACGTACAGGACTGTGGAGGCGCACTGGAGATCTGGAGCGTAGAGCTGGCACAATGCGTCCTGGCTGGATGCAGACGCACCGGAGACACAGTACGTAGAGCCGGTGCAGGATATCCTGCTCCAATGAGGTGTACTGGAGACCAGGAGCTCTGAGCCGGCACCATCCGTCCTGGCTGGATGCCCATTCTAGCCCGGCAAATGTGAGGAGCTGGAATAGAGCTATGAATGCGAACTGGAGACACCGTGCACATCACTGCATAACAGGTGTCTGACCAGTCACATGCTCCCCACGGTAAGCACGAGGAGTTGGCTCAGGTCTCCAACCTGACTCAGCCAATCTCCCCGTTTTGCACACCTGGATTGTACAACATTTGCACATGGTTCCTAAAAATTCTTCAAGCTCGTTCAAGTTGGTTGTTGATAATTGTTCAACAGCCATTTTCAAGTCTTGGCATACAGTTGAAGTTGGAAGTTTACATACACCTTCGCCAAATGAATTTAAACTCAGTTTTTCACAATTCCTGACATTTAATCCTAGTAAAAATTCCCTGTCTTGTGTCAGTTGGGATCACCATTTTATTTTAAGAATGTGAAATGTCAGAATAATAGTAGAGAGAATGCTTTATTTCAGCTTTTACAGTTGAAGTCGGAAGTTTACATACACTTAGGTTGGAGTCATTAGAACTAGTTTTTCAACCACTCCACAAATTTCTTGTTAACAAACTATAGTTTTGGCAAGTCGGTTAGGACATCTACTTTGTGCATGACACAAGTAATTTTTCCAACAATTGTTTACAGACAGATTATTTTTCTTATAATTCACTGAATCACAATTCCAGTGGGTGTCACGTTCTGACCTTAGTTATTTTGTTATGTCTTTGTTTTGGTATGGTCAGGGCGTGAGTTGGGGTGGGTAGTCTATGTTCCTTTTTGTTGTGGTTATGTGTTTGGCCTGGTATGGTTCTCAATCAGAGGCAGGTGTCGTTCGTTGCCTCTGATTGAGAATCATACTTAGGTAGCCTTTTCCCACCTGTGTTATGTGGGTGATTATTTTTCAGTGTCAGTGTTTGTTCCACACGGGACTGTTTCGTTTGTTTCGTTTATACACGTTGTTATTTTGTATTTCAGTGTTCAGTCAAATAAACATCATGAACACGTCCCACGCTGCGCATTGGTCCAAAATGTCCTACTCCTCCTCAGACGAGGAAGACGACAATCGTTACAGTGGGTCAGAAGTTTACATACACAAAGTTGACTGTGCCTTTAATCAACTTGGAAAATTCCAGAAAATAACGTCATGGCTTTAGAAGCTTCTGATAGGCTAATTGACATCATTTCAGTCAATTGGAGGTGTACTTATGGAAGTATTTCAAGGCCTACCTTCAAACTCAGTGCCTCTTTGATTGACATCATGGGAAAATCAAAAGAAATCTGGTTCATCCTTGGGAGCAATTTCCAAATGTCTGAAGGTACCACGTTCATCTGTACAAACAATGGTACGCGAGTATAAACACCATGGGACCACGCAGCCGTCATACCGCTCAGCAAGGAGACGCATTCTGTCTCCTAGAGATGAACGTACTTTGGTGCGAAAAGTGCGAAGAACAACAGCAAAGGACAACAGAAAAGTGCCCAGAACAACAGCAAAGGACCTTGTGAAGATGCTGGAGGAAACAGGTACAAAAGTATCCATATCCACAGTAAAACGAGTCCTATATCGACATAACCTGAAAGGCTGTTCAGCAAGGAAGAAGCCGCTGCTCCAAAACCACCATAAAAAAGACAGACTAAGGTTTGCAACTGCACATGGGGACAAAAATCATGCTTTTTGGATAAATGTCCTCTGGTCTGATGAAACAAAAATAGAACTGTTTGTTCATAATGATCATCGTTATGTTTGGAGGAAAAGGGGGGATGCTTGCAAGCCGAAGAACACCATCCCAACCGTGAAGCGCGGGGGTGGCAGCATCATGTTGTGGGAGTGCTTTGCTGCAGGAGGGACAGATGCACTTCACAAAATAGATGGTGTCATGAGGAAGGAGAATTATGTGGATATATTGAAGCAACATCTCAAGACATCAGTCTGGAAGTTAAAGCTTGGTCACAAATGGGTCTTCCATATGAACAATGACCACAAGCATACTTCCAAAGAGTTGGACAACAAAGTGGGCTTTTTCTCCTCACTTGTACTTGATTGATGAATTAAGGTAATTAATTAGTGAAGAACTCCCTTCACATGGTTGTCTAGGAATTAATTGAAAGGAAATCCCAAAAACCCTCAGACACTAGGCCCTCCATGGAATGAGTTTGACACCCCTGTTCTCGATCCGTACTATGGTCTTTGCTCGCATATCGCGATTGCATGATTTGACATCATCAAATTCAAATCAAATGTATTTATATAGCCCTTCTTACATCAGCTGATATCTCAAAGTGCTGTACAGAAACCCAGCCTAAATCCCCAAACAGCAAGCAATGCAGGTGTAGAAGCATGGTGGCTAGGAAAAACTCCCTAGAAAGGCCAAAACATAGGAAGAAACCTAGAGAGGAACCAGGCTATGAGGGGTGACCAGTCCTCTTCTGGTTGTGCCGGGTGGAGATTATAACAGAACATGGCCAAGATGTTCAAATGTTCATAAATGACCAGCATGGTCAAATAATAATAATAATCACAGTAGTTGTCGAGGGTGCAACAGGTCAGCACCTCAGGAGTAAATGTCAGTTGGGTTTTCATAGCCGATCATTGCCGTCATACACTCTGTAAACTGCCATTCTGATGCTGTAATGTACCCTTTAACCTCACATAATGTCATCATACTCATGACATGGTCCTAAAGAAACAAACAAGTAATTCATAGGTTCTAACTGTGTAATTACCCTTTTTACCATGCACTTTTTAAGTAAATACAGTGCCTTGCGAAAGTATTCGGCCCCCTTGAACTTTGCAACCTTTTGCCACATTTCAGGCTTCAAACATAAAGATATAAAACTGTATTTTTTTGTGAAGAATCAACAACAAGTGGGACACAATCATGAAGTGGAACGACATTTATTGGATATTTCAAACTTTTTTAACAATTCAAAAACGGAAAAATTTTGCGTGCAAAATTATTCAGCCCCTTTACTTTCAGTGCAGCAAACTCTCTCCAGAAGTTCAGTGAGGATCTCTGAATGATCCAATGTTGACCTAAATGACTAATGATGATAAATACAATCCACCTGTGTGTAATCAAGTCTCCGTATAAATGCACCTGCACTGTGATAGTCTCAGAGGTCCGTTAAAAGCGCAGAGAGCATCATGAAGAACAAGGAACACACCAGGCAGGTCCGAGATACTGTTGTGAAGAAGTTTAAAGCCGGATTTGGATACAAAAAGATTTCCCAAGCTTTAAACATCCCAAGGAGCACTGTGCAAGCGATAATATTGAATTGGAAGAAGTATCAGACCACTGCGAATCTACCAAGACCTGGCCGTTCCTCTAAACTTTCAGCTCATACAAGGAGAAGACTGATCAGAGATGCAGCCAAGAGGCCCATGATCACTCTGGATGAACTGCAGAGATCTACAGCTGAGGTGGGAGACTCTGTCCATAGGACAACAATCAGTCGTATATTGCACAAATCTGGCCTTTATGGAAGAGTGGCAAGAAGAAAGCCATTTCTTAAAGATATCCATAAAAAGTGTCGTTTAAGGTTTGCCACAAGCCACCTGGGAGACACACCAAACATGTGGAAGAAGGTGCTCTGGTCAGATGAAACCAAATTTGAACTTTTTGGCAACAATGCAAAACGTTATGTTTGGCGTAAAAGCAACACAGCTCATCACCATGAACACACCATCCCCACTGTCAAACATGGTGGTGGCAGCATCATGGTTTGGGCCTGCTTTTCTTCAGCAGGGACAGGGAAGATGGTTAAAATTGATGGGAAGATGGATGGAGCCAAATACAGGACCATTCTGGAAGAAAACCTGATGGAGTCTGCAAAAGACCTGAGACTGGGACGGAGATTTGTCTTCCAACAAGACAATGATCCAAAACATAAAGCAAAATCTACAATGGAATGGTTCAAAAATAAACATATCCAGGTGTTAGAATGGCCAAGTCAAAGTCCAGACCTGAATCCAATCGAGAATCTGTGGAAAGAACTGAAAACTGCTGTTCACAAATGCTCTCCATCCAACCTCACTGAGCTCGAGCTGTTTTGCAAGGAGGAATGGGAAAAAATATCAGTCTCTCGATGTGCAAAACTGATAGAGACATACCCCAAGCGACTTACAGCTGTAATCGCAGCGAAAGGTGGCGCTACAAAGTATTAACTTAAGGGGGCTGAATAATTTTGCACGCCCAATTTTTCAGTTTTTGATTTGTTAAAAAAGTTTGAAATATCCAATAAATGTCGTTCCACTTCATGATTGTGTCCCACTTGTTGTTGATTCTTCACAAAAAAATACAGTTTTATATGTTTATGTTTGAAGCCTGAAATGCGGCAAAAGGTCGCAAAGTTCAAGGGGGCCAATACTTTCGCAAGACACTGTACCTGCTAATTTCTCTACCGGCATTGAATTTGATGCCTTTGGATATCAATAAAGTATAAATCTGGTATAAAGTAAAGTATACCATAAAGTATAAATCTAATCTATATACAATTAAATAAACTGCTACCGTTGTTTGTCTCTGTCCTCAGGGATCTGTTCTGTGCTGTTTGAGACCAGTATGGGCTGTCTGAATGAGGAGGTTCCTGAAGAGACCCAGAAGTTCATTGTTTCAGTAGGAGAGATGTTTGCCTCTCCCCCATCATCGTTCTCTTCCCCAAGTCCACCTGGCCCTACCTCTCCTTCTGGAAACATTTTGTGGCTGTCTGGGATCACCTCTTCAAAGTTGGTGAGTGATCCAGAAGCCTTGGTTTCCAGAATGAATCATGCCATGTTTCACAATTGCGCAGAATGCTTGCATCACATTCTTCATCACGTATAGAAAATAGTTTAAAAAGGTACAGCGTAAAACTTCACAACATAACACATCATCACATAGCCATGAACTTAAGTAACCTCTACTACATCTAAGCAAGTGAGGGGCGGGATATATTTGGAGGGCACTCAATCACTCTTTTGACATGTGAAACATGCAAATGGTACAATTTGATGGTGTTATGTTACATTATTAACAACAACAACAACATACAACATACACATTGCACACTTTCCGATGTTGGCACTAAGACCGCTCTCAACAAGCTGTAAATGTCCATAAGCAAACAAGAAAATGCACATTCAGAGACAGTGTTTCTCGTGGCCAGTGAATATAATACAGGGAAACTAAAATCTGCTTTATGTCATTTTTACCAGCATGTCACCTGTGCAACTATAGGTGACAAAACCCTAGATCACCTTTACTCCACGCCTAGAAACGTACACAAGACCCTCCCTCGCTCTCCCTTTGGCAAATCAGACCATAACTCTATCCTCCTACTTACAAGCAAAAACTCAAATAGGACGGGATTTATCCAGTAACATTGAGGAATTTACCACATCAGTCACCGGCTTCATTAATAAGTTCCTCGACAACATCATCCCCACAGTGACTGTACGTACATACCTCAACCAGAAGCCATGGATTACAGGCAACATCTGCACTAAGCTAAAGACTAGAGCAGCCGCTTTCAAGGAGCGGGACACTAATCTGGATGCTTAAAAGGTATCCCACTACAACCTCCAACAAGCCATCAAACAGGAAAACCATCAATACAGGACTAAGATCAAATCCTACCATGCCTGTAGCGGGGCTTGCAAACTATCACGGATTACAAAGGGAAACCCAGCCGCAAGCTGCCCAACAACGCGAGCCTACCAGATATGCTACATGCCTTCTATGTTCGCTTCATGGCAAGCAACACTGAACCATGCATAAGAGCGTGAGCTGTTCCAGATGACTGTGTGATCTCGCTCTCTGTAGTCGATGTGAGTAAGACCTTTAAATAGGTCCCGCGGGTGTGTGCTTAGTCCCCTCCTTACTCCCTGTTCACCCATGACTGCGTGGCTGCGCACGATTCCAACACCATTATCAAGTTTTCTGATGACACAATGGTGGTAGGACTGATCACTGACGACGATGAGGCAGCCTATACAGAGGAGGTCAGAGACCTGGCAATGTGGTGCCAGGACAACAACCTTTTTCTCAATGTCAGCAAGACGAAGGAGCTTATTGTGGACTACAGGCAATGGAGGGGCGAGCACGCCCCCATCCACATCGACAGGGCTGTAGTGATCCTCAGAAAGTTCTACAGCTGCACCATTGAGAGCATCTTGACTGGCTGCCTCACCGTTTGGTACGGCAACTGCAAGGCACCACAACGTAAGGCGCTACAGAGGGTGGTGAGTACGGCCCAGTACATGACTGGGGCCAAGCTCATTGCCATCCAGGACCTTTTATACCAAGCGGTGTCAGAGGGAGGCCCAAAAAATGGTCAAAGACTCCAGCCAACCAAGCCATAGACTGTTCTTGATGCTACCGCACAGCAAGCAATACCAGTGCACTGACTTTGGATCCAACATGACCCTGAACAGCATTATACCCCAAAGCCATGACTGCTAAACAAGACTGCTAAATAGCTAATTAAATGGCTACCTGCTGCTGCTACTGTCTATTGGCGATCCTGTTGCCTAGTAAGTTTAACCCTACCTAAATGTACATAACTACCCCACATCGACTCTCGACTCTCTATATAGCCATGTTAATTTTTACTCGTTATTGTTATTCACTGTTTATTTATTCATTGTGTCACTATTTACATTATTTCTAACTATGTGCTGTCGAAAAAGGACCAGTGAGTAAGCATTTCACCGTTAATCTACACTGTGTTTACGAAGCATGAGACATAAGATTTGATTTGATTTCTCATGTAAAAGGAGTGAGTGCCCTCACATACCCTACAATACTGTCTCCTTTAGTTTCAGCAAAGGTTTCAAAAGTTGAATGGCTGTGTTTCAGCTCTAAGCAAATCAAACAAGTGCACTACTCCTGGCTAGAGACTTGCCCCACTCAGCAAAGTTCACACTGACAATCCTTGGCTTGTTGGGTTGAGCTCAGGGTAAATAATAGGCTAAGTCATATTACATTGCAGTATATCGCCATCTAGTGGCAAATATCCTACATGAGTACCGTGTGTACCGTGTGGCCCAAACACTCACACGGAAACAAACACCCACAAACCAAAAGTGAAACCCAGGCTACCTAAGTATGATTCTCAATCAGGGACAACAGTTGACAGCTGCCTCTGATTGAGAAGGCAGGGCTTTCTCCTATAGAGCTCTATTTTTATGGAATGGTCTGCCTACCCATGTGAGAGACGCAAACTCGGTCTCAACCTTTAAGTCTTTACTGAAGACTCATCTCTTCAGTGGGTTTTAAGATTGAGTGTAGTCTGGCCCAGGAGTGTGAAGGTGAACGGAAAGGCTCTGGAGCAACAAACCTGCCTGGCCGGTTCCCCTCTTTCCACTGAGATTCTCTGCCTCTAACCCTATTACAGGGGCTGAGTCACTGGCTTACTAGGGCTCTTTCATACCGTCCCTAGGAGGGGTGCGTCACTTGAGTGGGTTGAGTCACTGATGTGATCTTCCTGTCTGGGTTGGCGCCCCCCCTTGGGTTGTGCCGTGGCGGAGATCTTTGTGGGCTATACTCGGCCTTGTCTCAGGATGGTAAGTTGGTGGTTGAAGATATCCCTCTAGTGGTGTGGGGGCTGTGCTTTGGCAAAGTGGGTGGGGTTATATCCTTTGTGTTTGGCCCTGTCCGGGGGTGTCATCGGATGGGGCCACAGTGTCTCCTGACCCCTCATGTCTCAGCCTCCAGTATTTATGCTGCAGTAGTTTATGTGTCGGGGGGCTAGGGTCAGTTTGTTATATCTGGAGTACTTCTCCTGTCCTATCCGGTGTCCTGTGTGAATTTAAGTATGCTCTCTCTTATCTCTTTCTTTCTCTCTCTCGTAGGACCTGAGCCCTAGGACCATGCCTCAGGACTACCTGGCATGATGACTCCTTGCTGTCCCCGGTCCACCTGGCCGTGCTGCTGCTCCAGTTTCAACTGTTCTGCCTGTGATTATTATTATTCGACCATGCTGGTCATTTATGAACATTTGAACATCTTGGCCATGTTCTGTTATAATCTCCACCCGGCACAGCCAGAAGAGGACTGGTCACCCCACATAGCCTGGTTCCTCTCTAGGTTTTTTCCTAGGTTTTGGCCTTTCTAGGGAGTTTTTCCTAGCCACCGTGCTTCTACACTTTAATTGCTTGCTGTTTGGGGTTTTAGGCTGGGTTTCTGTACAGTACTTTGAGATATCAGATGATGTACGAAGGGCTATATAAATACATTTGATTTGATTACTTGAATTAATATTTTTATGGACCAGTATACACCCACACCATTCTGTTTTTGGGGTACACCCACACCATTCTGTTGTTGGGGTACACCCACACCATTCTGTTGTTGGGGTACACCCACACCATTCCAACACAGAAAATCTGATTTTTTATCATTATTATCATATCAATTTTAAAAAATTGGAAGGAAAACGATTTCACTCATATTGTAATTAATTATAGGTCTTATTTCATAGAAATCTGGAAATACTGGACAGTTACTTTAAATGTAGATACAGTACGTCATGTCATGTACATGCATCTTGTAAATGCAATACCTCCAATGTTAAATTATTTTGTGATTTCCTTACAGAACATGAGTTGAAAATTAATGAAAATGGAAAGACAAGCAAATCACCGGTAATTTTTGATATTTCTCTACTTTCATGTTTCATTGCACTATATCCATAGGCCTGTCTTTGTTTTCTGGGTTTCTTAGTTGAGCAACATTTCAACAATAATTTCTTCTTCTTCAGACCTTAGTAGTACTTTTAATTTCTTTGTACCATGAATGGATAATGTCATAATTGTATTGTTTAACTGATTGTAGTTAGAATGGATATTGGATACTCCAGTAAACTGTGCATACAGTCTTTATGTACCCTCTCTCTCTCTGCATTTCTATCTCTCGCTCTCTTTCTCGCTCCCTTCTCCCCTCTCTCTGTCTCTCTCTCTCCTTTCTGCTCAGAAACTATGTGGGACCAACTACCCTGTCAGCATCTCCTTTTATAGTGTCAATGATTTCTGTGAACACTTCTCCTACTATGGAATGAAAGGTATAGTAACCTATAATTAAGAATGTTTCTCCTAACTAAGAACCTAACTAAGAATATAATAAAGAATGGTTCTAATAAGTAAGAACCTAACTAAGAATATAATAAAGAATTGTTCTAATAAGTAAGAACCTAACTAAGAACATTACTAAGAATGGTTCTCCTACAATGGCTTGAAAAATAGTTCACCTAAGACACAAACAAGCGACATGAGTGTAACGGATGTGAACGGCTAGCTTAGTTAAAGTTAATAAAGTTAAAGACCTTTAAATAGGTCCCGCGGGTGTGTGCTTAGTCCCCTCCTGAGAGCGAGATCACACAGTCATCTGGAACAGTTATACTGTTACATTGATGCTGTTGACCCGGATCACTGGGTGAACTAGGGTTCAACAGCGGTGGCCCTCCCATTAGGGGCAAAATATATATATATTTAATTATACTGAACAAAAATATAAATGTAACATGCAACAATTTCAAAAATGTTACTGAGTTACATAAAAGTTCATATAAGTAAATCAGTCAATTGAAATAAATAAATTAGGTCTAATCTATGGATTTCACTTAACTGGGAATACAGATATGCATCTGTTGGTCACAGATACATTAAAAAAAGGTAAGGCGTGGATCAGAAAACAAGTCAGTATCTGGTGTGACCACCATTTGCCTCATGCAGCGCGACACATCTCCTTCGCATAGAGCTGATTAGGCTGTTGATTGTGGCCTATGGAATGTTGTCCCACTCCTCTTCAATGTCTGTGCGAAGTTTCTGTATGTTGGTGGGAACTGGAACACACTATCATTCATGTCGATCCAGAGCATCCAAACATGCTCAATGGGTGACATTTCTGGTGAGTATGTAGGCCAGCTTCTTGACATGCCACACCTGTCAGGCTGATGGATTATCTTGGCAAATGAGGAATGCTCACTAACAGGGATGTAAATTGAGAGAAATTATATTTTTGTGCGTATGAAACATTTTAATGATTTTATTTCAGCTCATGAAACATAATACCAACACTTTACATGTTGCACTTATATTTTTGTTCAGTGTAAATAAAATATATATAATTCATGGATTATGTTTTAAATCCTCATAAAAGTGTGGTAAATATGTACTTTTTCATGTTTCAAAAATATATTGTTCAAAACAAGCTGTTCAGTTACTACTCTGCCCCTCAGTAACTGCCAGCAGCAGCAGCTCTACCTCCGTGGGCACATGCGAACATGGATTGTTTTTCCACCTATTTGCTTATGAGGGTGTAACGGATGTGAAACGGCTAGCTTAGTCAGCGTGGGCGCTAAATAGCGTTTCAATCAGTGACGTCACTTGCTCTGAGACCTTGAAGTAGTAGTTCCCCTTGCTCTGCAAGGGCCGCGGCTTTTGTGGAGCGATGGGTAACGACGCTTCGAGGGTGAATGTTGATGTGTGCAGAAGGTCCCTGGTTCGCGCCCGGGTATGGGCGAGGGGACGGTTTAAATTTGTACTGTTACATTGATGCTGTTGACCCGGATTACTGGTTGCTGCGGAAAAAGGAGGAAGGTCAAAAGGGGGGTGAGTGTAACGGATGTGAAACGGCTAGCTTAGTTAGCGTGGGCGCTAAGTAGCGTTTCAATCAGTGACGTCACTTGCTCTGAGACCTTGAAGTAGTAGTTCCCCTTGCTCTGCAAGGGCCGCGGCTTTTGTGGCGCGATGGGTAATGATGCTTCGAGGGTGACTGTTGATGTGTGCAGAAGGTCCCTAGTTCGCGCCCGGGTATGGGCGAGGGGACGGTTTAAATTTGTACTGTTACATTGATGCTGTTGACCCGGATTACTGGTTGCTGCGGAAAAAGGAGGAAGGTCAAAAGGGGGGTGAGTGTAACGGATGTGAAACGGCTAGCTTAGTTAGCGTGGGCGCTAAGTAGCGTTTCAATCAGTGACGTCACTTGCTCTGAGACCTTGAAGTAGTAGTTCCCCTTGCTCTGCAAGGGCCGCGGCTTTTGTGGAGCGATGGGTAACGACGCTTCGAGGGTGAATGTTGATGTGTGCAGAAGGTCCCTGGTTCGCGCCCGGGTATGGGCGAGGGGACGGTTTAAATTTGTACTGTTACATTGATGCTGTTGACCCGGATTACTGGTTGCTGCGGAAAAAGGAGGAAGGTCAAAAGGGGGGTGAGTGTAACGGATGTGAAACGGCTAGCTTAGTTAGCGGTGGTGCGCGCTAAATAGCGTTTCAATCGGTGACGTCACTTGCTCTGAGACCTTGAAGTAGTAGTTCCCCTTGCTCTGCAAGGCCCGCGGCTTTTGTGGAGCGATGGGTAATGATGCTTCGTGGGTGACTGTTGTTGATGTGTGCAGAGGGTCCCTGGTTCGCGCCCGGGTATGGGCGAGGGGACGGTACAAAGTTATGTTACATGAGCAGGCAAGTCCACATGTGACAAAGTGAAAATGTGGTGTTTCCATCAACCTCACGGCAATTTAGAGATCAAAGACAGCAGCAGTTCGGAAGTAGTAGGTGAAACCATTCACTTCAGGAAAAGGGGTGATATAATTAAATTATGTGTTGCTGAATTCATAAGAATATTTGCTGCCAATTGTAGTAAAGTTGACAATACGAGAGGTCTTTGGACTTTTTTTGTATTATTTTCTATGAAAGAACAACTAGTGGGTTTTGAGTGCTTCTCCCCTATTTAGGATGTTGGTCTGCCTGCTCCTCAGTGGGCTATCAACCAGATTACTTAAGTGGTCACCTGATGGCTCTCAGAGTGAATCTCGTGTTAAATACAGAGGTAGCCATTTTTCCTTTTGCTCCTACTGAAAAACCAATTGTCCCGGTGGATATATTATCGAATAGATATTTGAAAAACACCTTGAGGATTGATTATAAACAACGTTTGCCATGTTTCTGTCGATATTATGGAGCTAATTTGGAATATTTTTCGGGGTTTTCGTGACCGCAATTTCCTGTTGATTTCTCAGCCAAACGTGAAGAACAAACGGAGCTATTTCGCCTACAAAAATTATCTTTTTGGAATAAAGGAACATTTTATATCTAACTGGGAGTCTTGAGTGAAAACATCTGTTGTAATAACATATTAAAACATGTAATGACGCATTCACTGACTGTTGTCTGCCTGGGCTTAACCATGCAATTTTGGCTTGTACTCTGTGTTATACCCTCCCCTTCTCTCTGTTTCTCAATATACTAACTGCACGGGAAACCCCCACCAGGGTGGCGGAATAAGATAAAACACACTAACAACCCATAAATATACACTGCTCAAAACCCTTTGGGATGGGCTCCAAAGACAAAGAACTCTGTCGAGAACCAATGGGATACTGACACCAGGCTGGAGAGGACTGTCTATCACCTACGAACAACCAACCAGGAGCCAGGACTACCAGAATCTACCTACTTCATTTCAATGTATAAATGAACTGCCCAAATATGTTGTACCTCCTCTTTTTCCGAAAGCTCCCTAAGGGTTGGACGAATAGGAGCCGTGCTGCACGTTTGCCAGATATTATTATGTTTGAATAAACGGCCTCTAATATACCGTATCCGCCTTGTCCAGAGTCTCATCTTGGTCTTGTTTCTCCAATAACTAATCATTAACACATCCGAAGCTCAAAGGTAAACGATTTAATTTGTTTGCTTTTCTGATTTTCGTGACCAAGTTACCTGCTTCTAGCTGGACATAATGCTATGTTAGGCTATCGATAAACGTACACAAATGCTTGTCTTGCTTTGGCTGTAAAGCATATTTAGAAAATCTGAGATGACAGGGTGATTAACAAAAGGCTAAGCTGTGTTTCAATATATTTCACTTGTAATTTTCATGAATAGGAATATTTTCTAGTAATATTTATGTCCGTTGCGTTATGCTAATTAGTGTCAGGTGATGATTACGCTCCCGGGATGGGTAGTAACATGTTGTCAAGCTGGTATAAATTATTCGGGAGACAGGCGCAGAAATGCGTAACAGTAAAAAAAAAAAAGACACAAATTACAGTGTACTGTGTAAAGACACGGGGGACAAAGACCAAGCAACTATGTAACAAAAACAAAGTTGAAACCCAAACAAAAGAACTAGTACCTCGAATAAAGAACGAGTACCTTGAATAAATACACGTGCACAATGATCAACGCACGGGACGTGACCAGTCACCAACCACCACCACAAACGGAAAGCAAAAGTTTTCCAAATGGTAAATCTTTATAAAATCCTTTAACAGAAAGACCCAACTCATCTGCCCAAAACACACAGCACAGGTATCACACACCAACGAACATAGTAACAATAATTGACAGCACCATGGTGAACAAAGGGCACACTTATACAAGTATTGTCACGTTCACTGTCCTCAAACTCCCTGTCATAGATGAGCCAAGACACAGCATGCATGTAATTCCACATTTCTTTTAATCGTAGTGAAACCTTCACAAAAGCCCAGGTAAACGTGACGTACAGAAAATAAAAAATTACCCACAACCTAGGTGGGGGGAAAAAGGCTGCCTAAGTATGATTCCTAATCAAAGACAACGATACCTCTGATTGGGAACCACACTCAGCCAAAAACAAAGAAATTGAAAACATAGACTGCCCACCCTAATCACACCCTGACCTAACCAAATAGAGAAATAAAACGTCTCTCTAAGGTCAGGGCGTGACAAGTACTAATCAGTGGTAATAGGGGACAGGTGTGCGTAATGAAAGTTCCAGAGGGACCCTTGACACATGTATTGACTCAAGGGTGTGAATACTTATGTAAATAAGATATTGCTGTATTTCATTTTTGTAAAATTTGCAAAACTGTATAACCACATTTTTTTTTTCAATTTATAGGGTATTGTGAGTAGATAGCTGAGTGTTTTTTAAAACCCTAATTGGACATTTTGGGCACATTCTTACAACAATAGCCTGTTCATGGTAGATATTTCAACCTATTGTATCTCTGTGTTTAGTGGTCTATATTTCCAATATGCATTAAGATACCCTAACGCTGTTTGTTTGTGTATTGACTACTTGTATTACAAATGTTAGAAATATCAGAGCTTCTGATATTGGATTATATGAGTTTATGTGTCTCTTTGTTTCTCACGGTTGGAGGGTGTGAGATGTCACAGTATCTATCAATTTAACCACTTTTGCAGTTAAATATTTTTTTACAATCATCGATTTCATAAAAATGGGAGACATTAGAGATGTGAAAAAACATGATTGTGCTTTGTTCTACCTCTGCTTTGATGATTTATAGACACTGACTCTAGACACTGACTGTAACCTTGGACTGTATGGAAAGGTTTCCTCTGGCAGTAAAGATGAGTTCACATGGATAGCCGACAATAAACGGTATCAAAGTTCACTAGCGTTCTGAAAAACTAGGACAATAGTGGCAGTTGGATGGCTGGCTGCGCTCTCAGTGTATATAAAAACAAGTGGCCATTATAATAGGCATATCATAGGCAGGAGAGAGCTCAGTCGTACGGATAAGAATAACAGACTACACTTTCCAGCAGTCGGAAGGACAATTTATGCGTCAACATGTTTAGCAGATCTTTATTACAGATCGGACTGCGTGTTTGTACACAGGAGAATAGGAACGGGATTAAAAGAGTGACACCGACGTTAACCTACATTAGTGACAGGCGGCGCGATGCCTCTACCACGATCGTGGGGGACAACAATAAACAGAAAACTATGGATGATTTGGATGGGCCTAGTTTTCTGAGATCTTTATATTGGCTTTTCGGGAAAGGGTATTTTCAAACAACACATCAAATGCAAGTAAGTGCTGTACAGTGTCATTACAGTGCATTGCGAAACCTAGCTGCTAGTGTTATACCACACTGGTTGCGTATTATTATGTCTAATCTCCTAGTCCATGTGCCAGGGGTTCGGTCAGGTTGATTTGGGGTGGTGTGACGATGTTTTATAATGATTTTTCTTGAAGCTCTTTGTCCATAGAGTTAGAAAATGTGGGATAGCAGTGTAGCAATGGCAGCTTTGTTTGATTGCTTTCATCCCTCCATCCATCCCTCCCTCCATCACATAACATTTTCCAATAGGTATTTTATCCATTGGCAAACATTGTCAGTATACAACAAGTTATTTGTCATGTATACAGTTTAATCATATATAATTGGAAAGCTTAGATCCACAGCTATCCATTAGGCACATTTTCGCAATGTTCAGGTCAATAGACTTTGACCTTTGACCTCTAGGGTACATATCAGATGTGCCTGTATAAATTGCTTTAAAAAAGAAACCCAGATACATTTTACACTTTGTTTGACAAGTGGTTCTGAACGGTCACAAATTACCTTTCAAATTATATATAATTAAAACAACTTTCAAAGCACCACCTACAACTATTGTTTAAAAATAGCCCATGTTGTGCAGTAATTTGACCGTAGAATATTGGAAGTTTAGCCATAGAATTCCATGTAGTGGGAGAGCTACGTTCATGGATTGTAACTTTAGTGATAGAAGCACCAAATTGCACTCGCACAGCTAGAATAGTGTTTTAAAAAGATTTGTAGATACAGGGCCACCACAGGATTCATGCATTAATCCACGAGAAGCCTTTTTCTAATATGGCCGCCAAACAATTTAATGGAGTCTTATTGGATAAATTTCCCATGACCATACCTGTATGAAATATAATTGTATAATGCCCAATAAAATCATAAATGTTCACCGTGATATAGAATACCCAGCCAAATAACCCGGATGTGTCAGATATACTGTATAAAGATGTTAAATTATTCACCAAATTGTTCTGAGAATATGCCCAAAATGTTATCCAAATCACTGATTTCTGAAGATCCTTAATTGCAATATTTCATGAGATTTCACATGTATATATCAATTTGACATGCTTGAAGATTAAGATTATTAAGGATTAAAGGATAGCATTTGATTAAGGATTAAATTAAGGACATCTACACACAATACCCCATAAGGGAGATTTAAAAAAAAAAAAGACATATTTGCAAATTTAATGGAAATTAAATACATATCTAATTTACATAAGTATTCACAACCCTGGGTCAAAACATGTTTGAATCATCTTTGGCAGCGATTACAGCTGTGAGTTTTCTGGGTAAATCTCTAAGAGCTTTGCACACCTGGATTGTACAATATTTACACAAGAAAAAAATAATTATTCAAGCTCTTTTAAATTGGTTGTTGATCATTGCTAGACAGCCATTTTCTTGCTAGACAGCCAAGTCTTGCCATTTTCAACTGTAACTATGCCACTTTCAATGTTGTCTTGGTAAGCAACTCCAGTGTATATTTGGCCTTGTGTTTTAGGTTATTGTCCTGCTGAAAGGTGAATTTGTCTCCCAGTGTCTATTGGAAAGCAGACTGAACCAAGTTTTCCTTTAGGATTTTGCCTGTGCTTCGCTCTATTCCATTTATTTTTATCCTAAAAAACGTAATAGTCCTTGCCGATGACATTCTGGACATTAAGCAAATTACTTTGCTACATTCTTTGCAGTTTTACTTTTGTGCCTTTGTTGCAAACACAATGTATGTTTTGGAATACTTTTATTCTGTACAGGCTAGCATTGTGGTTAGTATTGTGGAGCAACTATAATGTTGTTGATCCATCCTCAGTTTTCTCCTATCACAGCCATTAAACTCTGTAATTGTTTTAAAGTCACCATTGGCCTCATTGTGAAATTCCTAAGCGGTTTCCTTCCTCTCCGGCGACTGAGTTAGGAAGGATGCCATTATCTTTCTAGTGACTGGGTGTATTGATGCACCATCCAATGTGTAATTAATAACTTCACCATACTCAAAGGGATATTCAATGTCTGCTTTTTAAAATTTAAGTTAGTCATAAGGTAGTCATTCAAAAAATCATGTTAAACACAGTCAATGCAACTTATTATGTGACTTGTTAAGCACATTTTTACTCCTGAACTAATTTAGCCTTGCCATAACAAGGATTGAATACTTATTGACTCGAGACATTTCAGCTTTTAATTTTTAATTATTTTGTAAAAAATTCTGAAAACATAATTCCACTTTGACATTATTGGTTATAGTGTGTAGGCCAGTGACACAACATCTCAATTTAATCATTTTTACATTCAGGCTGTAACACAACAAAATGTGGAAAAAGTCAAGAGGTGTGAATACTTTCTGAAGGCACTGTATCAGATTATTCCTGCCACACTGTAGAAAGCCATGCATGGGATTCCTGAAGTATGTATGTATGTAATGTAATCAAATGTATGTATGTTTTGACCAGTCTGAACAATCTGAACTGTGTTTTTTGCTAGGTAAACATCATTAAAAAGTTAGCACAATGTGACCAAGGCCTCTATTGGACAAAACAATGTGCAGTTATACTTTTTTCAACCTATCATCTTCACATCTTGGACAATTATGTCTTGCTGTACTTTCCATAAGTGCCATGCATGCACTCATTTATCAAAACCATTCCATAAAATTGTTTTGCATTTACTGTAGGCCTCATACTGCAATTGTGCTCTTCTCCCCTCTCCCCCAGATTGAACACAGCAAGATCTATGGCCCTCTGTGGAAGTCAAAGTACGGGCCCTTGGTGATAGTGAATGTGGCCAGTGCTGAGCTGATTGAGCAGGTGTTGAGACAGGAGGGCCGCCATCCCACCCGCATGGACATGCCCCACTGGAGGAGTTACCGCGAGCTGAGGAACCACGCCTATGGGCCCCTCACAGAGTGAGTAGACAGTGGAAACCCAGTCCCAGACCCTTTCATTGTAGTCTGATCCCAGATCTGTTTGTGCGGCCGTGCCAACTCCTATGGTATGACGAGGGCCATACACTCTTAGAGGAAAAAGGTGTTATCTAGAACCAAAAAGTTATTTGGTTGTCCCAATAGGAGAATCCTTTGAAGAACCCTTTTAGGTTCCATGTAGAATGCTTTTGGTTTCAGGTAGAAACCTTTTTGGTTCCAGGTAGAACCTCTGTGGAAAGTGTTCTCCCATGGGGACTGCAGAAGAACCATTTTGGAATTCTTTGTTTTAAGAGTGTCGGAGCTGGCTATACAGTACAATCTAGGATCAGGCTACTGTCATTGTACAGACAGGATATTTTGTATTTTATTACGATCCCATAAAGCTTCAGCTACTCTTCCTGGGGTCCGAACAAAACATAAAAAATTACATAATACATAACATTAATAGACAAGGACAGAACTACATATTTTTTTATACATGCTTTCCTACATTTACAGTGAAGTCGGAAGTTTACATACTCTTAGGTTGGAGTCATTAGAACTCGTTTTTCAACCACTCCACAAATTTCTTGTTAACAAACTATAGTTTTGGCAAGTCGGTTAGGACATCTACTTTGTGCATGACAAGTAATTTTTCCAACAATTGTTTACAGACAGATTATTTAATTTATAATTCACTGTATCACAATTCCAGTGGGTCAGAAGTTTACATACACTAAGTTGTCTGTGCCTTTAAACAACTTGGAAAATTCCAGAAAATGATGTCATGGCTTTAGAAGCTTCTGATAGGCTAATTTACATTATTTGAGCCAATTGGAGGTGTAACTATGGATGTATTTCAAGGCCTACCTTCAAACTCAGTGCCTCTTTGCATGACATCATGGGAAAATCAAAAGAAATCTGGTTCATCCTTGGGAGCAATTTCCAAATGCCTGAAGGTACCACGTTCATCTGTACAAACAATAGTACACGAGTATAAACACCATGTGACCACGCAGCCGTCATACCGCTCAGGAAGGAGACGCGTTCTGTCTCCTAGAGATTAACGTACTTTGGTGCGAAAAGTGCAAATCAATCCCAGAACAACAGCAAAGGACCTTGTGAAGATACTGGGGGAAACAGGTACAAAAGTATCCATATCCACAGTAAAACGAGTCCTATATCGACATAACCTGAAAGGCCGCTCTGCAAGGACGAAGCCACTGCTCCAAAACCACCATTATAAAGCCAGACTACGGTTTGCAACTACTAATGCACTTCACGAAATAGATGGCATCATGAGGCAGGAAAATGATGTGGCTCTATTGAAGCAACATCTCAAGACATCAGTCAGGAAGTTAAAGCTTGGTTGCAAATGGATCTTCCAAATGGACATTGACCCCAATCATACTTCCAAAGTTGTGGCAAAATGGCTTAAGGACAACAAAGTCAAGGTAATGGAGTGGCCATCACAAAGCTCAATCCCATAGAAAATTTGTGGGCAGAACTGAAAAAGCGTGTGCGAGTAAGGAGGCCAACAAACCTGACTCAGTTACACCAGCTCTGTCAGGAGGAATGGGCCAAAATTCACCCAATTTATTGTGGGAAGCTTGTGGAAGGCTACCCGAAATGTTTGACTCAAGTTAAACAATTTGAAGGCAATGCTACCAAATACTAATTGAGTGTATGTAAACTTCTGACCCACTGGGAAAAGCTGAAATAAATAAATAAAATAAAATAAATAAATTCTCTCCACTATTATTCTGACATTTCACATTCTTAAAATAAAGTGGTGATCCTAACTTAATTTTTTTCTAGGATTAAATGTCAGAAATTGTGTAACAAAGTTTAAATGTATTTGGCTAAGGTGTATGTAAACTTCCCACTTCAACTGTATGTAAATGTATTTTGCAGTTTTTTATTTTCAATACATTTGCTAACGTTTCTAAAATCTTGTTTTTGTTTTGTCATTATAGGGTATTATGTGTAGATTGAGGGAAAAAAACAATTTAAAACATTATAGAATAAGGCTGTATTGTAACAAAATGTGGATAAAGTCAAGGGGTCTGAATACTTTCCAAATGCACTGTAGGTAACAACTCAAGGACAGAACTGGTTACCTAAATTTAAAATAAGAATACACACTTCATACCCTTAAGCCTAACATTCCATACATCTACTTTTCAACAATACTTTGATCTACTGAGGCAGGCCCTGAAATCCTAATGTCACTGCACCAATGTTCTTTAAACAACCTGAGAGATTCTCAAGACATCAGCTAGTCAGTGAGCTGAGCAGACTATCATGTCATACGGAGCATGACTGAAATCCTTACTCTACTGAGGCTTTGTTTACAATTACTTTCTCTGAGCAGGCCCTAATATCCTAATGCCAAGGGCACACCTTATCTTGAACTTCAGCCTAAATACCAGATATTCTCAAGAGGGAGATGCTACAAGCTATTTAGGTCAGAGGCGTTGTGCTGTTTTACTTGTTTTTTAAAGCAAATGTTGCTGCTTTGGCTGCTTGCTTGAGTCATTTGAGATTGCAAGGAGTTTAATGCTATCACATACATTACTGTGTGTTGCCTTGAATTTGTTTTGGTTATAGGGACTGGGAAGAGTCTTCTGGTTGCAAGTCTTGTGGAGTATGAATGTCACTCCACTGGTATGTAGTTATTCCTGTGTTGCTTGTCCCAACACCACAGTGAAATATCCGTGTAGTAGTAGGAACATGTACAAGACAATATGCAAGAATTTGACAAGCACAAACACTTGAACCATGGGCTGCATATACAGAGCCTAGATGAGCCAGACTGTACATGAAACACAAAACCTAGGACATAAAACCTCAGCATGATCCATCATGTCGTGCTTGAACCAGTGTTGTACTAGCAAAGGATTGTGGTGCATCTGGGGGATATGTTAAAGAGATTTTCTGGTGCTTTTGAATACTTTTTAGCCAGTAGTTCTGAAAGCAGCGCTCACAAGCCAAAAGTGGTCCCCGAATGTCAGTGGTACATCACTATGTCACAAGTTGGCACAACAAGCTGGAATAACAAGTTGGCATAAAGTGTTGGTTTTCAGTGAATTTATCTAAATCACAAATCTGCATTTCCTGTGGTGTGGAAAATTCTAGGCAACAAAAGAGTGATCAAATTAAAATCCTACCTCTGTACATAACAAGTTGTCTAAGGTAGAAATGTTAGATTAAATGGAAATGGAGCTCAGTTACAATGGAAAACAGCACACATGAGAGGGTTTGCCTACCTATCGGTGTTTTGCATGTTCTCTCTGAAACAGTTCTTCTTTGTTTCAAATTACTATACAGTACATCTCTTCTCCATGTTAAAGCATGATTCCATTTGTGTCTATACTACAGGATCGGTGCTCAGTGGCAGCGGATCAGGAGTATCCTGAACCCGCGGATGCTGAAGCCCAAGCATGTCTCAGCCTACACCAACGCCATCAATGACGTGGTCACAGACTTCATAGAAAAGGTGGCATGGCTCAGGGAGACCAAGGGAGAAGGGGTCATGGTGAACGACCTGGCTGGAGAACTCTACAAGTTCGCCTTTGAAGGTTAATAACCTCTTACAGCTACCCCCCTACTTTTTTCCATTTCCGCATGAAGACATACCCAAATCTAACTGCCTGTAGCTCAGGCACAGAACCAAGGATATGCATATTCTTGGTACCATTTGAAAGAAAACACTTTGAAGTTTGTGGAAATGTGAATTGAATATAGGAGAATATAACGCAATAGATCTGGTTTAGATAATATAATGAAAAAAAACATGTTTTTTATTTTTATTGTTGTATCATCATCTTTAAAATGAACAAGATAAAACAAACATTCAGATAGGATGATGGGGACAATTTCAGTGAAAAACATAAGAGGGCAACAGTACTTGTGCAAAGTTTCAGAATGATAACTTCCAAAATGAGTGTGCTCATGACATTTATCATGAAGTCACCCAGGTGTCCCACACAAGTAGCCCAAATGTACCCAAGTGGCCAAATTGGTGAAGTTATACATTTTGAATGGAATAACTATATACAAAATACCAAAATGGTATTCTAACACACCCCCCCCCAAAAAAATGGAGAAAAAACATGAGGGAAAAAAATATATACATTTACAAAAAAACACTTTAAATATTTGGAAGACCCTAAGTCCTCTACACAATATTGTGCTGCTGATGCCAGGTGCCATAGCAGTCTCTTTCTGCTGTAAAGCAGAGGGTCACCAAGCATGTGGTGCAGGTGATGGGGGACTTCATTTTGCAAAGAACACAGCGACGCCTCCATGCTGTGCCCTTTTGGCCCTGAGGCACATCCATGCCTGCAGAAATACATTTGGGCAGATGAGCACCACTTGTGGCAGGAGCTGGATGAACCAGCTTCAGTGGGGGATGGACACCTTGGCACTGGGGGCTCCTATTTGGAGTCAGTGTCACTGTGAAAGAAAATGTTCAGTTAGAATAAAATACAGTCAATCAACGAAACAACGGTCATATCATTGGTGCACAATGATGTCATTACTTGTTGTCTTCAAATCGGTTTATTTCAGTCAATACGTCCCGCGAAATGACCCATCACATTTGGTTGTGTTACAAACAAACCAGTTGACTGCAATGAAACCAAACATGACTGGAAAAGTCACGTTCTGTGTGTGTATTTACCTCGAATGTGTCGTCGAAAATGGAATGAGACGGAATTCACGACACAAGCGGTTCACAAAATGTTTCTTGTTAGGCTATAAAAATGGATTTTATCAAACAAAAGACAATTCATTGTGTAACAATGAGCATTGGGATTGCAAACAGAGGAAGATCGTCAAAGGTAAACAATTTATTTTATTGCAGTTTGTGATTTTGTTACGCCTGTGCTGGTTGAAATAGTTGTTTTTTATGGGGCTCTATCCTCAGATAATCGCATCGTATTCTTTCGCAGTAAATCCTTTGTTAAATCTGACAACGCAGTTGCATTAGCAAGATTCTAGGCTTTCGAAACATGTGAGACACTTGTATTTTCATGAATGTTTAATATGACTATTTATGTAGCGATCACCGTATGTTGCCGCTACCGGGTTCGGTGCGCAGAGAGGTTAACAGAGGAAATGACTGTCTGTAATAATGTTCTAGTCCCCATCAGATTCAAATCTGGACCTCTAAGCCAGTTCCACTGCTTTCAAAAAGTATTCTGTTCTAATCAGGGACCTGGGACACCAAGTGGATGCAATTATTTATACGGTTGAACAGAAAACCAGAAGTAGTCTAGACCTCGTAGGGTAAGATTTGAATACCCCTGGTCTAGTCATTAGAAAGGAAAATCTTAGAACAATCGAGGAACTGATATCTGCTTCATGAAGTTTAAAAAGCTGTCCTCATCAGGATCTTACAATTATGTCATTTTGACGTTACGTTCTGGCACAGGTACAAGTGTTTCTGTGTCTTTGGTATCTATTTTCTGTGAATTGGGAGAAACGTGTGAATGTGAAAGGACAAGGTGCATTATGAGGGTTGTGGACGGCTATATCTGTTAGAAAGTGATGACCTTGAAGTAATTGCACAGTGATCTTTAGCCTTGGAAGTTGAGTAGATACTGAGTAGCTGATTGTTTGACTACCTTGTTGGGTAGGCAGTTCTTAATATAATTTTGAAGGACAGCGTACTCAGTTGGTCAAGGGCAGTGGTGATGAAAAATGTCTATCTGGATGTTCTAGATCACGAGTCAAACTCATTCCATGGAGGGCAGAGTGTCTGTGGGTTTCTTCTCCTCCCTTGTACTTGATTGATTAATTAAGGTAATTAATTATTGAAGAAATCCCCTCACATGGTTGTCTAGGAATTAATTGAAAGGAAAACCCAAAAACCCTCAGACACTTGTCCCTCCATGGAATGAGTTTGACACCCCTGTTCTCGATCCGTACTATGGTCTTTGCTCGCATATCGCGATTGTATGATGTGACATCATCACCGTCATACACTGTGTAAACTACCATCCTGATGCTGTAATGTACCCTTTAACCTCACATAATGTCATCATAGTCATGACATTGTCCTAAAGAAACAAACAAGTAATTCATAGGTTCTAATTGTGTAATTACCCTTTTACCATGCACTTTTAAGTAAATACCTGTTAATTTCTCTACCGGCATTGAATTTGATGCCTTAGATTTATACTTTATTGATATCCAATCTAATCTATATCCAATTAAATAAACTGCTACCATTGTTTGTCTCTGTCCTCAGGGATCTGTTCTGTGCTGTTTGAGACCCGTATGGGCTGTCTGAATGAGGAGGTTCCTGAAGAGACCCAGAAGTTCATTTTTTCAGTAGGAGAGATGTTTCGCCTCTCCCCCATCATCGTTCTCTTCCCCAAGTCCACCTGGCCCTACCTCCCCGTCTGGAAACATTTTGTGGCTGTCTGGGATCACCTCTTCAAAGTTGGTGAGTGATCCAGAAGCCTTGGTTTCCAGAATGAATCATGCCATGTTTCACAATTGCACAGAAATTAGTTTTGCATCACATGCTACATCACGTATAGAAAATAGTTTAAAAAGTTACACAGTAAAACTTCACAACATAACACATCATCACGTAGCCATGAACCTAAGTAACCTCTACTACATGCAAGCAAGTGAGGGGCGGGATGTAGGGTATATTTGGAGGGCACTCACTCGTTTCGCATGTGAAACATGCAAATGGTACAATGAGTTAATGTTGTTGATGTTATGTTATATCATTAACAACAACATACACATTGCACACTTTCCGATGTTGGCACTAAGACCGCTCTCAACGAGCTGTAAATGGCCATAATCAAACAAGAAAATGCACATTCAGAGGCAGTGTTTCTCGTGGCCAGTGAATTTAATGCAGGGAAACTAAAATCTGCTTTATGTCATTTTTACCAGCATGTCACCTGTGCAACTACTCAAACAGGACCTACTAGTGACACGCTCAATACGGAAGAAGAGGTTCAATGAAGCGGATGCTAAGCTACAGGACTGTTTTGCTAGCCCAAACTGGAACATTTTCCGGGATTTATCCAATAACATTGAGGAGTTTATCACATCAGTCACCGGCTTCATTAATAAGTTCATCGACAACATCATCCCCACAGTGATCGTGCGAGCATACCTCAACCAGAAGCCATGGATTACAGGCAATATCCGCACTAAGCTAAAGACTAGAGCAGCCGCTTTCAAGGAGTGGGACACTAATTCGGACGCTTATAAGAAATCCCGCTAACACCTCCGACAAGTCATCAAACAGGAAAACCATCAATACAGGACTAAGATCGAATCCTACCATGCCTGTAGCAGGGCTTGCAAACTATCACGGATTACAAAGGGAAACCCAGCCGCGAGCTGCCCAGCGACGCGAGCCTACCAGATATGCTACATGCCTTCTATCTTCGCTTCAAGGCAAGCAACACTGAACCATGCAGAAGAGCATGAGCTGTTCCAGATGACTGTGTGATCTCGCTCTCTGTAGCTGATGTGAGTAAGACCTTTAAATAGGCCCCTCAGGGGTGGGTGCGTAGTCCCATCCTGTACTCCCTGTTCACCCACGACTGCGTGGCTGCGCACGACTCCAACACCATTATCAAGTTTTCTGATGACACAATGGTGGTAGGACTGATCACCGACAACGATGAGGCAGCCTATAGGGAGGAGGTCAGAGACCTGGCAATGTGGTGTCAGGAAAACAACCTCTTCCTCAGTGTCAGGAAGACAAAGGAGCTTATAGTGGACTACAGGCAATGGAGGGGTGAGCACACCCCCATCCACATCGACAGGGCTGTAGTGATCCTCAGAAAGTTATACAGCTGCACCATTGAGAGCATCTTGACTGGCTGCCTCACCGTTTGGTACGGCAACTGCAAGGCACCACAACGTAAGGCGCTACAGAGGGTGTTGACATCACTGGGGCCAAGCTCATTGCCATCCAGAACCTTTATACCAGGCGGTGTCAGAGGGAGGCCCAAAAAAATGGTCAAAGACTCCAGCCAACCAAGCCATAGACTGTTCTCGATGCTACCGCACAGCAAGCGATACCAGTGCACTGACTTTGGAACCAACATGACCCTGAACAGCATTATACCCCAAAGCCATAAGACTGCTAAACAAGACTGCTAAATGGCTAATTAAATGGCTACCCGCTGCTACTGTCTATTGGCTATCCTGTTGCCTAGTAAGTTTAACCCTACCTAAATGTACATAGCTACCCCTGCACATTGACTCGGTACTGGTACTCGCTGTATATAGCCATGTTCATTTTTACTCGTTATTCACAGTGTATTTATCTCTAACTATGTGCTGTTGAAAAAGGACCAGTGAGTAAGCATTTCACCGTTAATCTACACCGTGTTTACGAAGCATGAGACATAAGATTTGATTTGATTTCTCATGTAAAAGGAGTGAGTGCCCTCACATACCCTACAATACTGTCTCCTTTAGTTTCAGCAGAGGTTTCAAAAGTTCAATGGCTGTGTTTCAGCTCTAAGCAAATCAAAGCAAAGTTCACACTGATAATCTTTGGCTTGTTGACTTGAGCTCAGGGTGCACCCCCATAACCAATTCTTTCTTTGGCCGCCTCTCCTTCCAGTCCTTCCAGTTCTCTGCTGCCAATGACTGGAACGAACTACAAACATCTCTGAAACTGGAAACACTTATCTCCCTCACTAGCTTTAAGCACCAACTGTCAGAGCAGCTCACAGATTACTGCACCTGTACATAGCCCACCTATAATTTAGCACAAACCTCTACCTCTTTCCCTACTGTATTTATTTATTTGATTTATTTATTTATTTTGCTCCTTTGCACCCCATTATTTTTATTTCTACTTTGCACATTCTTCCATTGCAAATCTACCATTCCATTGTTTTACTTGCTATATTGTATTTACTTTGCCACCATGGCCTTTTTTTTTTCTTTACCTCCCCTATCTCACCTCATTTGCTCACATCGTATATAGACTTGTTTATACTTTATTATTGACTGTATGTTTGTTTTACTCCATGTGTAACTCTGTGTTGTTGTTTGTGTCGAACTGCTTTGCTTTATCTTGGCCAGGTTGCAATTGTAAATGAGAACTTGTTCTCAACTTGCCTACCTGGTTAAATAAAGGTGAAATAAAAATAAAATAAATAATAGGCTGTCATATTACATTGTAGTATATCGCCATCTAGTGGCAGATATCCTACATGAGCAAAAATAACATCCCATCATGACTCAGGTCCATATCAAGTGTCTTTCCTCGATTATTCGCTTCCTCTCCTTGCCTCCTCCTCATAACATCAGATGGAAGTGAGTGCCGAGAAGAACATCCAATGCCCTCCTCGCTCTTGTTGCAATTGTAAAGGATGTCACACTGCTTGCTTTGCCAGTCCTACTTTCTCATGATTCAGCTCATACTGAGGCTTGAACACAGGACCTCTCACTTGCAATCACCTGTAACTGCCCTCCTGAAGCATCTTACCCAGTTGCGCCACCGAAAAGCAAGCTATTCTGCAGAGCAAGTGGGACACTTTAGGCTGAGGAGTGAGTTTCACAGATCCCTATCTGCTACACAAGGATTGAGAAAAGACTTGAGATTCACCCTAAGTATTTATATTGTCTTTGTGCTGGTTGCTATATCCTCTGACTTCAGCTCTCTCCCCATGCAGCGGAGGAGCAGGTGCGTCAGAAGATGGAGGAGATCCAGGAGAGGATCTCCCTGGGCCAGCCAGTGCAGGGAGAGTACCTCACACACCTCCTAGTCAGCGAACAGATGTCTGTCACTGAGATACTGGGCTCCATCACTGAGCTACTGCTGGCTGGGGTCGACACAGTGAGGAGGGATGTGTGTGTGTGTGTGTCTTAAAATACCAGTGAGGAGCTGTTTCACAGTAGGGTGGAAACAGGTGGGGAAAGGGGTGATGGCCTGGGGGATGGGCATGTTTTTTTTCTTAATTTCAACCACTTTAGATTGTGATTTGTTGAATGAACGTTTGCAACATACCACATTAGCTAACTTCGTCATGTACAGTTACAACAGCAGCATAACAGTATCCGTACAATATTATTAGCTTACAACTTATTCCTATTGTAATTGTTTTTGTATGCTCCAGACGTCCAACACCGTCTCGTGGTCTCTGTACCACATGGCCCTGGAGCCAGAGATCCAGGAGAAGCTGTACCAGGAAGTGATCAGTGTCTGCCCGGGGGACAAGGTGCCAACTAGTGATGACATCGCCAGAATGCCCTGGCTTAAGACTGTTGTCAGGGAGACACTACGGTACGTTATTAGTCATCTGTCATCCCCACTCAGGTCATTTTCAGTAGATTCACTAATTAATAAAATGAATAATGGGTTATTAAAGTTATTATATTCATAATGAGGTCTTCATAATGAATTATAATGAGTTGTTAAATACATTATACGCCAATGTGCTTATGTGTAGTTTTTTTAAATGATTTATTTCTTGTTAATTAGTCAAATGGAGCAAATCCCTTTCTCTCTCAAAGATGTACCACATTGCGCTATTTTTTAGCATGAACTCTGCAGGCGAAACAAACTCCACTACACTCTCTACTCCTAGTGACTTTCTTGTATACTCCCTCCTCAGGATGTACCCAGTAGTACCCGGAAATGCCCGCATCAATGTGGAAAATGAAATAGTCGTGGGGGACCACCTCTTCCCCAAAAATGTGAGTTTTACTTTTGTCATCTTGTACTGTTGGAAATGGTTGCTATTGGTGAACTTAATTACTTTTCTTTTCATCCTGTATGGAGAGGAGATCCGATCACACTTGTATATTCAGTTTTATCCAGAGATATACATGCACTTGCACCATTCAATATTTTATTTAGTTCAAAACCAGGGTATAGTTTTGGTTTGTCAATATCGCTCACACCAAACAATTATACAGTATACCACTAATCAGAGTTAGAGAGCGACTATGTTTGACTGTTCTCCTCTCTTCTGTCCTCTCCTCCATCACTTCTCTCTCCTTTCTTTCCATCTCTCTGTTCCAGACCCTGTTCCACCTGTGTCACTATGCCGTGTCCTATGACCAGACAGTGTTCCCGGAGCCCCATGCCTTCCTGCCAGAGCGCTGGCTCCGTGGGGGCCGGGGGGAAGACAAGAAGAACCAGCACCCCTTCGGCTCCGTGCCCTTCGGTTTCGGGGTCCGGGCCTGCCTGGGCCGGAGGGTGGCCGAGCTGGAGATGTACCTCATCCTTTCAAGGGTAAGAATTACAGGCCTGTTCTGTAGTAGCTACCCTTCATCAAACAGCCTTCTTCTGTTATGTAGGACTGTTATAGTAGCTTGGGATGCTGACCACTTGTTAAAAAGCTAGATTTTCTGCATCTGATAATGGTCAGGGGTCGATACAGCATCCTCTGTCTATAATGCATTTCCTACACCAATTTTCATATTTCATTTGACAGTGACTCTAGAGGTTTGAGAGGTTAAAGCTACAGTAAGTTTAACCTACTTTTTAGCCCCAAAACCAGGACATTGAGTAGTTAGTGTTGCTCTAGTCTTTAGTAACAGTCTTGTAGAATCTGGTTCAACTTGTTGTGGTGTTCCTCTGTTAGCTTCTGCATTGGAAGGAAAACATGGCACTTCTGGCACCGACAGAGATGGCCGCCTTGCTTCGCGTTCCTAGGAAACTATGCAGTATCTTGTTTTTTTATGTGTTATTTCTTACATTGTTACCCCAGGTAATCTTAGGTTTTATTACAAGCAGTCGAGAGGAACTATTGGATATAAGAGCAACGTCAGTTCACCTACATTATGACCAGGAGTACGACTTTCCCGAAGCGGATCCTCTGTTTGGCCTACCACCCAGGACAATGAATCGGATCCCAGCTGGCGACCCAAAACAACGGCGCCGTAGAAGGGGCAGACGGAGCTCTTCTGGTCAGGCTCCGTAGACGGGCTCACCGCTCCCGAGCATATGTCCAGTCTCTTGACAACAAGGTAGATGAAATCCGAGCAAGGGTAGCATTCCAGAGAAACATCCGAGACTGTAACGTTCTTTGTTTCACGGAAACATGGCTCACTCGAGACACGCTATCTGAGTCGGTACAGCCACCTGGTTTCTTCCCGCATCGCGCTGACAGAAACAAGCATCTCTCTGGTAAGAAGAAGGGCAGGGGTGTATGCCTTATGATTAACGAGAAGTGGTGTGATCATAATAACATACAGGAACTCAAGTCCTTTTGTTCACCTGGCTTAGAATTCCTCACAATCAAATGCCGACCGCATAATCTACCAAGCGAATTCTCTTCAATCATAATCTCAGTCCTGTCTATTCCCCCCCAAGCAGACACATCGACGGCCCTGAAATAACTTCATTGGACTCTATGTAAACTGGAAACCACATATCCTGAGGCTGCAGTTATTGTAGCTGGGAATTTTAACAAGGCTAATCTGAATACAAAGCTCCCCAAATTCTATCAGCATATCGATTGTGCTACCAGGGCTGGCAAAACCCTAGACCACTGTTATTCTAACTTCCGCAACGCATATAAGGCCCTCCCCCACCCACCCTTCGGAAAAGCTGACCACGACTCCATTTTGTTGCTCCCAGCCTATTGACAGAAACTAAAACAGGAAGCACCCGCGCTCAGGTCTGTTCAACGCTGGTCCGACCAATCGGATTCCACGCTTCAATATTGCTTCGATGTTAGACTTCCGGCGCCGACAGAGATGGCCGCCTCGCTTCGCGTTCCTAGGAAACTATGCAGTTTTTTGTTTTTTTACGTGTTATTTCTTACATTAGTACCCCAGGTCATCTTAGGTTTCATTACATACAGTCGAGAAGAACTACTGAATATAAGACCAGCGTCAACTCACCATCAGTATGACCAAGAATATGTTTTTCGCGACGCGGATCCTGTGTTCTGCCTTACAAACAGGACAACGGAGTGGATCCTATGCAGCGACCCAAAAAAACGACTCCGAAAGAGAGGGAAACGAGGCGGTCTTCTGGTCAGACTCTGGAGACGGGCACACCGTGCACCACTCCCTAGCATTCTTCTTGCCAATGTCCAGTCTCTTGACAACAAGTTTGATGAAATCCGAGCAAGGGTAGCATTCCAGAGGGACATCAGAGACTGTAACGTCCTTTGCTTCACTGAAACATGGCTCACTGGAGAGACTCTATCCGAAGCGGTGCAGCCAACGGGTTTCTCCACGCATCGCGCTGACAGAAACAAACATCTTTCTGGTAAGAAGAGGGGCGGGGGCGTATGCCTCATGGCCAACGTGACATGGTGTGATGAAAGAAACATACAGGAACTCAAATCCTTCTGTTCACCTGATTTAGAATTCCTCACAATCAAATGTAGACCGCATTATCTACCAAGAGAATTCTCTTCGATTATAATCACAGCCGTATATATCCCCCCCCCAAGCAGACACATCGATGGCTCTGAACGAACTTTATTTAACTCTCTGTAAACTGGAAACGATTTATCCGGAGGCTGCATTCATTGTAGCTGGGGATTTTAACAAGGCTAATCTGAAAACAAGACTCCCTAAATTTTATCAGCATATCGATTGCGCAACCAGGGGTGGAAAGACCTTGGATCATTGTTACTCTAACTTCCGCGACGCATATAAGGCCCTGCCCCGCCCCCCTTTCGGAAAAGCTGACCACGACTCCATTTTGTTGATCCCTGCCTACAGACAGAAACTAAAACAAGAGGCTCCCACGCTGAGGTCTGTCCAACGCTGGTCCGACCAAGCTGACTCCACACTCCAAGACTGCTTCCATCACGTGGACTGGGAGATGTTTCGTATTGCGTCAGATAACAACATTGACGAATACGCTGATTCGGTGTGCGAGTTCATTAGAACGTGCATTGAAGATGTCGTTCCCATAGCAACGATTAAAACTTTCCCTAACCAGAAACCGTGGATTGATGGCAGCATTCGTGTGAAACTGAAAGCGCGAACCACTGCTTTTAATCAGGGCAAGTTGTCTGGTAACATGACCAAATACAAACAGTGCAGCTATTCCCTCCGCAAGGCTATCAAACAAGCTAAGCGCCAGTACAGAGACAAAGTAGAATCTCAATTCAACGGCTCAGACACAAGAGGCATGTGGCAGGGTCTACAGTCAATCACGGACTACAGGAAGAAATCCATCCCAGTCACGGACCAGGATGTCTTGCTCCCAGACTAAATAACTTTTTTGCCCGCTTTGAGGACAATACAGTGCCACTGACACGGCCTGCAACGAAAACATGCGGTCTCTCCTTCACTGCAGCCGAGGTGATTTAAACGTGTTAACCCTCGCAAGGCTGCAGGCCCAGACGGCATCCCCAGCCGCGCCCTCAGAGCATGCGCAGACCAGCTGGCCGGTGTGTTTACGGACATATTCAATCAATCCCTATACCAGTCTGCTGTTCCCACATGCTTCAAGAGGGCCACCATTGTTCCTGTTCCCAAGAAAGCTAAGGTAACTGAGCTAAACGACTACCGCCCCGTAGCACTCACATCCGTCATCATGAAGTGCTTTGAGAGACAATTCAAGGACCATATCACCTCCACCCTACCTGACACCCTAGACCCACTCCAATTTGCTTACCACCCCAATAGGTCCACAGATGACGCAATCACCATCACACTGCACACTGCCCTAACCCATCTGGACAAGAGGAATACCTATGTAAGAATGCTGTTCATCGATTACAGCTCAGCATTTAACACCAGAGTACCCTCCAAACTCGTCATTAAGCTCGAGACCCTGGGTCTCGACCCCGCCCTGTGCAACTGGGTCCTCGACTTCCTGACTGGCCGCCCCCAGGTGGTGAGGGTAGGTAACATCTCCACCCCGCTGATCCTCAACACTGGGTCCCCACAAGGGTGCGTTCACAGCCCTCTCCTGTACTCCCTGTTCACCAACGACTGCGTGGCCATGCACGCCTCCAGCTCAATCATCAAGTTTGCAGACGACACTACAGTGGTAGGCTTGATTACCAACAACGACGAGACGGCCTACAGGGAGGAGGTGAGGGCCCTCGCAGTGTGGTGTCAGGAAAATAACCTCACACTCAATGTCAACAAAACAAAGGAGATGATCGTGGCCTTCAGGAAACAGCAGAGGGAGCAGCCCCCTATCTACATTGACAGGACAGTAGTGGAGAGGGTGGAAAGTTTTAAGTTCCTCGGCATACACATCACGGACAAACTGAAATGGTTCACCCACACAGACAGCGTGGTGAAGAAGGCGCAGCAGCGCCTCTTCAACCTCAGGAGGCTGAAGAAATTTGGCTTTTCACCAAAAACACTCACAAACTTTTACAGATGCACAATCGAGAGCATCCTGTCGGGCTGTATCACCGCCTGGTACGGCAGCTGCTCCGCCCATAACCGGAAGGCTCTGCACAACGCATCACCGGGGGCAAACTACCAGCCCTCCAGGACACCTACACCACCCGATGTCTCAGGAAGGCCAAAAAGATCATCAAGGACAACAACCACCCGAACCACTGCCTGTTCACCCCGCTATCATCCAGATGGCGAGGTCAGTACAGGTGCATCAAAGCGGGGACCGAGAGACAGAAGCTGTTTTTCAGTCTCAAGGCCATCAGACTGTTAAACAGCCACCACTAACATTGAGTGGCTGCCGCCAACATACTGACTCAACTCTAGCCTCTTTAAGAATGGAAAAATGAATGTAATCAATTTATCACTAGCCACTTTATATAATGCTTACATACCCTACATTACTCATCTCATATGTATATACTGTACGCTATACCATCTACTGCATCTTGCTATCTTGATGTAATTAAATGTATCACTAGCCACTTTAAACAATGCCGCTTTATATAATGTTATCATACCCTACATTACTCATCTCATATGTATATACTGTACTCTATACCATCTACTGCATCTTGCCTATGCCGCTCGGCCATCACTCATTTATATATTTTTATGTGCATATTCGTATTCATTCCTTTACACTTGTATGTATAAGGTAGTTGTTGTGAAATTGTTAGGTTATATTACTTGTTAGATATTACTGCATGGTCGGAACTAGAAGCACAAGCATTTCGCTACACTCACATTAACATCTGCTAACCATGTGTATGTGACAATTAAATTTGATTTGATTTTGGCAGACCAGACCTTCACCTTTGGTCTGATTCAGCCCATCTGGATACATGGTGATACCATGAATCTGTCTGTCGGCAAGGAATATGTAATCATTAACTTAACTTGGATTGTTGGAAGGAAGGAGTTGTCCTTTCAAACCTCCAGCCTTTAAGATACAGGGTATAGTGTTCTCATATGTTTTATTGATTCAGAGACACAGTTGAATAAAAGGATAAAACAATGACTTTCACATCTATTTACTGTAAATGTTTCAATTAGGAGAGTTTATATTTCTAGGTTATTGTGCAATTCAAGGGTTTTTGTTCCTTTTATCTATTATGTACAGTATGTATCTTTCCATTGAACACATGGATAGCTAATATTCTCTCAGACTAGGACAATAACATACTAATGTCAACATGTTTTCCTCTCTCTGTCCTCCCAGTTGATAAAACACTATGAGATACGTGCAGATCCTGCTGGAGCCACAGTTAAGCCAATCACAAGAACCCTTCTTGTCCCTGCTACCCCAATCAACCTGCAGTTTATTAATAGGACAGTCCAGTAGCAAGAGGAACCAATGGCAGCAGAATGAATTTCCCTATGAACCACATTAGTATCAAAGGTGGTATATTATATTGACAAGATAAACAAGTGACCGCTGTGACAATGGAAATATATGTCCTCAAAGATAGAGGAAGCCAGATCAGATGAAGCCATTCTAGCCAATGAAAGGGCAGATATGTGTGTGAACAACAGGCCAAAGAGATAGATAGAGGACTCATCTTTGTATCTGTGCTATTATATATTTATTTTTGTTATTTGATTATTAAAAAAAAACATTTTTACCCCTTTTTCTCCCCAATTTCGTGGTATCCAATTGGTAGTTACAGTCTTGTCTCATTGCTGCAACACCCGTACGGACTCGGGAGAGGCGAAGGTCGAGAGCCATGCGTCCTCCGAAACACAACCCAACCAATGTCGCACTGCTTGTTGACACAATGCCCACTTAATCTGGAAGCCAGGCGACCGTGTCAGTGTGCACTGTGTCAGTGTGCACTGCGCCGGCCCGCAACAGGAGTTGCTGCGATGGGACAAGGACATCCCTGCTGGCAAAAACCCTCCCCTTACCCGGACGACGTTTGGCCAATTGTGCGCCACCCCATGCGTCTCCCGGTCGCGGCTGGCTGCAACGGAGCATGGACTCCCAACTCATAGGAATTCCCACCCAGTTGACTACTTTAAAATGGTGGAAGCCCTCAAAGGCAATGTCCATGCTAAAGCATATAATATTTGCCAAAGCGTATATCCATGATGAGTCCTCTATCTATCTATTTATCTCTATGACACAGGCACAACTCAAAGTAGCCCGAAATGCCACGTGCATCCACTTATATCAGTGCATTCGTAACAACCTAAGCATCAAGATACGTATATTTAATCAAATAAGCATCAATTAGCAATTACTTTTTTTGATGATCAAATTAGACACTGATTGGCCTCCATACAAACATTCCTTACTTTGTATGCTTATTTTCATGGACAGATTGTGGCAGAGTATAACTCCGCTTCATCTCTGTTAGTATACACACCGTGTAAGTCTTCCTGTCACCAAGCACTTGTTAATGGACAAGTCACTAAGTGTACTACTTTACCTCACTTAACTTTCCCATGCCTTAATAAGTGACCCACAAATGTGTAACGTTAGGACCACAACACAGCGAGACCACAGTAAGACCCTGTTGTTGACAGTGTGTTGTCATTATATTAACATTTATTTCTGTAGATAGGTTTAGTTTAATTTAACAACTGTCTTGCTCCAGGTGAGGCTGTGTTATTTGTTGCTAATTAACACAGTTTAATTTGTATGTTAATTTGTGTGTTTTTTTTAAAGTATGATTTTAAAATGTATTTTATGTTATATGACAATGCACATATTATAGATGTATAATTACCTACAAAGTTATGCTGTTGATTCAGTATTGAAGATGTTCTAAAAGAATGTAACACAATAAAATAGCCTTTTAGCCACTTTTGTGATGTATTTTTCACAGAGATTCCTTTTGAGGACATTCTCTAGTATTACAATGATTGATAAGACAGCTTGGACTTTGCCGGATGAAAGCTGGCTTATGTCCCAAATGGCACCCTATCCCCTAGTGCACTGATATTGACCGGGGCCCATAGTGGATAGGGTGCCATTTGGGACGCACACCTTTAGCCTCAACACTACTAGAGATGCTACTGTGGAATAACAGCTTGTACTGCTGGGAAACTTTAATTATGAGGTTCCACAATTCCACAGCACTATTTGTTTTGCTACTTTACTCACATATGTAACAGTATGACAGTACACTGTTGTTACACTGGTTTAAAGCTACTGTAATATAACGTGCCACAGAAAAGAGTTGTGACTAGAGAGAGTACAGCCATGACCGGAAGTGACTTTTCATAGCAGGTTAGGAGAGCATTTTAGCTAACCCTAACCCTTTTCCTAACCTTAACCTAAGTCTCCTAACCTGCCACTTTAATTATCCTAACCTGCTACAAAAAAGTAACTTCCGGTCGTAGCTGTACTCCCTTTAGTCAGAACCACAGAAAAAGTTAGATTTTCTCCACCAAGCATGGTGACTTCAAGCCGTGGATAGTAAGACTAGATAAGTCTTATGCATACTGAACAGTATTTTATCACAAACTATATTCAGTATAAGTCTTGTCATTCATGTTTCCCTAGTATTCAATTCAAAAAACGTTTATGTCCTGAGAGGGAACTTCATGAGCGGTGACAGGGTGATACATACAAGACACTTAACAACATAGCAAAATAGAACACAGAAACATTAACAGTATAACAGATTAGATTAGAAGCAATCTATGCAATCACAGGCTATACAGTGGGGCAAAACATTTATTTAGTCAGCCACCAATTGTGCAAGTTCTCCCACTTAAAAAGATGAGAGGTCTGTAATTTCATCATAGGTACACTTCAACTATGATAGACAAAATGAGGGGAAAAAATCCAGAAAATGACATTGTAGGATTTTTAATGGATTTATTTGCTAATTATGGTGGAAAATAAGTATTTGGTCACCTACAAACAAGCAAGATTTCTGGCTCGCACAGACCTGTAACTTCTTCTTTAAGAGGCCCCTCTGTCCTCCACTCGTTACCTGTATTAATGGCACCTGTTTGAACTTGTTATCAGTATAAAAGACACCTGTCCACAACCTCAAACAGTCACACTCCAAACTCCACTATGGCCAAGACCAAAGAGCTGTCAAAGGACACCAGAAACAAAATTGTAGACCTGCACCAGGCTGGGAAGACTGAATCTGCAATAGGTAAGCAGCTTGGTTTGAAGAAATCAACTGTGGGAGCAATTATTAGGAAATGGAAGACATACAAGACCACTGATAATCTCCCTCGATCTGGGGCTCCACGCAAGATCTCACCCCGTGGGGTCAAAATGATCACAAGAATCATTTTCACAAATCCCAGAACCACGCGGGGGACCTAGTGAATGACCTGCAGAGTGCTGGGACCAAAGTAACAAAGCCTACCATCAGTAACACACTACGCCGCCAGGGAATCAAATCCTGCAGTGCCAGACGTGTCCCCCTGCTTAAGCCAGTACATGTCCAGGCCCGTCTGAAGTTGGCTAGAGAGCATTTGGATGATCCAGAAGACGATTGGGAGAATGTCATATGGTCAGATGAAACCAAAATAGAGCTTTTTGGTAAAAACTCAACTTGTTGTGTTTGGAGGACAAAGAATGCTGAGTTGCATCCAAAGAACACCATACCTACTGTGAAGCATGGGGGTAGAAACATCATGCTTTGGGGCTGTTTTTCTGCAAAGGGACCAGGACGACTGATCCGTGTAAAAGAAAGAATGAATGGGGAAATGTATCGTGAGATTTTGAGTGAAAACCTCCTTCCATCAGCAAGGGCATTGAAGATGAAACGTGGCTGGGTCTTTCAGCATGACAATGATCCCAAACACACCGCCCGGGCAACGGAGGAGTGGCTTCGTAAGAAGCATTTCAAGGTCCTGGAGTGGCCTAGCCAGTTTCCAGATCTCAACCCCATAGAAAATCTTTTTTTCTATGTTGAAAGTCTGTGTTGCCCGGCAACAGCCCCAAAACATCACTGCTCTAGAGGAGATCTGCATGGAGGAATGGGTCAAAATACCAGAAACAGTGTGTGAAAACCTTGTGAAGACTTACAGAAAACGTTTGACCTCTGTCATTGCCAACAAAGGGTATATAACAATGTATTGAGATAAACTTTTGTTATTGACCAAATACTTATTTTCCACCATAATTTGCAAATAAATTCATTAAAAATCCATGGAATAAACAAACGTACAGTCAATAACACAATAGAAAAAAATCTATATACAGATGAGACAAGATTAGGGAAGTATGGCAATAAATAGGCTGTAGCGGCTATTAGTAAGCTATTGCGACAATGTGCAACTTGTAGAATGAATGATTGATTGAAGGGAACTAAATAGGCAGATAAATGTTGGTTATATATATTTACATTGGTGTTTTTTACTCACTGGCTGACCTTTTCTTGTGGCAGCAAGTCACAAATCTTGCTTCTGGGATTGCACACAGAGGTATTTCCCCTAACAGATATGGGGTTTTGAATTTGTGTTCAAATTCTTTGTGGATTTGTGTAATTTGAGGGAAATATATGTCTCTTATATGGTCCTACATTTGGCAGGAAGCTAGAAAGTGCAGCTTGGTTTCCACCTCATTTTGTGTACAGTGGGTACATATCCTGTCTTCATGCTCCTGAGTGGGGCAGCGGTCTAAGGCACTGCATCTCAGTGCTAGAGACGTCACTACAGACACCCTGGTTCGAATCCGGGCTGTATCACAACCGGCCGTGATCTTAATTATCCCTAGAATTTCTAAGCAAACAGCTGGAGGCAGGGCTTTCTCCTATAGAGCTAAATTTTTATGGAATGGTCTGCCTACCCATGTGAGAGACGCAAACTCGGTCTCAACCTTTAAGTATTTACTGAAGACTCATCTCTTCAGTGGGTCATATGATTAAGTGTAGTCTGGCCCAGGAGTGTGAGGGTGAACGGAAAGGCTCTGGAGCAACGAAACGCCCTTGCTGTCTCTGCCTTGCCGGTTCCTCTCTTTCCACTGGGTTCTCTGCCTCTAACCCTATTACAGGGGCTGAGTCACTGGCTTACTGGTGCTCTTTCATGCCGTCCCTAGGAGGGGTGCGTCACTTGAGTGGGTTGAGTCACTGATGTGATCTTCCTGTCTGGGTTGGCGCCCCACCTTGGGTTGTGCCGTGGCGGAGATCTTTGTGGGCTATACTCGGCCTTGTCTCAGGATGGTAAGTTGGTAGTTGAAGATATCCCTCTAGTGGTGTGGGGGCTGTGCTTTGGCAAAGTGGGTGGGGTTATATCCTTCTTGTTTGGCCCTGTCCGGGGGTATCATCGGATGGGGCCACAGTGTCTCCTGACCCCTCCTGTCTCAGCCTCCAGTATTTATGCTGCAGTAGTTTATGTGTCGGGGGGCTAGGGTCAGTTTGTTATATCTGGAGTACTTCTCCTGTCTTATCCGGTGTCCTGTGTGAATTTAAGTATGCTCTCTCTAATAATTGGGAGTCCCATAAGGCAGCACAAATGGTCCTGCGTTGTCCGGGTTTGGCCGATGTCAGCCATCATTGTAAATAAGAATTTGTTCTTAACTGACTGGCCTAATTAAATAATGGTTCAATATTTTTTTTTTAAGTACTCTTTCTCTCAGCACACACATTCAACAACCAATTAAAAAGTCACGCTGTTATGTAGTCAGTGTCTCTACTGCCGCCTATGGTGCTCATGCATAGGGGATGGTCACTGGCACCAGGGTGGAACATCATAGCACATCAAAGGAGAATGTAAATGTGACATGCTGACCATTCATGTATTTACAATTGGAGACTATTGACATGGCAAATACAACCAAACAGCATGGTAGGGGTTTCATGGGGGAAATAGTTATATGCTAATAGTACTGTATATACTATTGAGTTATACAATCCACTATTTTGTTGCTGAGAATTGTCCTGCACTGCAAGGAATGCAGATGAGCTTTGCGATTTACATACATTCACTGAAAACCCACACTAATATGGTTATATTAACGGTATTGCACGTTTCATGTAGCCTACTTTTGGCCAGCTAATAGCATAACCCCTGATCAAGCAACATTACATTGAAATCTTGTTTCTGCATGATTATTTTGCTGTAACAATACAGGTCAAATTGAGATCCTACAACTGTGTGTGTGGAAATCAGGAAATATTAGAGATGAACTACATTACATTTTTTTGGTGTGAACAATTTGTTTTATTCCTTCACTTCAACAATAGCACTCTCCATGAGAAAAAAAAATGCATGATAACAAAACCCTATAAATGCATAAATGTCTCAGTTAAAAGTGCCAGAACATATGGAAGTTATCCAATTCAGAAGGTATTCAAAAAACGAGGAGGACCAGAGGCACTCTTCATACAATGAAAATGCCTTCATTTTTACAGTATGTTTAATGGAACACATATGTAAAAACTCGGACGCGTTTCAGCAGCATGGACTTCGTCAGAGTAGACGAACGAAGTTACAAGTTACGAATAATGAATTCACATCAAGCCAACTACTACCACAGTTTAATCAGTTAAATAGGTAGACAAATGATTTGATAAGAAAATGATGATGGATAAATGTTCTCTAAACTTTGTGTCAATCATTTTCTTATCAAAAGGTAGGCTTAGCCTACCCTATTTTGCGTGAGAAAACACTATTGTTAGTCTACTATCCACCAGTGGGACTCACAGGCTATGATCACTTCAGGCCAATTTCAACAGGCATTCCATGCTCAGGTTTGCGGGTTCAAAAACCCAAACAAGAACTCTATTGTGCATCCAGAATCTGGTTCACAGGCAGGTTCCCACACAGTCCAGACTCTGCTGGGCTATATGAAAGTAAAGTAAGATATGCTATTCTACTGACAGTAGCAGATCTGTACTGAACAGCCCTTGAAGTCACAAATTCATGGATCTGGAGTCGAATATTAACTAACGGGTTGAACATATGTTATAAGAGAGCTGCGTTTTTCAATGCTGCGCAGGGCGCTCAGTCACAGACAAGAGAGGAACGGACTTGGACGCACGTCAAGAGGTCCACCGACCGATGCGACGCTAATGTGCCAAAAACACTCCAGAAAAAAACAGAGGAAATGGAGAAACGAAAGGGTAATGTGTGTCTTTTTATTGGATCCACGGTCATGCATTTTTGAAGGAAAGAGTTTTACACACAAACTTTGTTATCAATAGTTTTCAGTTTTTTGTAGAGTGACAAATGGTGAATGACTGTCGTTATGCATGCCAATGCTTGACAAGATGGATGGATGTAGGCAAATGTGTAACATGTGCTCGATTTATAGAAATGCTGAAATATGTGGAATTTGTCATTTTGCATTTAGTGGTTGGTTTTCACTGCAAAACTTCTGAATATGTTTTCCATCACATCTGTCTATTTGCAATGGAACTGAGTCAACAGGCGCATCATCGGATCGTTTGTATTAATTTGACCTATTATTACCATAAATGAATCTCTTCTCATAGGCCATAGAGCGTAATAATAATGAGTAGTCTGGCGTTAATTATTATTTTATTATTAATAGTCAGTATGGCTATTCCCAGAAATGATGCACCTTATTGACTAGTATTTGTCACTGCGTGAATACTGCAATACGGGTTGGATTTCATTGCATTTGACAGAAGGCCTGCATTTATGAGATATTATGCTTAAAGTAACTGTCCAGTGAAAATCTCACTTTTAAAAGTTCATATTCTGTTAACTCATACTCAAATAATGTTGTCCTATCCTATACTGGTACTTGTGGCCAAAGCCTACATTGTAGAAAAACACTTAAAACCCCCCACCTCAAACCTATATCTCAAACAGGCATTTAAAAATGCTTACTATTTCCTGATGAGGATGAGCTGGCCAATCAGCGGTCTACTTGAATTAATATTTTTATGGACCAGTATACACCCACACCATTCTGTTGTTGGGGTACACCCACACCATTCCAACACAGAAAAGCTGCTTTTTTATCATACTTCATTTAAAAAAGTGGAAGGAAAACGATTTCACTCATATTGTAATTAATTATAGGTCTTATTTCATAGAAATCTGGAAATACTGGACAGTTACTTTAAATGTAGATACAGTACGTCATGTCATGTACATGCATCTTGTAAATGCAATACCTCCAATGTTAAATTATTTTGTGATTTCCTTACAGAACACGAGTTGAAAATTAATGAAAATGGAAAGACAAGCAAATCACCGGTAATTTTTGATATTTCTCTACTTTCATGTTTCATTGCACTATATCCATAGGCCTGTCTTTGTTTTCTGGGTTTCTTAGTTGAGCAACATTTCAACAATAATTTCTTCTTCTTCAGACTTTAGCAGTACTTTTAATTTCTTTGTACCATGAATGGATAATGTCGTAATTGTATTGTTTAACTGATTGTAGTTAAAATGGATATTGGATACTCCGGTGAACTGTGCATACAGTCTTTATGTACCCTCTCTATTTTTTCTCTCCCTCTCTCTCTTTCTCTCTCCCTTCTCCCCTCTCTCTGTCTCTCTCTCTCCTTTCTGCTCAGAAACTATGTGGGACCAACTACCCTGTCAGCATCTCCTTTATAGTGGTGAATGAGTTCTGTGAACGCTTCTCCTACTATGGAATGAAAGGTATAGTAACCTATAATTAAGAATGTTTCTCCTAACTAAGAACCTAAGAATATAATACAATTTTTCTCCTAAGTAAGAACCTAACTGTTATGGTGAGTGAATGAGGACCCAAAAGCGAACTAACTTAAACAGAGCTTCTTTAATAACCAAACATAGGTAGGCTCAGATAGACCGGCAGATTCCGACAGGACAGGACAAGGTTACAGCAAACATGACGATAGTCTGGCTCAGGCATGAAACACAAACAAGAATCCGACAAGGACAGGAACAGAAACAGAGAGAGATATAGGGACCTAATCAGAGGGAAAAAGGGAACAGGTGGGAAACGGGGTGAATGGGTAGTTAGAGGAGACAAGGAACAGCTGGGAGAAAGCGGGGGAGAAAAGGTAACCTAACAACGACCAGCAGAGGGAGACAGGGTGAAGGGAAAGGACAGAGACAAGACACAACATGACAGTACCCCCCCACTCACCGAGCGCCTCCTGGCGCACTCGAGGAGGAAACCTGGCGGCAACGGAGGAAATCCTCGATCAGCGCACGGTCCAGCACGTCCCGAGAGGGAACCCAACTCCTCTCCTCAGGACCGTACCCCTCCCAATCGACAAGGTACTGGTGACCACGGCCCCGAGGACGCATGTCCAAAATCCTGCGGACCCTGTAGACGGGTGCGCCCTCGACAAGGATGGGGGGGGGGGGGGGGGAAGACGAGCGGGGGCGCGAAGAACGGGCTTAATACAGGAGACATGGAAGACCGGGTGGACGCGACGAAGGTATCGCGGAAGAAGAAGTCGAACTGCGACAGGATTAATGACCCGAGAAATACGGAACGGACCAATGAACCGCGGGGTCAACTTGCGAGAAGCCGTCTTAAGGGGAAGGTTCTGAGTGGAGAGCCAAACTCTCTGACCGCGACAATATCTAGGACTCTTAGTTCTACGCTTATTAGCAGCCCTCACAGTCTGCGCCCTATAACGGCAAAGTGCAGACCTGACCCTCTTCCAGGTGCGCTCGCAACGTTGGACAAAAGCCTGAGCGGAGGGGACGCTGGACTCGGCGAACTGAGATGAGAACAGCGGAGGCTGGTACCCGAGGCTACTCTGAAAAGGAGATAGCCCGGTCGCAGACGAAGGAAGCGAGTTGTGGGCGTATTCTGCCCAGGGGAGCTGTTCTGACCAAGACGCAGGGTTGCGAAAAGAAAGACTGCGTAAGATGCGACCAATAGTCTGATTGGCCCGTTCTGCTTGACCGTTAGACTGGGGGTGAAAGCCGGAAGAGAGACTGACGGAAGCCCCAATCAAACGGCAAAACTCCCTCCAAAATTGAGACGTGAATTGCGGACCTCTGTCCGAAACGACGTCTGACGGAAGGCCATGAATTCTGAAAACATTCTCGATGATGATTTGTGCCGTCTCTTTAGCAGAAGGAAGCTTAGCAAGGGGAATGAAATGAGCCGCCTTAGAGAACCTATCGACAACCGTAAGAATAACAGTCTTCCCCGCTGACGAAGGCAGTCCGGTGACAAAATCTAAGGCGATGTGAGACCACGGTCGAGAGGGAATAGGAAGCGGCCTGAGACGGCCGGCAGGAGGAGAGTTACCGGACTTAGTCTGCGCGCAGACCGAACAAGCAGCCACGAAACGACGCGTGTCATGCTCCCGGGTGGGCCACCAAAAACGCTGGCGAATGGAAGCAAGCGTACCCCGAACGCCAGGGTGGCCGGCTAACTTGGCAGAGTGAGCCCACTGAAGAACGGCCAGACGAGTAGGAACGGGAACGAAAAGAAGGTTCCTAGGACAAGCGCGCGGCGACGGAGTGTGAGTGAGCGCTTGTTTTACCTGCCTCTCAATTCCCCAGACAGTCAACCCGACAACACGCCCCTCAGGGAGAATCCCCTCGGGGTCAGTGGAGGCTACTGAAGAACTGAAGAGACGAGACAAAGCATCAGGCTTGGTGTTCTTAGAGCCCGGACGATAAGAAATCACGAACTCGAAACGAGCGAAAAACAGCGCCCAACGCGCCTGACGCGCATTAAGTCGTTTGGCAGAACGGATGTACTCAAGGTTCCTATGGTCAGTCCAAACGACAAAAGGAACGGTCGCCCCCTCCAACCACTGTCGCCATTCGCCTAGGGCTAACCGGATGGCGAGCAGTTCGCGGTTACCCACATCATAGTTACGTTCCGACGGCGACAGGCGATGAGAAAAATACGCGCATGGGTGGACCTTGTCGTCAGAGAGGGAGCGCTGAGAAAGAATGGCTCCCACGCCCACCTCTGACGCGTCAACCTCGACAACGAACTGTCTAGAGACGTCAGGTGTAACAAGGATAGGAGCGGATGTAAAACGATTCTTGAGGAGATTAAAAGCTCCCTGGGCGGAAACGGACCACTTAAAGCACGTCTTGACAGAAGTAAGGGCTGTGAGAGGAGCTGCCACCTGACCGAAATTACGGATGAAACGACGATAGAAGTTCGCGAAGCCGAGAAAGCGCTGCAGCTCGACGCGTGACTTAGGGACGGGCCAATCAATGACAGCTTGGACCTTAGCGGGATCCATCTTAATGCCTTCAGCGGAAATAACAGAACCGAGAAATGTGACGGAGGAGGCATGAAAAGTGCACTTCTCAGCCTTCACAAAAAGACAATTCTCTAAAAGGCGCTGGAGGACACGTCGAACGTGCTGAACATGAATCTGGAGTGACGGTGAAAAAATCAGGATATCGTCAAGGTAAACGAAAACAAAGATGTTCAGCATGTCTCTCAGGACATCATTGACTAATGCCTGAAAGACAGCTGGAGCGTTAGCGAGGCCGAAAGGAAGAACCCGGTATTCAAAGTGCCCTAACGGAGTGTTAAACGCCGTCTTCCACTCGTCCCCCTCCCTGATGCGCACGAGATGGTAAGCGTTACGAAGGTCCAACTTAGTGAAAAACCTGGCTCCCTGCAGGATCTCGAAGGCTGAAGACATAAGAGGAAGCGGATAACGATTCTTCACTGTTATGTCATTCAGCCCTCGATAATCTATGCAGGGGCGCAGAGACCCGTCCTTCTTCTTGACAAAAAAAAACCCCGCTCCGGCGGGAGAGGAGGAGGGGACTATGGTACCGGCGTCAAGAGCTACAGACAAATAATCTTCGAGAGCCTTACGTTCGGGAGCCGACAGAGAGTATAGTCTACCCCGGGGGGGGGTGGTTCCCGGAAGGAGATCAATACTACAATCATACGACCGGTGTGGAGGAAGAGAGGTGGCCCTGGACCGACTGAACACCGTGCGCAGATCGTGATATTCCTCCGGCACCCCTGTCAAATCACCAGGCTCCTCCTGTGAAGAAGAGACAGAGGAAACAGGAGGGATAGCAGACATTAAACATTTCACATGACAAGAGACGTTCCAGGAGAGGATAGAATTACTAGACCAATTAATGGAAGGATTATGACAAACTAGCCAGGGATGGCCCAAAACAACAGGTGTAAAAGGTGAACGAAAAATTAAAAAAGAAATGGTTTCACTATGATTACCAGAAACAGTGAGGGTTAAAGGTAGCGTCTCACGCTGAATCCTGGGGAGAGGACTACCATCCAGGGCGAACAAGGCCGTGGGCTCCTTTAACTGTCTGAGAGGAATGTCATGTTCCCGAGCCCAGGTCTCGTCCATAAAACAGCCCTCCGCCCCAGAGTCTATTAAGGCACTGCAGGAAGCTGACGAACCGGTCCAGCGTAGATGGACCGACAAGGTAGTGCAGGATCTTGAAGGAGAGACAGGAGTAGTAGCGCTCACCAGTAGCCCTCCGCTTACTGACGAGCTCTGGCCTTTTACTGGACATGAAGTGACAAAATGACCAGCGGAACCGCAATAGAGACAGAGGCGGTTGGTGATTCTCCGATCCCTCTCCTTAGTCGAGATGCGGATACCTCCCAGCTGCATGGGCTCAGCACCCGAGCCGGCAGAGGAAGATGGTAGTGATGCGGAGAGGGGGGCGACGGAGAGCGCGAGCTCCTTTCCACGAGCTCGGTGACGAAGATCAACCCGTCGCTCAATGCGAATAGCGAGTTCAATCAAGGAATCCACGCTGGAAGGAACCTCCCGGGAGAGAATCTCATCCTTTACCTCTGCGCGGAGACCCTCCAGAAGACGAGCGAGCAAGGCCGGCTCGTTCCAGCCACTGGAGACAGCAAGAGTGCGAAACTCAATAGAGTAGTCTGTTATGGATCGATTGCCTTGACATAGGGAAGACAGGGCCCTGGAAGCCTCCTCCCCAAAAACAGATCGATCAAAAACCCGTATCATCTCCTCCTTAAAGTCCTGATACTGGTTAGTACACTCAGCCCTTGCCTCCCAGATTGCCGTGCCCCACTCACGAGCCCGTCCAATAAGGAGAGATATGACGTAGGCGACACGAGCAGTGCTCCTGGAGTAAGTGTTGGGCTGGAGAGAAAACACAATATCACACTGGGTGAGGAACGAGCGGCATTCAGTGGGCTCCCCAGAGTAACACGGCGGGTTATTGATTCTGGGCTCCGGAGATTCGAAAGCCCTGGAAGTGGCCGGTGGATCGAGGCGGAGATGGTGAACCTGTTCTGTGAGGTTGGAGACTTGGGTGGCCAGGGTCTCAACGGCATGTCGAGCAGCAGACACTTCCTGCTCGTGTCTGCCTAGCATCGCTCCCTGGATCCCGACGGCTGAGTGGAGAGGATCCGAAGTCGCTGGGTCCATTCTTGGTCGGATTCTTCTGTTATGGTGAGTGAATGAGGACCCAAAAGCGAACTAACTTAAACAGAGCTTCTTTAATAACCAAACATAGGTAGGCTCAGATAGACCGGCAGATTCCGACAGGACAGGACAAGGTTACAGCAAACATGACGATAGTCTGGCTCAGGCATGAAACACAAACAAGAATCCGACAAGGACAGGAACAGAAACAGAGAGAGATATAGGGACCTAATCAGAGGGAAAAAGGGAACAGGTGGGAAACGGGGTGAATGGGTAGTTAGAGGAGACAAGGAACAGCTGGGAGAAAGCGGGGGAGAAAAGGTAACCTAACAACGACCAGCAGAGGGAGACAGGGTGAAGGGAAAGGACAGAGACAAGACACAACATGACACTAACTAAGAACATTACTAAGAATGGTTCTCCTACAATGGCTTGAAAAATAGTTCACCTAAGACACAAACAAGCGACATGAGCAGGCAAGTGCACATGTGACAAAGTGAAAATGTAGTGTTTCCATCAACTTCGGGTGCAATGTAGATATCAAAGACCGCCGCAGTTCGGAGTAGAAGGTGAAACCATTCACTTCAGGAAAAGGGGTGATATAAATAAAGTTTCCTTTCATTATGTGTTGCTGAATTCATAATAATATTTGCTGCCATTTTAGTAAGGTTGGCAATACGATAGGTCTTTGGAGTTACCATTTTTGTATTATTTTCTATGAAAGACAACTGGTGGGTTTTGAGTGCTTCTCCCCTATTTGGGATATTGGTCTGCCTGCTCTTCAGTGTGAGAGAGGTATTCTGAGAGCGTTTTTGTGTCTCCTTCCTCTGTATATAAAACGGTTTAAAACTGTATAACACAATAGTGTCTTTGGAAAACGGGTTCATATATCCTAATGTCAAAAACGAATGTGACTATGAATATATTTATTTTGCCGTTAATGTATTTAAGACATATTTCGGCAAATTAACCAAGTTTTTGCTGGCTTAGCTAGCCATGTTAATGACGAGTTAACTAGCAGCGTTGGTCACTGCACTATTGCTTGCAGGTGATTTGCTAGCTGGTGGTTTATTGAAATATTAAGTGAATGTTTATTTTCTTACTACCTTAAAAGGTTTATGTAAAAAGGGTTGTACTTGTGCTCTGTATTTATGGATTCATATCACATCAGATTGAGAGTATGTATCACTACTGTTGCTCTTATCTAAAATATATATTGTGTCCTACCTAACCAGTGAACGTGTGGCTGTGACCGTCATGTCAAAGCCTGTCATCACTGGTTGATATCTTTTACTGCAGGTATGCTTTTCTGTATTTTTTAAACACAACGCATACTATACGATCACTTTGTGTATGAGTCAGAGATATTCTGAGAGCAGTGAACGTGTGGCTGTGACCGCCCTGTCATCACTGTTTAATAACTTTTACTGCAGATAAAAACCTGAGTCAACCTGAAGTGTGGGTGTCCATGTGCCTTTCTTCTGGGTGGCTATGTGAAGTTGGTTACACACAGATAGGGTTCAACAGCGGTGGCCCTCCCATTAGGGGCAAAATATATATATATTTAATTATACTGAACAAAAATATAAATGTAACATGCAACAATTTCAAAAATGTTACTGAGTTACATAAAAGTTCATATAAGTAAATCAGTCAATTGAAATAAATAAATTAGGTCTAATCTATGGATTTCACTTAACTGGGAATACAGATATGCATCTGTTGGTCACAGATACATTAAAAAAAGGTAAGGCGTGGATCAGAAAACAAGTCAGTATCTGGTGTGACCACCATTTGCCTCATGCAGCGCGACACATCTCCTTCGCATAGAGCTGATTAGGCTGTTGATTGTGGCCTATGGAATGTTGTCCCACTCCTCTTCAATGTCTGTGCGAAGTTTCTGTATGTTGGTGGGAACTGGAACACACTATCATTCATGTCGATCCAGAGCATCCAAACATGCTCAATGGGTGACATTTCTGGTGAGTATGTAGGCCAGCTTCTTGACATGCCACACCTGTCAGGCTGATGGATTATCTTGGCAAATGAGGAATGCTCACTAACAGGGATGTAAATTGAGAGAAATTATATTTTTGTGCGTATGAAACATTTTAATGATTTTATTTCAGCTCATGAAACATAATACCAACACTTTACATGTTGCACTTATATTTTTGTTCAGTGTAAATAAAATATATATAATTCATGGATTATGTTTTAAATCCTCATAAAAGTGTGGTAAATATGTACTTTTTCATGTTTCAAAAATATATTGTTCAAAACAAGCTGTTCAGTTACTACTCTGCCCCTCAGTAACTGCCAGCAGCAGCAGCTCTACCTCCGTGGGCACATGCGAACATGGATTGTTTTTCCACCTATTTGCTTATGAGGGTGTAACGGATGTGAAACGGCTAGCTTAGTTAGCGTGGGCGCTAAATAGCGTTTCAATCAGTGACGTCACTTGCTCTGAGACCTTGAAGTAGTAGTTCCCCTTGCTCTGCAAGGGCCGCGGCTTTTGTGGAGCGATGGGTAACGACGCTTCGAGGGTGAATGTTGATGTGTGCAGAAGGTCCCTGGTTCGCGCCCGGGTATGGGCGAGGGGACGGTTTAAATTTGTACTGTTACATTGATGCTGTTGACCCGGATTACTGGTTGCTGCGGAAAAAGGAGGAAGGTCAAAGGTTTCACGGATGTGAAACGGCTAGCTTAGTTAGCGTGGGCGCTAAGTAGCGTTTCAATCAGTGACGTCACTTGCTCTGAGACCTTGAAGTAGTAGTTCCCCTTGCTCTGCAAGGGCCGTGGCTTTTGTGGCGCGATGGGTAACGATGCTTCGAGGGTGACTGTTGATGTGTGCAGAAGGTCCCTAGTTCGCGCCCGGGTATGGGCGAGGGGACGGTTTAAATTTGTACTGTTACAAGGGCGAACTGACCCAATGAAATCGCAGGAGCATAAATTATAACAGCAAAAAGTAAATGGACCATTCTGGGCCCCTCAAATGTGCGTCTGTTCAGTCACAACATCTTGTTCTGCTCTAGTCTCCCTACCAATGATTCTCTTGCATCAGACGGCTTACTTCCGCATGTGAGACTAGATCTGCTCTATAAGGTACAGATGGCCCTAAAGCAAAAAACGAATTGTAATTCACATGTAAATAAATAATCAGAACAGTCATGGTAGCCTGGGACCTGATAAACCGGACAACTACATCCAACAAATGTCGAAGGACAGGGATACGCTAGCTAGAACTTTCCCATAGCGGATCTTGTAACACAAAAAGCATGACCAATTTTATTTTTTCCCACCATGTTGTTCATCAGGTTCTACTGTAAGTGACAGGGCAACATGTTGTGTGGACTAAAACAGTATACAACTGTGTGTATCACAAAGTGTAATCAAATGAATTAGCCAGCTACAGTCATTCTGAGAAACATTGAGAAATAGTTTGGTAGATTTTTTGTTCAAATTAACTAGTTATCTAACTTTGATAAGCAGCTAGCTAGCTAGCTATAGCTGCTAGTAACTTGCTAGCTAGTTAGCTCCCATGCCAATTTCAAGTCTTTCTAAACTAATATCTGACTAACTCAGAAATATGAAGTTATTTCAGAATGAAAGTTACCTGGCTAGTGCATCATGCTTTGAGACATTATATTAGCTAGATATCCCCAGTTAAGTAATGCTTGTTGTGTTCTTCCTGGTGCACTTATTAGTTTGTGACGTGAGCTAGCTGCTCATTCTAAATAGTATAATCTAATCTGTTCAAAACATTGGCAGCATGTGCAGCAGCGATCATTCGGTTGAAGTCGGTGTATGTATGCTGTTGTTCAAATGCACAGATCACATGATATATCTTCTTAAAGAAAAGTCCAGTATTCAGCCAATCAGTGGCTTCCACTTGGGCTCAACCAGTGCCTGAGCACCTGCCCTTTTGCCCTCCTATGAAAGTGCTCTTGTAGCTCCATGGATTTAAAAAAAAATGTTATAACGTACTTTTACATTTTATTTTGAGTCTCTTTTCATTTTAAATGTAACGATTTGCACATCAAGCTAAATACTTTCATAAGCTCTTGAATCGCCTCCTCTGCCCCAAGAGCACACTCGTTTGACTTGCATGCAGTGGCCACTGGCTGTGGGTGGCAGGAAGGGTGCCGGGCAGACATCCACATTTTAAGTTGGATCTGACATGTGTCATTTGTTATTTTGAGCATGTCTGTGCATGGCCCTGGTCATGAGAAGCAGCAAACGCCCATGTCAAATACAATAAGTCAATGAGGCCATTTTGACAGAGGGTCCACACTATGTATCCATTTTGGCCTCAGACCTGAACTTAATTTCACTTGATCTAGACCCCCTGTCTGTCTGTCTCTCTGTCTTTCTGTCTGACTGCCTGACTTACATCCTTTCCTGTGAAACACACTTAAAGAAAAAAGAGATAAATGCATCCCAAATGACACCCTATTGATTATGTAGTGTTTTAATAAGTAGTGCACTATATAGGGAAAAGGGTGCCACCCGTTGAACGTCAATGTTAAGTGGATGGGCATATAAAACATATCTTCATGAGAGTGCCATGAACAGTAGGTTGTAATGCCTTACACTGTTAGAAAGTCACATCATAGATTTCATTTTCAAATGTCATGCTATGAACATTTACAATTGACATGCTATAAGATTTGTGCTGCCTAATAATGTTTTATATACAGTTGAAGTCGGAAGTTTACATACACCTTCGCCAAATACATTTAAACTCAGTTTTTCACAATTCCTGACATTTAATCCTAGTAAAGATTCTCTGTTTTAGGTCAGTTAGGATCACCATTTTATTTTAAGAATGTGAAATGTCAGAATAATAGTAGAGAGAATGATTTATTTGAGCTTTTATTTCTTTCATCACATTCCCAGTGGGTCAGAAGTTTACATACACTCAATTAGTATTTGGTAGCATTGCCTTTAAATTGTTTAACTTGGGTCAAACGTTTCAGGTAGCCTTCCACAAGCTTCCCACAATAAGTTGGGTGAATTTTGGCCCCTTCCTCCTGACAAAGCGGGTGTAACTGAGTCAGGTTTGTAGGCCTCCTTGCTCGCACACGCTTTTTCAGGTCTGCCCACACATTTTCTATAGGAATGAGGTCAGGGCTTTGTGATGGCCACTCTAATACCTAGACTTTGTTGTGCTTAAGCCATTTTGCCACAACATTAGAAGTATGCTTGGGGTCAATGTCCATTTGGAAGACGCATTTTTTATTTTTTATTTTTTTATTTTACCTTTATATAACCAGGTAGGCAAGTTGAGAACAAGTTCTCATTTACAATTGCGACCTGGCCAAGATAAAGCAAAGCAGTTCGACAGATACAACGACACAGAGTTACACATGGAGTAAAACAAACATACAGTCAATAATACAGTATAAACAAGTCTATATACAATGTGAGCAAATGAGGTGAGAAGGGAGGTAAAGGCAGAAAAGGCCATGGTGGCAAGGTAAATACAATATAGCAAATAAAACACTTAAATGGTAGTTTTGCAATGGAAGAATGTGCAAAGTAGAAATAAAAATAATGGGGTGCAAAGGAGCAAAATAAATAAATACATTAAATACAGTTGGGAAAGAGGTAGTTGTTTGGGCTAAATTATAGGTGGGCTATGTACAGGTGCAGTAATCTGTGAGCTGCTCTGACAGTTGGTGCTTAAAGCTAGTGAGGGAGATAAGTGTTTCCAGTTTCAGAGATTTTTGTAGTTCGTTCCAGTCATTGGCAGCAGAGAACTGGAAAGAGAGGCGGCCAAAGAAATAATTGGTTTTGGGGGTGACTAGAGAGATATACCTGCTGGAGCGTGTGCTACAGGTGGGAGATGCTATGGTGACCAGCGAGCTGAGATAAGGGGGGACTTTACCTAGCAGGGTCTTGTAGATGACATGGAGCCAGTGGGATTGGCGACGAGTATGAAGCGAGGGCCAGCCAACGAGAGCGTACAGGTCGCAATGGTGGGTAGTATATGGGGCTTTGGTGACAAAACGGATTGCACTGTGATAGACTGCATCCAATTTGTTGAGTAGGGTATTGGAGGCTATTTTGTAAATGACATCGCCAAAGTCGAGGATTGGTAGGATGGTCAGTTTTACAAGGGTATGTTTGGCAGCATGAGTGAAGGATGCTTTGTTGCGAAATAGGAAGCCAATTCTAGATTTAACTTTGGATTGGAGATGTTTGATATGGGTCTGGAAGGAGAGTTTACAGTCTAACCAGACACCTAAGTATTTGTAGTTGTCCACGTATTCTAAGTCAGAGCCGTCCAGAGTAGTGATGTTGGACAGGCGGGTAGGTGCAGGTAGCGATCGGTTGAAGAGCATGCATTTAGTTTTACTTGTATTTAAGAGCAATTGGAGGCCACGGAAGGAGAGTTGTATGGCATTGAAGCTTGCCTGGAGGGTTGTTAACACAGTGTCCAAAGAAGGGCCGGAAGTATACAGAATGGTGTCGTCTGCGTAGAGGTGGATCAGAGACTCACCAGCAGCAAGAGCGACCTCATTGATGTATACAGAGAAGAGAGTCGGTCCAAGAATTGAATTGAAGAATTGAATTTGCGACCAAGGTTTAACTTCCTGACTGATGTCTTGAGATGTTGCTTCAATATATCCACGTAATTTTCCTACCCCATGATGCCATCAATTTTGTGAAGTGCACCAGTCCCTCCTGCACCAATGCACCCCCACAACATAATCCTGCCACCCCTGTGCTTCATTGTTGGAATGGTGTTCTTTGGCTTGCAAGCTTCTTCCTTGCTGTGCGGCGTTTCAGGTTATGTCGATATAGGACTATTTTTTACTGTGGATATAGATACTTTTGTACCTGTTTCCTCCAGCATCTTCACAACGTCCTTTGCTGTTGTTCTGGGATTGATTTGCACTTTTCACACCAAAGTAAGTTTATCTCTAGGAGACAGAACACGTCTCCTTCCTGAGCGGTATGATGGCTGCATGGTCCCATGGTGTTTATAGTTGCGTACTATTGTTTGTACAGATGAACGTGGTACCTTCAGGCATTTTGAAATTGCTCCCAAGGATGAACCAGACTTGTGGAGGTCTCCCATTTCTTGGCTGATTGTGGAGGTCTCTAGGTCTTGGCTGATTTCTTTTGGTTTCCCCATGATGTCAAGAAAAGAGGTACTGAGTTTGAAGGTAGGCCTTGAAATACGTCCACAGGTAGACCTCCAATTGATTCAAATGACGTCAATTAGCCTATCAGAAGCTTCTACAGCCATGACATAATTTTCTGGATTTTTCCAAGCTGTTTTATAAGCACAGTCAACTTAGTGTATGTAAACTTCTGACCCACTGGAATTGTGATACAGTAAATTATAAGTGAAATAATCATTCTGTAAACAATTGTTGGAAAAATTACTGGTGTCATGCACAAAGTAGATGTCCTAATCGACTTGCCAAAACTATAGTTTGTTAACAAGAAATTTGTGGACTGGTTGAAAAACGAGTTTTAATGACTCCAACCTAAGTGTATGTAAACTTCTGACTTCAAGTGTAACTAGTGGTCAGGGAAAATCTAACGACTGGTGGACTGCTCAGTCCTAGTGGACTGCTCTCATTCGTTGTAGTCTCTCTCCCCCAGCAACTCTACTGATTCATCACAATCTCATATTTCATCTATTTTTAAGTTTGTCCCTCTTTGATGAACAAAGTGGTTTTGTTTCACATCTTCAAACTGTTCAATTTTTAAAATGTAATTCTATATAAATTGATGTGTGTTTGTCATAGAACGATGGAACTACTTTCTAACGTTCCAGTAGACTCTCAGTTTGCAGCTATATGCAGCTTATCTGCCTGTGATGTACCGGTGATGTACCGTTCCAACACAAATTGACAGACAGTCCAATCAGTGAATGGTAATAAGGTGGTACTCCCAAGTCTCCAATGGCTGTGGATATATGACCGGATACCCCAGAGTAATTTGAGGCTAAATTAATTGAAGCAGTCAAATTCGTTGTTGATGAAAACCCACTGTAACAGAAGTTGATTAATAAGCCAATAACCTTGATATGACTTGATAAAACAATTACATTATAACAAAAGTCTCCTAAATAGGGGACTTAAAGTTTAAAAGGTTTTAAGTGTGTTTCCTTATTTTCAGTAGTAAAGAGTTTACACAATCTCATCCTTATTTTCAGTAGCAAATAGTTTACGTAGTCTCACATATAAAAAAAATACATTGTAGTAGTCAGTGAGATGGTGGGTCTCAAAATTGTATTTGGTGAATTGTATTGTACGTTAATTGAAAATAAGAACAGAAGACTGTTTAGCCACATTATTATATTGCAAAACCCAGATCCCTAACCTGGTGCTCACTGTGTTTCTTTGTAGCGGTGCTGACACTGTACTTCATCAACTACCTGCATTGGGACCCGAACCTTTCCACAGCAGTGTACCATGCCTTCTCCAGCCTCTGCTACTTCACCCCTGTGCTGGGGGCCCTCATCGCTGACTCTTGGCTGGGCAAGTTCAAGTGAGTTAGATGTAGAAGCCACTTTCAAAAATATATATAGATTTTTTATTTCACCTTTATTTAACCAGGTAGGCTAGTTGAGAACAAGTTCTCATTTACAACTGCGACCTGGCCAAGATAAAGCAAAGCAGCGCGACACCAACAACAACACAGAGTTACACATGAAATAAACAAACATACAGTCAATAATACAATAGAAAAAGTCTATATACAGTGTGTGCAAATTATGTAAGATAATTGAGGTAAGGCAATAAATAGGCCATAGTGGCGAAATGATTACAATTTAGCAATTAAACACTGGAGCGATAGATGTGCAGAAGATGAATGTGCAAGTAGAAATACTGGGGTGCAAAGGAGGAAAAAATAAATAACAATATTGGGATGAGGTAATTGGATGGGCTATTTACAGATGGGCTATGTACAGGTGCAGTGATCTGTGACCTGCTCTGACAGCTGGTGCTTAAAGTTAGTGGGGAGATATGAGTCTCCAGCTTCAGTGATTTTTGCATTTTGTTCCAGTCATTGGCAGCAGAGAACTGGAAGGAAAGGAGGCCAAAGTAGGAATTGGCTTTGGGGGTGACCAGTGAAATATACATGCTGGAGCGCGTGCTATGGGTGGGTGCTGCTATGGTGACCAGTGAGCTGAGATAAGGCGGGGCTTTACCTAACAAAGACTTATAGATGACCTGGAGCCAGTGGGTTTGGTGACGAATATGAAACGAGGTCCAGCCAACGAGAGCATACAGGTCGCAATGGTGGGTAGTATATGGGGCTTTGGTGACAAAACGGATGGCACTGTGATAGACTCCATCCATTTTGCTGAGTAGAGTGTTGGAGGCTATTTTGTAAATGACATCGCCGAAGTCAAGGATCGGCAGGATAGTCTGTTTTACGAGGGCATGTTTGGCATCATGAGTGAAGCATGCTTTGTTTGAAATAGGAAGCTGATTATAGATTTAATTTTGGATTGGAGATGCTTAATGTGAGTCTGGAAGGAGAGTTTACAGTCTAACCAGACACCTAGGTATTTGTAGTTGTCCACATATTCTAAGTCAGAACCGTCCAGAATAGTGATGCTGGACGGGCGGGCGGGCAGGTGCGGGCAGTAATCGGTTGAAGAGCATGCATTTAGTTTTACTTGCATTTAAGAGCAGTTGGAGGCCACGGAAAGAGAGTTGAATGGCCTTGAAGCTCGTCTGGAGGTTAGTTAACACAGTGTCCAAAGAAGGGCCAGAAGTATACAGAATGGTGCCATCTGCGTATAGGTGGATCAGATAATCACCAGCAGCAAGAGCGACATCATTGATGTATACAGAGAAAATAGTCTGCCCGAGAATTGAACCCTGTGGCACCCCCATAGAGACTGCCAGAGGTCCGGACAACAGGCCCTCCGATTTGACACACTGAACTCTGTTTGAGAAGTAGTTGGTGAACCAGGCGAGGCAGTCATTTGAGAGACCAAGGCTGTTGAGTCTGCCGATAAGTATGTGGTGATTGACAGAGTCGAAAGCCTTGGCCAGTCGATGAATACAGCTGTACAGTATTGTCCTTTATCGATGGCGGTTATGATATCATTTAGGACCTTGAGCGTGGCTGAGGTGCACCCATGACCATCTCGGAAACCAGATTGCATAGCGGAGAAGTTACGGTGCGATTCGAAGTGGTCGGTGATCTGTTTGTTAACATGGCTTTCAAAGACCTTAGAGAGGCAGGGTAGGATAGATATAGGTCTGTAGCAGTTTGGGTCTAGAGTGTCTCTCCCTTTTGTAGAAGGGGATGACCGCGGTAGCTTTCCAATCTTTTGGTATCTCAGACGATACGAAAGAGAGTTTGAACAGGCTAGTAATAGGGGTTGCAACAATTTCGGCAGATCATTTTAGAAAGAGAGGGTCCAGATTGTCTAGCCCGGCTGATTTGTAGGGGTCCAGATTTTGCAGCTCTTTCAGATCATCAACTATCTGGATTTGGGTGAAGGAGAAATGGGGGAGGCTTGGGCAAGTTGCTGTGGGGGGTGCAGGACTATTGACCAGGGTAGGGGTAGCCAGGTGGAAAGCATGGCCAGCCGTATAAAAATGATTTATCGGTGGTGACAGTGTTTCCTAGCCTCAGTGCAGTGGGCAGCTGGGAGGAGGTGCTCTTATTCTCCATGGACTTTACAGTGTCCCAGAACTTTTTGAAGTTTGTGCAGGATGTAAATTTCTGTTTGAAAAAGCTAGCCTTTGCTTTCCTAACTGCCTGTATATATTGGTTCCTAACTTCCCTGAAAAGTTGCATATCGCGGGGGCTATTCGATGCTAATGCAGTACGCCACAGGATGTTTTTGTGCTGGTCAAGGGCAGTCAGGTCTGGAGTGAACCAAGGGCTATATCTGTTCCTGGTTCTACATTTTTCGATTAAAAAGGTCTGCTCGATGAAGTGTTTTAGGGAGCGTTTGACAGTGATGAGGGGTGGTCGTTTGACTGCAGTCCCATTACGGATGCAGGCAATGAGGCACTGATCGCTGAGATCCTGGTTGAAGACAGCAGAGGTGTATTTGGAGGGCAGGTTGGTTAGGATGATATCAATGAGGGTGCCCGTGTTTACAGATTTGGGGTTGTACCTGGTAGGTTCATTAATAATTTGTGTGAGATTGAGGGCATCACGCTTAGATTGTAGGATGTCTGGGGTGTTAACATGTCCCAGATTAGGTCACCTAACAGCACGAGCTCTGAAGATAGATGGGGGGCAATCAATTGACATATGCTGTCCAGGGCACAGCTGGGGGCAGAAGGTGGTCTATAGCAAGCGGCAACAGTGAGAGACTTGTTTCTGGAAAGGTGGATTTTTAAAAGTAGAAGCTCCAGTTGTTTGTGCACAGACCGGGATAGTAAGATACAACTCTTTGGGCTATCTCTGCAGTAGATTACAACTCAACCCCCTTTTACAGTTCTATGTTGTCGGAAAATGTTAAAGTTAGGGATGGAAATTTCAGAGTCTTTTCATCCCTTAAAGGGAAATATACTCTGTTTGATCTATTGTGGTTTCAAGTATTCTATTCTATTCTATTCTATTATTTTCTATTCTAAGCTAATTGTGAAAGTAACTACTGTGTGTCATGTCATCCACAGGACCATTATCTACCTCTCTGTTGTCTATGTGCTCGGTCACATCGTCAAGTCTGTTGGGGCCATACCGAGTGTGGGGGACTCAACCATACACATGTGAGTAGTTGATCACTGATTGGTTAAGAGCTAGAAATGTTGCCCTGTAAATGCGTTGACCAATCTGACATCTAACGCTGTGCTCTGTGTGTGTATGTGTGTGTGTTCTAGAGTACTGTCTATGGTGGGTCTGATCCTCATAGCCTTTGGTACAGGAGGTATCAAACCCTGTGTAGCAGCGTTCGGAGGCGACCAGTTTGATGAAGAGCATGTAAGAGACTATTATATCCAACATTTATACAAGGGTTGGAACTTTTCAGGGAACAGAACCAAAAAAACGGAAAATAACTCAATTATTTGAGGAACAGAACCCAAACCGGAAACGAAAGTGACCTATACTGTTCCGAAACAGAAACTTTATTTTAAAGGCATGGGAAATGGTAAATAACGTCATTTTACATTCCGGGCATTTTTTTCCAGTCCCACAAAAATTACAACAAAGAGCCTATGCAAAGCTCTCTTTGTCACTCAGAAACTTATTCCAGTGTCTTCCTGCCAGCTGGAAATCTTTGCCAGTGGGTATGCGTTATCTGTAGGGTGCCCCTCCCCTCTGAAGCATAGGTTACTTTGTAGCCTACTGACAACATTACAAGCATGATCCATAAATGAGAAAGAGTTGTCTAAAATAATGGATTAGCTTTTTCAATGCTAGTTAAGGATACTATAGTTATCACATTTCACAGTGGATTTATTAACTACAAAAGGTAAAATGGGATTTTAATTGTATTGCTGCTAGCTGGAAATCTTTGCCAGTGGGTATGCATTTATGTGTAGGCTGCCCCTCCCCTCTGAAGCTTGTTAGCTTGTTAGCTTGTGGACCAGAACAAATGTTTGCTCTGGTTCAACGTTAAACCAATGCTGAAGATCAAAGACATTCCTCCATAGAAGCCGCTGGCAAAATTTCAGTAGCATCTCACGCACTTCACTGTGACTGACTGTTTTTCTTTCACTATGATTGAAACTATGCTGTTACGGCAAAATACAATTAGCTCTTAATGACTTTCTTATACAGATTAAATCGCTTACCCGCTCCAAAGCAAGCTGTTCTATCCGCACTGATTGGTGAAGCAATTTAATGTCAAGCTAAATGTAAAAAAACATGCCTAGAAGGCCAGCATCCTGGAGTCGCCTCTTCACTGTTGACATTGAGACTGGTGTTTTGCGGGTACTATTTAATGAAGCTGTCAGTTGAGGACTTGTGAGGCATCTCTTTCTCAAACTAGACACTCTAATGTACTTGTCCTCTTGCTCAGTTGTGCACCGGAGCCTCCCACTCTTCTTTCTATTCTGGTTAGAGCCAATTTGCGCTGTTCTGTGAAGGGAGTAGTACACAGCGTTGTACGAGATCTTCAGTTTCTTGGCAATTTCTGGCATGGAATAGCCTTCATTTCTCAGAACAAGAATAGACTGACAAGTTTCAGAAGAAAGGTCTTTGTTTCTGGCCATTTTGAGCCTGTAATCAAACCCACAAATGCTGATGCTCCAGATACTCAACTAGTCTAAAGAAGGCCAGTTTTATTGCTTCTTTAATAAGCACAAAAGTTTTCAGCTATACTAACATAATTGCAAAAGCTTTTCTAATGATCAATTAGCCTTTTAAAATGATCAACTTGGATTAGCTAACACAACGTGCCATTGGAACACAGGAGTGATGGTTGCTGATAATGGGCCTCTGTACGCCTTTGTAGATATTCCATTAAAAATCAGCCATTTCCAGCTACAATAGTAATTTGCAACATTAACAATGTCTACACTGCATTTCTGATCAATTTGATGTTATTTTAATGGACAAAATGTGATTTTCTTTCAAAAACAAGGACATTTCTAAGTGTCCCCAAACTTTTGAACAGTAGTGTATATCTGTACTTTTTTGGGGCCCGAACCGGTTCAGAACAGTGGAACGAAGAAAAAATAATAATACTTCTGTTCAGAACAAAATAATTAGAAACTATTTTCAGTTCCAACCCCTGCTTTCATACCGTCACTGCAATATGTGAGGGATGGTTCAATCTAACATCTGTGATTATTAAAATGTGTTTTGTTGAAGGGCTATTGAAGTAGAAATATGATAGAAATTCAGCCATGAATGGAAGAAAACAACTTTATTGAGCTGTAAAAGAACTAATCTAAATTGATTTTCTGATATTAAACAGTGTTCACCATCATTGGTTTTCTCCCCTCTCACCTCAGACAAATGAAAGGAGGAAATTCTTCTCCATTTTCTACATGTCCATCAATGGTGGGAGTGTCTTATCGACACTCATCACACCAATATTGCGAGGTTCGTGTAAACATTAACCTTAATCCTAACCTTAATATTGAGGGCTTTGGCCTCTGAAATTGCACATGGCTGCTGCATAGATAGCACAGCATAACTGTACTGTATGTGTGTTCTTATACTTGCAGGAGATGTGCAGTGTTTTGGTGGTGACTGCTATGCTCTTGCCTTCGGAGTACCAGCGATTTTGATGGTCATTGCTCTAGGTGAGTGTATTCTCTTCTTCACACCTCTTCTTATGAAGCCAGTCTGGATTTCTACTTGAGACTAGAATATACCCAGTTAGTAAACCTGGTAGAAAGGATGTTATTACTTTACCAGATTACAACCTTGCCTGCTGGGTAAAGTATGTATTGAATGCATTCAGCACAGGCCTGGCTGTGCAGCAGACGTGTATACATGAGATATTTTTCACATAGCCAAGCTACCATTATGGGTCACAGTGGGGGGCTGTGGCCCCCGAGTCGGAAAACAGAGTTTGTTTTGATAGAGCATGCTTTAGCCTGGCAGAGGCAGTGAACCCTAAAGAAGAATGGGATTCTGAGGCAGTCAGCAGAAAGACCCTAATGGCAGGAACACCGATGTGTGTGTAGGGCCTGGTAAACATGGAGCCTCGCCAGTCAAAACAACACGGAACTGTGTTAGACACACATAAACATGCATAGGCACACGCACACTCACACTCACACTCACACTCACACACACGCACACGCACACGCGCACACACACGTGCACACACACACACACACACACACACACACACACACACACACACACACACACACACAGATGGCTGGTATTGGCTAATTGCTGATCTTGTCCGTTAAAACATATTCTTGATGTAGCGGCAGGTGGGTTACAGTGACAATACAAACAGGACACACATGTTGTTGACATATGTAAATACAGTCTGTAGGTCTTTTGGCTAATTTGTTTTAGTTCCTAAACAAATGTCATCTACCCAGATAGCACACATCATCAACACTCTTCAGTGTGTAGTCAAGAAATTTACTATAACAGAGAGTAAGGGTCTTGATTACTTCTAACCATTCGGGGATGACCATGGGTGGAAAAAGCTTATCTAGGAACTCCTAGAATTCCAATTTTTACATGCCAAAAGGACTTCACTTCGGGAACTCATTGGGAACTCCCACACGTCCGTCTCCCCTCAGTCTGACAGAAAGACAACAGTGATGATAGTTTGTTTGCAGTTAGGGAGTGCGCTTTGGAGGAGACCAACACTCATAAAACTGTATTGAAATAGTACTTTTACAATCATTTAAAAAAATATATATATTTTGTATTTTTATTTTGTAGAATTTTTCCCCCCAATTTTGTGGTATCCAATTGTTTTCACTACGGGCTCGGGAGAGACGAAGGTTGAAAGTCATGCGTCCTCCGATACACAATCCAACCAAGCCGCACTGCTTCTTAACACAGCGCGCATCCAACCCGGAAGCCAGCCCCACCAATGTGTCGGAGGAAACACTGTGCACCTGGCAACCTTGGTTAACGGCCCGCCACTGGAGTCGCTGGTGCGCGATGAGACAAGGACATCCCTACCGGCCAAGCCCTCCCTAACCTGGACGACGCTAGGCCAATTGTGCATCGCCCCACGGACCTCCCGGTCGCGGCTGGTTACGACAGAGCCTGGACCCAAAGTCTCTGATGGCACAGCTGGCGCTGCAGTATAGCGCCCTTAACCACTGTGCCACCCGGGAGGCCCTACAATCAGTTTCTTAATAACCAATGTATAATAAACTCAGCAAAAAAAGAATTGTCTTCTCACTGTAACTGCGTTTATTTTCAGCAAACTTAACATGTGTAAATATTTGTATGAACATAACAAGATTCAACAACTGAGATATAAACTGAACAATTTCCACAGACATGTGACTAACAGAAATGGAATAATGTGTCCCTGAACAAAGGTGGGGTCAAAATCAAAAGTAACAGTCAGTATCTGGTGTGGTCACCATCTGCACTAGCATTAACGCAGCGTCCTACCTCGTAGCGTCCTACCTCGTCAACAGCCAGTGAAACTGCAGGGCGCCAAATTCAAAACAACAGAAATACCATAATTAAAATTCCTCAAACATACATGTATTTTACACCATTTTAAAGATACAGTTGTTGTAAATCCAACCACAGTGTCCGGTTTTAAAAAGGCTTTACGACGAAAGCACACCAAACAATTATGTTAGGTCAGAGCCAAGTCACAGAAAAACACAGCCATTTTTCCAGCCAAAAAGAGGAGTCACAAAAAGCAGAAATAGAGATAAAATTCATCACTAACCTTTGATGATCTTCATCAGATGACAGTCATAGGACTTCATGTTACACAATACATTGTTGTTCGGTAAAGTTCATATTTATATCCAAAAATCTGAGTTTACATTGGAGTGTCATGTTCAGTAGTTCCAAAACATCCGGTGATTTTGCAGAGAGCCACATCAATTTACAGAAATACTCATAATAAACATTGCTAAAAGATACAACTGTTATGCATGGAATTTTAGATCCTCTTCTCCTTAATGCAACCGCTGTGTCAGATTTCAAAAAAACTTTACGGAAAAAGCAAACCATGCAATAATCTGAGTACAGCGCTCAGACAACAAATCAAGCCAAACAGATATCCGCCATGTTGTAGTCAACAGAAGTCAGAAATATCATTATAAATATTCACTTACCTTTGATGATCTTCATCAGAATGCACTCCCAGGAATCCCAGTTCCACAATAAATGTTTGTTTGATCGATAATGTCCATAATTTATGTCCAAATACCTCCTTGTTGTTCGCGCATTTAGCCCAGTATTCCAAATTCATGACGCGCGATCAGTCAAAAAGTTATGTTACAGTCCACAGAAACATGTCAAACGTAGTATAGAATCAATCTTTAGGATGTTTTTAACATAAATCTTCAATAATGTTACAACTGGAGAATTCCTTTGTCTTCAGAAATGCAATGGAACGCAAGCTAACTCTCACGTGAACAAGCGTGGCCAGCTCGTGGCTCTCTGGCAGACCTCTGACTCATTCCCCTCTCATTCGCCCCCACTTCACAGTAGAAGCATCAAACAAGGTTCTAAAGACTGTTGACATCTAGTGGAAGCCTTGGGAACTGCACTATGATCCCATAGACACCGTGTATTCGATAGGCCAAGAGTTGAAAAACTACAAACCTCAGATTTCCACTTCCTCGTTGGATTTATTTCTCAGTTTTTTGCCTGCCATATGAGTTCTGTTATACTCACAGACATCGTCCAAACATTTTTAGAAACTTCAGAGTGTTTTCTATCCAAATATACTACTTATGCATATTCTAGCTTTTATGGCTGAGCAGCAGGCAGTTTAATTTGGGCACGCTTTTCATCCAAAATTCCCAATGCTGCCCCAAAATTCTCCTCCTCATGGACTGCACCAGATTTGCCAGTTCTTGCTGTGAGATGTTACCCCACTCTTCCACCAAGGCACCTGCAAGTTCTCGGGCATTTCTGGGGGGATGGCCCTAGCCCTCACCCTCCGATCCAACAGGTTCCAGACTTGCTCAATGGGATTGAGATCTAGGCTCTTCGCTGGCCATGGCAGAACACTGACATTCCTGCCTTGCAGGAAATCACGCACATAACGAGCAGTATGGCTGGTGGCATTGTAATGCTGGAGGGTCATGTCAGGATGAGCCTGCGGGAAGGGTACCACATGAGGGAGGAGGATGTCTTCCCTGTAACACACAACGTTGAGATTGCCTGCAATGACAACAAGCTCAGTCCCATGATGCTGTGACACACCGCCCCAGACCATGACGGACCCTCCACCTCCAAATCAATCCTGCTCCAGAGTACAGGCCCAGGTGTAACGCTCATTCCTTCGATGATAAACGTGAAACCCGACCTCACCCCTGTGAGACAAAACCGCGACTCGTCAGTGAAGAGCACTTTTTCCCAGTCCTGTCTGGTCCAGCGACGGTGGGTTTGTGCCCATAGGTGACGTTGTTCCCGGTGATGTCTGGTGAGGACCTGCCTTACAACAGGCCTACAAACCCTTAGTCCAGCCTCTCTCAGCCTATTGCAGACAGTCTGAGCACTGATGGAGGGATTGTGCGTTCCTGGTGTAACTCGGGCAGTTGTTGTTGCCATCCTGTACCTGTCCCGCAGGTGTGATGTTCGGATGTACCAATCCTGTGCAGGTGTTTATGGTTCATTGAACAAGCATGGGAAACAGTGTTTAAACCATTTACAATGAAGATCTGTGAAGTTATTTTGGATTTTTACGAATTATCTTTGGAAGACAGGGTCCTGAAAAAGGGACTTTTCTTTTTTTGCTGAGTTTAGCACAACTTCTACTCAACATCTACTCAAACTCCACTCTTTATATGTTTATGTCTTTGTAGTTGTGTTCATCTCTGGAAGTGGGATGTATAAGAAGAGTCCACCGGAAGGGAACATCTTGTTGGATGTGTGTAAGTGCATGGGGGTAAGTCATCCATCTCTCATTCTCTCAGCAGTCATATACTTCCATAGAAAGATGTCTCTCGTGGCAGACTGTTAACATTTCTGGCCAGCACACTCAATATTTGGTTCTGGGTTCTGAGATTACAGAAAGATAAACCTCTGTCCCTGGGCTGAATATTGTACCATGACTGCTCCTGTTCCCTCCACCCTGCAGTTGGCCATCAAGAATCGTTGGAAGAGCTCTAAATATGACCCTAAGAAGAAACACTGGCTGGACTGGGCAGAGGACAAGTATCCGGTATGATTATCAAGAATTAAATAACTTTTTCTGATTAACTCCAGTGACGACTAGAATGACTTCATAGAGCTTTTAATTGCCCCCATTAACTGTGTTTCAGATTAAGATATGATAAGATAATATAAAGATAAGAAAACGCTATTGTCCCTAACATGTTCATAAAATTGCATTTTGTCTTTGGTGATCTGGCATACAGGTAAACGTCTACAGGAGAAGGTATATGTGTATGTATAAAGAAGTCTCTCCTGATAGTGACCCATAATGTATGGTTTCCTATGTGTTTCTCTACAGAGACGTCTGATCCATGAGATTAAGATGGTCCTAAGGGTTCTAGTGCTCTACATCCCTCTGCCCATGTTTTGGGCTCTGTTTGACCAGCAGGTAAGGACCCAACGCTTACCCTTACCCTAACCAGCCTCACGAGAACAGTAATCACCACCCTCGCTGTTAAAAAGCCCCGGCCTAAGCAATTCCTTTCATGATTCTGAAACCCAGGATACAGTCCAATACAGTGAGTATGGACTGAGTTAAGACAGTAATTTCAACCAGCTTTGCCCTCTGGGACCCCAAGTTCTGCTTGCCTAAGGCTCCTCTCCTCTCCTCTGGCCAACAACAAACAGCACCACACTACCATCTGATTAGGGATAACTGCAAATTCCAAACACACATCTAACATTTCGTTTGGCTTTCCATTAGGCATGTTAGAAGCCAAGGACATTGGATTAATGAGGTCTGATTATGCCATTGAAGTGAATGATGATGGCGAACCAGCTATCCAGTGCCATAGAATACAATGAATGGGCCAGTGATAACATGATAACATTCAGCCGTCTTTGTTTTGTGATGCTGTAGGGATCCCGTTGGACTCTCCAGGCCACGCGGATGAACATGGCCTTCGTAAGTTCCTTTTTCTTTCTTTCAATGTACAGTACATAACAACAGTGGTATGAGTCTCGCAGTGAATGGTCTTCGTAAGTTTATTTCCTTGTGTAGCAATGTGCTTTACAACTGTGGTAAAAGATGATTGTACAATATTTATGATTTCATAGTATTCTGAATTGTTTTATTATCGTTGACTCTAATCTGAAATTGAGATCTTGTTGTAAAATCTGTCTCCATGTTACAGGGATCAACATTTGTCCTGAAGCCTGATCAAATGCAGGTACCTGCAGTTCCTTACTCTCTTCCCACTCTCTGCGCGGTCGACAGAAAGCCAATGTTTCCAGTTTTCAGGGATACAGTATTTCAACCTAACTTCCGCTTCCCCTGAAAAATGGATATGGGGTCTCCGCTCAATAGTTTCTTTACGCCTGCTCCGTTAGGTTACTCACTTCCTAACAGTACATAATACATTACTACTGCTTATAATCTTTATACTAAACTCAGCAAAAAAAGAAACATCCCTTTTTCAGGACCCTGTCTTTCAAAGATAATTCGTAAAAATCCAAATAACTTCACAGATCTTCATTGTAAAGAGTTTAAACACTGTTTCCCATGCTTGCAATGAACCATAAACAATTAATGAACATGCACCTGTGGAACGGTCATTAAGACACTAACAGCTTACAGACGGTAGGCAATTAAGGTTACAGTTGTGAAAACCTAAGACACTAAAGAGGCCTTTCTACTGCCTCTAACACCAAAAGAAAAATGCCTAGGATCCCTGCTCATCTGCATGAACGTGCCTTAGGCATGCTGCAAGGAGGCATGAGGACTACCGATGTGGCCAGGGCAATAAATTGCAATGTCCTTACTGTGAGACACCTAAGACAGCGCTACAGGGAGACAGGACGGACAGCTGATCATCCTCGCAGTGGCAGACCACGTGTAACAACACCTGCACAGGATCGGTACATCCGAGCATCACACCTTCGGGACAGGTACAGGATGGCAACAACAACTGCCCGAGTTACACCAGGAACGCACAATCCCTCCATCAGTGCTCAGATTTTCCGCAATAGGCTGAGAGAGGCTGGACCGGGGGCTTGTAGGCCTGTTGTAAAGGCAGGTCTTCACCAGACATCACCGGAAACAACGTCGCCTATGGGCACAAACCCACCGTCCCTGGACCAGACAGGACTGGCAAAAAGTGCTCTTCACTGACGAGTCGCGGTTTTGTCTCACCAGGGGTGATGGTCGGATTCACGTTTATCGTCAAAGGAATGAGCGTTACACCTGTACTCTGGAGCGGGATTGATTTGGAGGTGGAGGTGTCTGTCATGGTCTGGGGCGGTGTGTCACAGCATCATCGGACTGAGCTTGTTGTCATTGCAGGAAATCTCAACGCTGTGCGTTACAGAGAAGACATTCTTCTCCCTCATGTGGTACCCTTCCTGCAGGCTCATCCTGACATGACTCTCCAGCATGACAATGCCACCAGCCATACTGCTCATTATGTGCGTGATTTCCTGCAAGACTGGAATGTCAGTGTTCTGCCATGGCCAGCGAAGAGCCCGGATCTCAATCCCATTGAGCACGTCTGGGACCTGTTGGATCGGAGGGTGAGGGTTAGGGCCATTCCCCGCCAGAAATGCCCAAGAACTTGCAGGTGCCTTGGTGGAAGAGTGGGGTAACATCTCACAGCAAGAACTGGCAAATCTGGTGCAGTACATGAGGAGGAGATGCACTGCAGTACTTAAAGCAGATGGTGGCCACACCAGATTCTGACTGTTACTTTTGATTTTGACCCCACCTTTGTTCAGAGACACATTATTCAATTTCTGTTAGTCACATGTCTGTGAACTTGTTCAGTTTATATCTCAGTTGTGGAATCTAGTTATGTTCATACAAATATTTACACATGTTAAGTTTGCTGAAAATATACGCAGTTGACAGTGAGAGAACGTTTCTTTTTTTTGCTGAGTTTAGAACTGTAACCATAGGTTATCTCTCTCATGGCCTTGACTAAGATCACACTTGTTTTCTCCTGGACCCAAACCCTTTTATAATGGATATTACCACCATAATGCTATCTTTTTATTGAGAACATTGAGCACAAATATTTACTGGTGTCTTTTATAAGTATGCTGCATTAACCTTTATGATTTTATGATATTTTTAGGGGATTTTTTATTGTCATTTATAGGCGTGTGCCCTGTGTTTTGTTCTTGCTTATTTTTTCAGATGTTAAACGCTCTGCTGATCCTCGTGTTTGTGCCTATCTTTGACATGGTTGTGTACCCACTCATAGGCCTGTGTAGGATCAATCTCACGTGAGTGGACCTTGTGTGTCTGAACACTAGCTGTCTCATCCTTGCTTCTTCCGTCCTTATTTCCTCAATTCCTTGCCTTTCCTAACAAAGCTCATTGGAGGAGGGACCTTGGATCATCTTCTCCAATGCGTTTTAAGGATAATTGGGGAAGCAAGGAGGAAGGAAGCAAGGCTACGTTTTCAGATACAGCCCGTCTCTAAACGAGCGGGAGCTTTAGCTGACGGTGGACACTACAGCGTTCCACAGTCATCTTTTATGAGGAAACTAAGGGAGTAAGGAATGGTGCAAGAACAGGCATCATGTGGCTTACACAGCTGCCTGTTGGCCATAAAGAAAACATTTGTAGCTGCTCTACCAAACCTCGTGATCTTATCATGTCATAGAGATGGGTGAAAGATACGTGGAAACAATGTCGTGCAAACGTCTTCTCCTACAGAGATATAAAACAACTGACCAAATGAGTCATTTCTGGGAACAGAAATGGTTGTTACTGTGTAGTAGCAACTGTATACTACTGGTTAGCACTGTGTAGTAGTACGTGGTAACAACTGTGTTAGGGATAATGTTGACCAGTGTGAGTTGACCGTCAAGCACTCTGTTAAAGATGCACTCTCGAACGTTTGTATAAATTCAGCCAGTAGTTTTGAAAGTGGTGCTCACAAGCCAAAAGGGGTCCCCATGTTTTGTGTACTAACTACGTCATCAAATCATATACATCCATTTCGTATGCTTTGTTATGTCATGCAAAAAAAGTTATCCAATTCGTACTATATGTAACGAATTTGTTGTGCTTAAGGTCCTAGAGGGCATCTTTAAAAGTCTATAAGTGTAGTGTAGTGTAAGGTATCTAAGGGTAGGGTGGGGTCAGATTGTTTGATTGTCAGATTCTTCCATCTCTTCTCAGGCCGCTGAAGAAGATGGCTGTGGGTATGATCTTTGCTGCGCTGGCCTTCGGTTCTGCCACCTTGGTGGAGGTCAATGTCACGGTAAGACTAAACATCTCTGGCTCAATTTCACTTTAGATTTTGTTTGTATAACTTGCCAAAGGCCAGAACAATCCCTAATCGTGTTTTTGCAAGATTATCATAATTCTCAATAACTTCTGAAACGACCTCTTTAAATCCATAGTGACAGAATCATGGCGTTTTACCCTACCTATAGCAGCTGTAGCTGTGGGAAGAGACTACCTTGATTCTAATGTCCCCTCTATCTTCTCTTTGCCTCTGGTAGAAAACGGTGGTGGAGCCTGCACCACAGGGACAATGTCTGCTACAGGTCTACAATCTGGCCGTCAGTGACGTCAAACTGAACATCCCTGGGAGTAACCTCTTCTCACAACCCATCAAATCCTATGAAGTAAACTAGATTGGCAGTTTTGTAAAACAATACAACAGTAAAGCACATTACAGGATGTTTTACTGTAACCTAACCATATAATTAATGTACCCATGAGGGTGTGGCCAAATTGCTGTGGTCTGTGTGGCTTTGTACATTCCTGCAATTCTATTTCTATGAACTTAACTTAAGTTGATAATGCTATGCGTATAACACATCATGTATTTATAAACGTTGACAGCAGCTCTTACAGAAAGCAGTCCTACCAGATAGGAGTGTGTTCTTCTGGGGTCAGCGTGTCTTTTGTTTTGGCTATATAGCTGAACATAAACCTTGTCAATTCACTCTGCCACTGTGTCTGTCCATTAGGATCCACCAGCATATCAGCATATTCAACTAGGGGGACACAACAAGACCATCACTATGGCGGTCACCCAAAATGAAATCCTTTACCAGTGTGTCCAGACCTTCACAGAGCAGAAAGCCTACACTCTCGTCCTGCACAGCAATGGTTCTGAGATTGTGTGTCAACTAGTGAGTCTGAAGTCTGATCTGAAGCACCATAATGATTACAAAAGTTAATGAACGATGTGGTAGCTCTTCTTAATAGCCTACTACAGAAATTATTTCTGTATTTCCAACTTTCATGATCTGTTGTGTTAATTTTTTATTTATTGTTTCATAATATAGGCAACAGACAACATACATAAAAGTGAAAAAATGGAAGCGTACCTGAGGTAATGATGTTTCTATGTCTGAATTTAACTGGAGGAAAGAATAAGAGTTCATCATCTTGTGAATCATCTTGTACAATGGAAAAATACATGTTCCCCATGACTCTCAGCTATAGATCAATGAATATGCGTTATCCCATCTCTGCATACCTGCATTAGAAATGTATTGGAGATGAAGCATTTAACATGGTCACTGTCTCGAACAGATTCATCAACACACGGAGCGAGGCTGTGAACATAACAGTAGGTGCTGTGGATTTTTACGTACCTGCTGACTATGGCATATCTCCCCATAACAGTGTGGAACGAAAAGAGTGAGTATGACTTGCATATTTCCTTTCCATTGCAGTTCATCTTAACAAATATTAAAGTATCTCATCCCAGTCCACTGACAGAATATCCTATAATTGATATTCCTAATTTTCTAACATTGAAAATTTGATTGATATATTAACAAATCAGTATTAGATACAATACTAGATCATATCTCAGTATCCACAGATCACTTTTACCTCTGCCTTCTCTAAATCCTTCACCTATCCCATCTCTCACAGGTACACAAATGATAAGTGTACATCAGGCTCACAGAATTTCCTCATCACCCTGGGCCTGCTTGACTTTGGAGCCTCGTACACTGTCATTCTCAAAGGAGTGAGTCAGACCACTGGCTTTACATGAGACCACAAAATACCATACTGTAGATACTATATGTGTTTCCTGCTACAGCCTGAAGCCAGTATAACTATAAATACCTGGACTAGCACAGTACTAGCTACCTGGTAGTTAATCTAGTAAGTGTATGTGATCCCTGCGATAATTGAACCCACAACCTTGGTATTGTTAGCATTTTCAGTGCCTGCACTGGCATACAGTACTAACCTCCTTTACTTTTTTTCCCAGGACCCTGGAGAGATCATTCTCCAGAAAATGGAGGATGTGAAGGCCAACAATGTCCACATAGCCTGGCAGATTCCACAATACGTCCTGATCACAGCGGGAGAAGTCATGTTCTCCATCACAGGCCTCGAGTTCTCCTACTCACAGGTCAGTAGTTGTATTACTCGCAGGTCAGCAGTGATTAGTAATTGGTTATTGGTTGAGTATTGATAATAAGCCTAAAATGCCTACATACTGTAGGTACCTCTGAATATCTGAAAGAATTGGGGTGTCCAATATGATGAAAATTCTACCTAGACTTTCAGAGGGCAAGATGAAGCTAAAACTATATTGCTTATACCAACCGGAACCCTTTCAGATCTACATGAAATGCATAGGGGGATTACAAGGTTATGGGTTGATTATTTGGAATTCCGCCTTTACAAGGAGAGAATATAATGTTTGAGTGAAGAACGTGTGCATCATCGTTAATATCCCCCAGAGCTGTGTGATCTGTCCCTGCTTTTCCCCACCAATGATAAACAATAGTTTGGTCTATGTTCAATACAGGCCCCAGCTAACATGAAGTCAGTGCTGCAGGCCGGCTGGCTGCTGACTGTAGCCTTTGGCAATGTCATTGTGCTGATCGTCGCAGAGGGGGCAGGTCTGGATCAGGTAAGTCTCAGTCCCAGTAGTAGAAGAGTGCTTTTGTTTTCACTGTGCTGTTTAGAAGATCTTGTCATTGCACCATTGAACCCATAGACTGCATAAAACAGTTAAAAACACAGAACCAAATGTCTGTGGTAGTCCACTAGAGGGCAACCAATCACAACATCATTACTAACTGGGTCCCTTTCTCAAGTAGAGTACACCAGGGTAATAAATATGGCCTTCAAATAACAACATAGGCCTGTGTTAAATGTGTTTAACGTTGAGTCGAACTTCTAATTCCCAGTGGATGGAGTTCCTGCTGTTCGCTGGCCTCCTGGTGGCAGTCTGCATCATCTTCTCCATCATGGCTTACTTCTACACCTACGTAGACCCTGACGAGCTAGACAAGCTGTTCCCAGACAAGACAGTCAATGACGACGATGAAGACAACATGAAAAAGAACCAGAAATACCACCTGGACCAGACAGACAACAGTATGTACTTGAACCCAATAGAGAAGCGCACTAAGATGTAGCTTGGTGACTGACGTACTGTGTTACGACTTCACCCTCAATAGACCTGTAAGCCCCTATTGTGGAATGTTTTTATGCATTGGTAAATCGAAGCAAAGCATTACGATTTGGTGAATGCTGTTGGAGTATATTTTGACTGAGCCTTACTGTATGTAGTTTGTTGTTGTCACACTGTCTGTGTGATCTTATGTACTAACCAGAGTTAGCACTCCAACCTAGACACCTCAAAATCCACAGGTGAAACCCAGGACCAGTAGGAACAAAACAACATTGTTGAAATACTTTATGGCGAAATAAATTTAATTTTTGTGAATTTATAACATTTTACAGAATTTTGCAGTACTGCACATAATTAAACAAACGTTAGCTTCCTGTTTATAATGTTGTTCATAGTAGACAAGGAACACAACTGTCTCTTACAGTTAATGATACATGAAAGGGAACCTATCCAAAAACAACACAATAACAGAACATTGTAAAAATGGTCCCTCTTCATACTGGCTACTTGAGACAAAACTGGAGTAGACTGAAGTCCAGTAATACTTGACTAAACCAAAGTACAGATGACAAAGACAACAGTAAACATGTAGTCCCGCACAAATGATGCAGCGCCACCAGCTTGGGCTAATTGAGATATTGTGTGTGACTAGCAAATTTCTGTTAATTACTATAGCTCCACGCCTTGGCCAATCAGTGTAATTTTGTAAAAGCCGGATCTCTGCGGCAAGACGCATCATTCACCCAATTTTCGTCAGAATTGGCCCGGTGGTGTCTGAGATATTGTGTGTGACTAAAGTATGAACAAAAGGAAGGATGGAGACAAATCCACAGTCCCCTCCCCAATTTCATCGTGGGGGACAACTATGGAGTCAGGGAAAAGTATCAAGACACTCTAGAGAAGACATGCTGCTCCTAATCATCAGCATAACATTTTCTAATCTTGAGAAACATTTTCTTGTAATTTTACTGTAAATAAAAAAATGAAATGCTAAATAAAAAGGTGTACATTTCTCTAGTTGAATATTTTATACTTTTATTTCTGATGGTGTCACTAGAAAGCTTACTACTCTTATGGCTTTGCAGGACTAGCTCACTGTTGATGGAATCGGTATGCACATTTATAATCTTTACTCATTCATGGCTTTGGCTCGTGGGATTTCCTTCCCTTATCACAGATCCATGACTACCGACAGAAAGCAATCACACCACTTCCTAGTAATGGACATATTACATCCATCACTCCTTAGACAACCTTCATTAATCACGGTTTCATAACAGGCTGCCATTCTACCATTCTCTCTGAGTTCCAAATGGCACCTATAGGGCTCTGGTCAAAAGTAGTGCACTAAATAGATAATAGGGTGCCATTTGGGATGTAAACAGCTGGGGAATGTAATGCAGAAAATGTAGCCGACGTCTGAGAGATATCACTATTATTGCAAAGATTAGGATCATACAAAGTAATTCTAAGTGCTATTTGAGTGCTATTTGCTTGGCGTGTATATAATTAAATGAATTAAACTAATAGCACAAGACAACAAAACATGGTAAGAATGTAAGAAATAATCTTGTCTTGGATTTGACCTCATGGAACTGAGTCCCCAAGATTATAATAGTCATATAACAGACTACAATAAACCATATCTAAGGGGGTAGAAAAAGAAGGAGCATCTCTTTCCTTTTTCCTTCTCTGACACTGGAATAACTATGAGCCAGGCAGGATTTCCCATGTGGGCACCTGCAGAGCACAGAAGTTCATTCCGTGGTTTCCAAATCTCTAAAACACTGCTAACTCCACAGAGAGAATCTCAGCAGTAGTATTAGAGGACGAAAGAGCCACTGTCAGAGGTTTTACTACTATGATCTACCTTCACTACCTCAGTTACTCAAGTCAACTGTCTTACTGATCTACTTCCCCCTTTTTAACACTTAAGGGAACTTATTTACGATCTACTTCTTTGATGAGTGTTGTGGTGCTTTTCAAGTGTTACTCAACTAAGTCCAAAACAATATACTTACAGATTACTTCCTGACCTGTTTTCATGCCTTTTAACAATTGAGGGAACTTAATTAAAGGAGTAGTTCACTATTTTAAACTTGATATTAGATGTTTCTTAACCCATGAATTAGTCGATGGGCCAAGATAACTGAACCCTGAATTATAGTTTTTCTCTAAACAGCCACAACAAATGCCAGCTAACCTTAGCCACCACAAGCTAACAATCAATGGAAGAGAGAGCATGTAAAAAGTCAAAATCCCCTGAAATCAATTAAAATCAACTCCGCATTTAGTTTTATGTTAAAGGTGATTTGGCCATTGAAAAAAACATGCTCACATGCCCCATCACTTCCATTGATTGTTAGCTTGTGGTGGCTAAAGTTAGCTGAAGTTTGTAGTGGATGTTTAAAGAGAACTGAACCATAGATTACAGTTTCTCCTGGCCCATAGACTACTTTCCAGGCAATTAACCATCTAACATCAAGTTGTAAAATAGTTAACTACTCTTTTAACAGTCAATCTACTTCTTCTGTGAGTGTTAGACTCTGCTGCAATATCCATATATTAGCTTGCCACTTAGTATGAAGTAATGTAGTATGGCATTCATTCTAAGTAGTATGCTAGTATGAACATTGTAATGCAGACTATGAGGCTATGTTGGGACTGTCCATGATCTGACTGTTTCTCCATCAGTAGTTCAGTGACTCTAGTGATGACCTCAGGGTGAACCAGGCACTGCAGTAGGTCGTTGGTGATGATGGATATGGGGCAGTGTCTGACCTCGTATCTGTCCCCAGGTGGTGGCCTTCCTATATCTCTGTATCCTGGCTCTGGTAACACTAGAGGGTCTGAGGCTGAACTGGCGATTGGACATGTCTCCCCTCCATGCTGGTGTGGGCTCTACTCCCACAACCAGGTCTGCTAGGCCTGACTATGTCACAGTCTTTGGATGTTGATGGTCCGTCTTTCTCTTTGGGGTTCTGCTCTGTAGTTTTCTATTTGCCATTCTGGTTCCAGGTCACAGGGATGAGGTGGGGGCCGAAGGGTACAGTAGATTGTAAGGAAGAGGAGGGTGAGTAGGAGTCCTCTGCTGTGGTGATGAAGGGCTAGTGTTCTAAGCTTGGCCCTTGGAGTCACGATATGCCCCTATACGGGTCCCTGGATGGCCCAACTGCTGGGGTATCCTGGATCTGTTAGTCACTGTGACTTGTTGTCCCTCTCTTCTCTATTCAGGCCCCCACAGCCAGCTTCAGGTACTGCATGTTCACATCAGTACCACCAACCCCTCCTTCAGACAAATAAAGATAGTCGAAACCAAAATAATCAATGTTTTGGCACTATCCACCTTACTCAGGGTTGACATACCTCAGGGACTATGGTCAGTACTGTATGTTTACATGGTCTCTGTCTCTTAACTAGTCTCACACACGTAATCCTTTGTTCTGTACCCTCTTTCGAGCTCTTAATTTCTTACCTAAAAAAACACGTTTTAGGCTAGGCAATCTCTAGCATAAGGTCAGTCAACAACTCAAATGCTTGAATGCTAATTGGAGCTAGACAGATTTGTCAATATGGGTGGGTTGGAATTCAGTCATCTCCTCTCTGTTGTTCTATGCTGCATTCCTGGGACTTTTGTCTTTCCCTGGACCTCAGCGAAATGGGACAAATTCCTCCCTGTGATCTATGTTCTTATAAGGACAACAAATGGTCGGACTGCACTGAGAATGACCCTGAGTGTGCATGACAAATGTACCATCAGATTCGGCAAGGTACAGAGGGTTCGTCGTGGCTTGTGACAAGTGCCAACTGAACTGTCAATATTTTGACATACAGTAGAGTGTGAAGATGATAAGTCGGGGTCAAGGTAACCTGGTCCAAGATCTGTTTATGCCGTCTTCACAAGTCCTATGGTCATTGTCAATGACAATTGGTATATATTCAACTGTATATAGACTTTTCCCTATTGTATTATTGACTGTATGTTTGTTTATTCCATGTGTATCTCTGTGTTGTTGTTTGTGTCACACTGCTTTGCTTTATCTTGGCCAGGTCGCAGTTGTAAATGAGAACTTGTTCTCAACTAGCCTACCTGGTTAAATAAAGGTGCAATTTAAAAAAACAAATAAAAAGACAGCACAAACAGATCTGGGATCAAGGGTCAGGAGACTGTACCTTCGTGGTATTGAGCCAGTCATCATCATTGTCGTTACTAAGTGTCGTCCTCAGAGCACAGACAATGGCTTTGGCGAGGGCCTCGCCTACTCTTGCCTCATCATCAACTTCCTGTATCAGATCCGGAAGAAGAAAGAAAAACTCCTATCATGGGAAAGAAGTCGCTGATAAAGACATTATGTGCAGCAGGCATAATTGATTGTGTCTGTGACGTTGTCTCAGAGCCAGTTATCAGGAGGCGCCAGAGGTGACACACTACCTGAATACACATTCCTCTCATCTAGATATATCAATGTGTTATGCAGTGCACCACTCTTTTACATGCACACCCACAAATCATTATGACAGCCATAGCTTTACTCTGAGGCCTGTTCATTACTCAAAAACCCACAGTCATCATCAGGGAATCTCAATACCCGTCACATCCATCCCTCGTGAGGCTGCATCCCAAATGACACCCTATTCCCTATATAGTGCACTACTTTTGACCAGGGCCCTATGGGCGGTAGGGGTAGCTTGTGGTGGGAAAACCACATCAAGCTGTAAATATGGCCCTCTGAAACGTTTAATTTCCTCTGAAGCATATGAGGTGACTTTACTGTACTTACCAACTCAATCCAGGAGTTGATGGAGACGTTAACAGGGTCGACAGACTCCACATGGTGCCCCCAGTGTCTGGGAACAAATAGCACCTATTGCAGTAGGAGGGCAACAGGGTCAGATGTCAGAAGAAACACAATGTGATAGGTAGGAATATGGATAAGGAATGTATTTCTTAGTAGGAGTACTGAAGGAGCCAAAAATGTCTGGAATTGTCTTCTAGCACCACAGACCACAGTCCAGGGGTCAGAGAGCAGAGCATAGCCAGTCAATAAGTAGTAGAGCTGAAGGAGTCAAGGACTGTAAAGATTAGAATGCTGAGTGCTCTGTGTGATGACCCTCCCCCTCTGTCTGCCAAATTATTTCTCTTTGCTCTTGTTTTCCTTATTAGGATGTCGTTGGGCGGAGCTGGGCATGGGTGTGTCCCGGGATAAATAGACCTCTTCCCCATTCATTGAGGAGACTCTCTCCATGCAGACATGCTGTTTGAGTTTGTTGTGGCTGGGTTGTTTGTGTTGGCATCGTTCAACGCGCCTCATTATCACATCTATACATGCAACCACTCACTTACACTACTGACTAAACACCATTGTTTATTTGTATATAGGTTACCTCACTTAATAAATATATCTTTGTTATTCCATATCTCCATGTTGTCTCCCTTTTTTGTTAAGGGCTTTGAGCTGGTTCGTGACAAGTGGGGGCTCATCTGGGGTTTTGAAGGTATGTTTCTCGTGTTGTGGTGCGAGTCAGCTGGGATTTTGAAGTTATGATTTTGGCTTTGTGGTGTGAGTCATCCAGGATCATAAAGTTGGTTCCTAGACATTTTGGTGTATTGCACTTTCTGGCATTATGAAGGACTAATACTAGTGTCATTAGGCTAACTGGTATGTGTATTGTTTGGTAGAAAATGTGGAGTTAATGTTGGAAACCTCTGTAGGTGCTTTGTTTGCATATTTTGTTACAGATTTTTTGAGTTGTAATGTTTGGTGCTGTGTTGGTTGCCTTTTTGTTTGGTAAACTTACCACTGCGGTGGATAGTTGATTGTGTGCTGCGTTGGAGAGTACATTGGTTAGTTTCCAGGCCCCTGCCCAGGCTGGAAACTCTTGCTCTACTCACTGTTGGGACGGTCTGAGGTGAATACAATCTGCAGTGTACCTCAGTGGGAGAAATAGGTAGGGTAGTGCCATTTGTTACCTGGAGCTATAGCCTTTCTTTTTTTCCCCTGTTAGGCTTAGCGATGTGTTTCATTTTGGAATAGGTTGGGCATGGTTATTTTGATTTTTTTGTGTGGACTCAGCAGTTGTCTCGGTGGCACATCTGTGGCTTGGGGGGAATCTGCCAGTGTGCTGGTGGGGTTTTTCTCTTAACAGTGGGGTACAGTGTGTCATTACCCACCATGAATCCGCACAAAGACTTGGGTTGAGTTATTGTAGGATTTGGAGAAGCTCCATATATCTCATCTGTCTTCTGTGGTGCCCAGTGTGATTGGCATTTCTCTTGTGGTCTGGTGTGCTCAGCAGAGGGAAGAGAATCATGTTGTATTTACTTGTGACTATGGTGTCTAATGTAGACAAGTTCATTCGCTTTCCATCAGAGGAACTGTTCAAATATGTACTAAAGAGCATCTGTTGCAGATCGCTGATCACTACCAGGTTGAAATTAGTGATAAACGTAACATTTCCATTCAATCTGATGCAAAGTGGTATTCTTGAAGGTCCCACTGGGGCAGCCTCTGCCGAGGACTCGCCGTCTCCCCATTTCAATCGCCGCTCCATCTGTTAGCCCTAGTAGTCTTTTGAACTCCAAAAAGAACTGCTTCTGTTACGACTAGAGCATGATTGTGTTAAGCTAGAGCATGATCGTGTAAAGTATGAAAAGGAATTGGCATTTAAACAGGATTTGGAGCGTACTAAAATCAAATTGCAACAAGAGCTGCTAGAGTTGGTTAGGGAAGGAAAGCTCTCAGGGAGAGTTTGCTCTGGGAAGGTGACCCAGATTTACCTAGGGGTCGCTCTTGGTTGTGCCTGGACTCATTTGATATTGTTGTAAACTTTTATGGTTGTTGCCAAAATTTTATGGAAGGACCCTGAGACGTTCTTTTCGTTGGAACTTGTTGCTGACGTGGTCTCGTGCGCCCTGTTCCTGAATGTCTACATGACTGACCGTTGTTTATTTTGTTTGGTATTGTCCTGTTCTGTTGCTCCTGTCTGTTCCCTTCTGGCCTCGTTTTCTTCTTTCCTCTTAAAGGTTGCTTCCTGTTGCCAAAGGTTGCTGAGGTCTGGGGAGGACGAGGTTGGCTGGGGCAGTGGGACTAGGATCCAGGGCAGTATTTTGTTGTTTGTGTGATTGGTGTGGTGTTCCGGGGTCCTTGTTGGTCCCCGGTTTTATTTGTATATAGGTTGCCTCAGTTAAATATATTTTTGTTATTCCTTATCTCCAAGTCTTTTTTTTGTTACGGGCTTCGAGCCGGTTCGTGACATATGAAACAGAAATTTGAGACTGGTTCAACACAGTGGGGACACTAGCCACTAGATGGCAGCTTGTGACCTCCCTCCACTCCCTCTAAGAGGCTTCTGTCCAATTCATAATGTGGCTCTGGTCTTTATTCAAGTGACCAGGCCATATTGATCCTCTGGTTCCACTGCAGTCTTAATTCATTCAGCCTAGAGAGAAGTCTGCTGCGTGCTATGTTTGATTTGGACAGACTTAACAATATTTCAATAAATCACAGTGATAAGTGTTTTATTCTAGGGGGTAACTGGGCTTAGTCTTGACACAATAGACGATACGTCCTAGTTCAACCCCACAGACATGGAAAACAGACATCTGTTATAAGTGTATAACCTCTAAAGACCTAATTCTTTGAAGTTCCCTTTAAACTAGGTGTCATGTACCCACATAATAGGTTATAGGTTTAACTTATAAACCAATTGAACAGCCCCCACTGTTTTGTTTCTTAGTGGTAGCACTTGTGACTAACTTCATTAGTATTCTGCAGGAGCACTTAGTTTCCCAGAGATAGGAAGTGGGACAGACACTCATTGCTTTGCCACTGTCTTGACTCAAAGAGAGCGTGTGGATGTGCTGGCTTATGCTGCTGGAATCTGAAGGGTGAAAGAGTGGTGGGTATCACAGAGACAAAAGACAACACAACCCCTCTCCTAATTAGCTTCTAGAGTCAGTATCAAGACAGGAAAAGGCCAGTGGTCACAAACCAAAGTATGAATAATGAGACAAAGAGAATTTAAATTATTTAAACATCTTTGACCTGCAAGCTCACTCAGATCTCATACTGTGCAGCAGCAATGTGGGGTTGAGTAAGGCTGAACCTTCCAATGATTAATATTCCATTGACTAGGGCTGCTGCGTCTGAATTGGTGAATCTGGTCAATATAAGTGGATTATATAGGGAATAGCGTGCTATTTGGAACTCCTAGAAGTCTGGGTGGCTGATGTTACAATCTTACTTTCATGTAGCATACCTGTCCTCTTCATCCATAATGAATCTCTGCTCTGCCAGAACAATCCTCAGCAGCCAATGTTATAGATTATTGCTAGGTCTTAATTGGATTTATAAACCAAAGTCCTTGTCACCAATCCTGAATCCTAACAGAAGAGAGGCTGTGAGCTGAGGCAGAGAAACATGCTCCTTTTGAGAGTCAATAATGTTTAACATTAAAGCTTCTGTTCTGTCACGATTACTCAATTATTAACCGATAAAACAAACATATCATTGTCCCGCTCTCCTGTTCTGGCACTCAACGTGGCCGGTCTACTAACCACCGGTCCTGGCAATCCACATTACGCACACATGGAAACCATCATTGCACACACCTGCTCCCCATCGTTACGCACACCTGAACTTCATCATCACCCTGATTACTCTATTAAACTCACCTTCTTCCTGACTCCCTGTGTTTACGTTACAGAATACTGCCTCTCAAGATATGGAAGCAGCAGAAGTTAAGGATATCTCCCAGATGGTCGACGAACAGGAACACCTACTCCGCCAACACCATGACCAGCTGGCTCAACTGGGTACGGTAATGGATCAGGTCCTCCACGTTCCCCACCACCCGCGAGAATTCATCTCCAACTAGTGGATGATCCTCCACCACGAGTCGTCCCAGCGAGCCAGATCCCCAGCCGATCCGTATGTATGTATGTATGTATGTATGTATGTATGTATGTATCCCAACCGGACAAATGACGCGACTCTATCGGAATGTCGTGGCTTACTACTCTAGTGCTCTCTCTACTTCAATCATCAGACAGGAGCCCCCACCACCGAGAGGTCCAAGGTTGCTGCGGTCATTTCCCTGCTTACCGGACGGGCTTTGGAGTGGGCTACGGCCTTCTAGGAGAGGAGGAGCTGAGTCCCTATGAGAGGTTCATGGCTCTGTTTATGGCGATCATCCACCTGAGAGCAGAGCGGGAGGTGAGCGACTGCTCCGTCAGGGTGCCCAGATCACTGCAGAGTACGCCCTCATCTTCCAGACTGTGGAATAAGACGATTCTCTAAATCCTGTCATTTTATCCCTCTCTTCGGTCTCCCTACTGCTCTCCAGGTCGCTGAGGCACAGTTCCAGCAGGTCTTCCGACACTATGGCCTTCCGGAGGACATCGTCTCCGATAGTGGCCTCCAATTCACGTCACGGGTATGGAAAGCCTTCATATGGAGAAGCTGGGGGTCACCGTCAGCCTCACTTCTGGGTACCGGCCTCAGTCCACCGGGCAGGTGGAGAGGATGAACCAGGAGCTGGGGAGGTTCCTTAGGTGCTGGCCTTGTTCCATCCCTGGATAGAGTACACCCAGAATGCACTGTGCCACTCCTCCACCGGGCAGACCCCCTTCCAGTGTGTCCTGGGATATCAACCAGCTCTGGCTCCATGGACCCCAAGCCAGACCGACGCTTCTGCGGCAGACGAGTAGTTCAGAAGGAGCAGGTGGAGCCGGCAGACTGAGTCTCCGTTTTATGGGGCCCTGTAACTTAAGGTCCTCCGGTCAACGAGGTAACCTATAGATTACAACTACCCGGTGGTTCCTGGTTACCCGCCCCTGGACATCGATGGGAGTCTCACCTTTGCTGTCAGGTCCCTCCTGGACTCCCGACGTCGTGGGGGTTGGCTCCAGTACCTGGTGGACTGGGAGGGTACGGTCCAGAGGAGCGCTGATGGGTCCCGGTGGACGCCCCCCGCGACGCCCCTGGACATCGATGGGTGCCTCACCTTTGCCGTCAGGTCCCTCCTGGACTCCTGATGTCGTGGGGGTTGGCTCCAGTACCTGGTGTACTGGGAGGGTATGGGCCTGGCGTCATCCTGCGGCTAGTGGGGGGGGGGGTACTGTCACGCCTACTCCTGTCACTTCCGCTCCGGCACTCGACGTCGCCAGTCTACTAACCACCGGTCCTAGCAACCCACATTACGCACACCTGGCAACCATCATTGCGCACACCTGGACTTCATCATCACCCTGATTACTTTCCCTTTTATTTAGCCTTCAGTAGCCTCAGTCTTCAGGCAGTATTGGTATGGTTTATGTTGAATACGCTACCCCTGTTTTGATTATCTTCATGTTTCTTATTATTAAACTCACCTTCTGCACCTGCTTCCTGACTCCCTCGACACAGATTAAGCCTGGTCCTGAAAAAAAAAAAAAGCATGATCAAGGGAGGATCTGGCACAGTGTGCACCTGTCCAGGCTAGAGGGCCTGTCCAGGCTGTGGGCCTTGGTGTGTCTGTGGGGAACCTTTGGAGGTCTGGCTGGAGTACGTCACACTAGACTCCTCATAGGGGATCCTGCTGGGGTACAGACCGCTTGTTTGCAGGGGGGAACAGGTGCTAACGCTTCCTGAAATATAACAGGGTAGGAGTGCTGATCTAGGTTCAGTTTATTTTAAAGGGAAAGCCATCTTCACCAAAGCCATTGCATGCTTCATTGCAAGTTAAGAATGTTACTGTACTTCAGCATGTGACAAATAAAACTTGAAACCACAATGGTTCTATTCTATGTAGTTGAGGAAACCTGGAATCTATCGCCATTCAATTTAAGCTATAGTTCAATATAATGTCTCTTTATTGAAATATTATGTAATGTGAGTTCTTTGGTTAGGTCATCACATCAATGTGAAAGGTTTCAACAGCCAATTTAAAGAAACAAGACTAGTGATCTTCAAATGTGAAAGCAGTGAGAAGATAATATGCACAAATATATTTGTATCTTTTGTCAGACTCCGTGCTCCACACAACTAATATCTCTGTTCTGAAGCGCCTCACCTCATACCCCCATCTCTCGCTCATGAGACCTCGATGAATGACTTTCTCTTTCAGGGACCAGAGAACCCATCTGATGATCTCCACAAGTGAGTTTCATCCCCTTTCCCTCTGTCTCCCTACCCTCTTCTCAGCCCCTCACCTCCCTCCTCTCAGCCCCTCACCCCACTTCCCTCCTGACTCTCACCCCACTCCCCTCCCAGGAAATAAAAACAGCCACCTCTACATCCTCCAAAAGTAGTTTCTAAACCTTCTTTCCTCAGAGATAGAGGGATGAATGGTGAGTAGATCTTTGCCCTACAGACAGTTCTCATTCTGTTGATTTGCTGTATCTATTGTCTGACTCCAGTACCACTCCTTTCTTCTCAGCTATAATGCTGTTAAATTGTTTCATTCTAATTTATTGTACAATTCCCTCTGTGAAGGGAAACATCCATCGTCTGTGTGCACTACTACCACTTGCCAGTGAGATATGTTTTGTTCATTAGGGCTCATTGAAGCAAAACAATTAGCAACAGAAAACAAAAGGCGCTTCTTATTGGACATATCCAGGTAGTCCTTCTCCATTTCAGTTTTTATTTTTCTTGTTTTGTGCCTACTGAACACTACCCAGTTCTGTACAATTACCTTCCTTGCACCTGTAGTACCAGGTTCTACCCATAGGAGTTCAGGTGGCAGAGAGTATTGGCACCTTCTGTACCAATCCACAATGTGCTGTCTCTCCCACTACAACCCAGGAACTCAAACTGAGACCACACCACGTCCTGTAATGCACACAATACAGTTCCAATTACTAACACTGTAATTATCAATCATACTGTATATTCATGGTTGCTATAATCTCATATCAATTTATGCGGTCATCTATTTAAATAATCTCATCTAACATTTTAAATATGTCATTATAAAGAAAACAATTCATATTCATGGAACAAATATGTCAATGTGCCATGATCAGTTTCAATATTACGGTATGGCAGCAATACATCCCGAGGGAAACCTCCATTGTCACTAGACACAGGTGAAAATGCATGCCCATTCACCATCTCATCGGTTGCTTAATAGGCAGTGCAATGACTGTCAACAAAGGTTGTACCCCAAATGACACCTTATGCCCTATATATTGTACTACTTTTCACCAGACCCCTATGGGCCCTGGTCAAAAGTAGTGCACTATGTAGGAATAGGATGCCAATTGGGACAGACACTCTCTAGAGGAAACAAGATGTTTGTTGTCTGTAGGCTCTTTGTCAAACCATTTGGGCTGTCAATCATTTCCTGTTAAAAAGCAACAAAAAAAAGTGGAGTTTCTGCCCAGCACCCTGGATAATGAAACCATTACCATGTTCAGGCAACTGTAAATGATAGACTTCACAATCTTGGCTTTCAGCAACTTTTAAATGGTGCTATTCATCATTTAAAAAGGCATCTGACTGCCTGTCTTTAAGGCATGAATTTAGTCAGACCTGTGAAAAAATGCAGGCCACCCCTTAAGCATCTATTATCATTAAAGGAAAATTAATTAATGGAGGCCAGCTCGAACTAGAGTGGACGTTCAAGGCCTTGACTGCCCGAGGACTCAAAAGGAAAAGGGCTGCCATTGAAAAGTTCCACTGAAAATGTCTGTCCTATCACGACAGGATATCATCAAAAAGAGAGAGAATGTCTGCTGATTGCTAAAGTTGTCACTTTTGATTTGTACGTGTCTGTATCAATTTAGGCTTAGGCTAGTTAGCTTCTCCAGGATCGCTGATGGGGCAAAGGAATTCATTAAAGATACCCATGCATCTGTTTTACATTTACATGTTGGTGTGATACTGTCAGAACTGGACTCAATTTCATTTAAATTCAATTGATGAATAAATAAAAAATCACGGCACAAATTGATAATCGTCCATTATTTTCTCTGAGAACAACTTTATTAAAGAATGGAATTTCAAATACATCTCTTGACCTGAATGGACTGAGGAAAAATCCCATATAGTTGTGTCTGTGCATTGAATATAACAGATCAGAGCAGCCCATGTGTTAACCAAAATGGCTTTAATTCAGCAGACTGATTCAAGGGACAGGCTTTTGATTGTGACAGAACCACTTGAACATTCCATAGAACTAACCCTACAAGTTACTCATCACACCTGGCAACCTGCAAACAGAAAGTTAGTGATTGAGGACAGAAATAGCATACAAAAAGTAAGAAATCACAGGCAGACAAATTGCAGAGTGACAACATGTAATCCTTCTCAACATTCTGTCAGTGCTGAAAAGACTAATAATTCTTAATTATGTTTTTCAGTTCCTTGATTATATAAGATATATATGACTGTGTAGCATCATGAGATTGATTGAGGAGGGTGTGTACATCTGAAATAGAGAGTAGTTTACCTCAAACATGTCTTGTCTTGGAGCAGCAGTGCCATGTACTTGCAGTCTGCTTAGGCCCAGTACTCTGAGAGGTGGTAGTCAGAAAACACCCAACATCTGCACCAGTCTGTCTGACCCTCTGTCCAGGACTGATACTCCTCAAGTCTGGCCTCTACATATGAGCACTGAGCTCAAAAATAAGTGCTTGACAATGAAAAGATCGAAAGGGAGAGGGAGAGAACATGTGTTTCCCATGCTGATAAAGCCTTTTGAACTGAATTGCCACCCTGAGTTCAAAAAGTTTTACAGGACAATCTCTATTTTGGTGGCCTCTGGTACATTCTAATGCCTTGATTCCATCTGAAATACATAGTGAAATGATTGAATACCTTTTCAAGTTCACCTCCCAGATTGTAAAAATGTGTTGTGGTATTGTGTAGAAAGACATGAATTTACAATTGTATTATTGATAATGTATTAATTCAATGTAAATATATTATATTCTAAGTAAAAGAAGATTAAACATTTAACCCATATTCTCTTGAGATTAAAGTCTTATTTAGAGTTGTACTGCAAGATATGAATTGCCAAAATGTTGCATGTGTAGGGCAGTGGTGGAAAAAGTACCCAATTGTCATACTTGTAAAAGTGAAAGTCACCCTGTAAAATCCTACTTGAGTAAAAGTCTAAAAGTATTTGGTTTTAAATATACTTCAGTATCAAAAGGAAATGTAATTGCTATACTGAAGTATTAAAAGTAAAAGTATAAATAATTTTAAATGCCTAATATTAATCAAACCAGACCGCACCATTTCCATGTGTTTTTTTTACAGAGAGCCAGGGGCATGCCCCTACCCTCAGACATAATTTACAAATGAAGCATTTAGTATTTAGTGAGTCTGCCACATCAGAGGCAGTAGGGGTGACCAGGGATTTTCTCTTGATAATTGTGTGAATTAGACCATTTTCCTGTCCTGCTAAGCATTCAAAATGTAACAAGTACTTTTGTGTGTCCAGGGAAAACAGTAATGACGTCACATAAAGACAAAGTTTACGCAAAAGTAAAAATATAAAGTTGTCAAAAATATAAATAGTAATGTACAGATACCCCAAAAAACTACTTAAGTAGGACTTTCAAGTATTTTTACTTAAGTACTTTACATTACTGGTGCAGGGTATACAGGCTGTCTCGAATTTATTAATGCACAATTTGACTAAATGGGTCATGGAAAAAGTTGTGTTTTTTGCGAAAACTTTGTCTTTATGTGACGTCATTACTGTTTTTATCGACACAAAATAGTTAAATGGAAACGCACCCAAGTAGGCAATTGTCACACCTATTTTCTATGAAAACTTTCTAAATGTCGACCAACAATCCCTGGACAAGTTAACAGAAACATAGCTACTGTCTGGCAAGACCCAACATCCTGGGAAAACTTTTGGTTTACGTGTCCTGATGCGATACCATGGACATATAACCACGTTGCATGATTTATGAATAACAAAGGGAAGAGGAGATCAACTTTATTCAGTCAGTTTGATACCTTTTATGAACTTGTCAACACTTGCTGTTTAGTTGTCAATCAACACACAGTGGCCTAAATAGCCTACTATGCGTGCTGGCTATGTGAAACACGCAAAAGAAAATAAATGAATGTGTCAGAAAACAATAATTAGGCTAAATCCTGGATTTCGACTCATTGTTACAACTTACATTAGTCAACATGGGACATTAACATTCACAAGCATCGCGCTCTCTCCCTCCTCAGTGTAAAGAAATTTGACTGCACCAGAGATCTGTACGGTGCATTCGGAAAGTATTCAGACCCCTTCACTTTCTACTCATTTTGTTACGTTACAACCTTATTCTAAAATGGATTCAACATTTTTTCCCCTCATCAATCTACACACAATACCCCATAATGACAAAGCAAAAACTGTTTTTTATGAATTTTTGAAAATGTATTTTAAAAATATAACTGAAATATCACATTTACATAATTATTCAGACCCTTTACTCAGTACTTTGATGAAGCAGCTTTGACTGCGATTACAACAGTCTTGAGTATGACGCTACAAGCTTGGCACACTTGTATTTCTCCCATTCTTTTCTGCAGATCCTCTCAAGCTCTGTCAGGTTGGATGAGAAGCGTCGCTGCACAGCTATTTTGAGGTCTCTCCAGAGATGTTAGATCGGGTTCAAGTCCGGACTCTGGCTGGTCCATTCAAGGACATTCAGAGACTTGTCCCGAAGCCACTCCTGTGTTTTCTTGGCTGTGTGCTTAGGGTCATTGTCTTGTTGGAAAGTGAACCTTCGCCCAAGTCTGAGGTCCTGAGCGCGGATCTCTGTGCAATTTGCTCCATTCATCTTTCCCTCAATCCTGACTAGTCTCCCAGTCCATGCTGCTGAAAAACATCCACACAGCATGATGCTGCCACCACCATGCTTCACCATAGGGATGGTATTGGCCAGGTGATGAGTGGTGCCTGGTTTCCTCCAGACGTGATTCTTGGCATTCAGGCCAAAGTGTTCAATCCAGAGAATCTTGTTGCTCATGGTCTGAGAGTCCTTTAGGTGCCTTTTGGGAAACTCCAAGCGGGCTGTCTTGTGCCTTTTACTGAGGAGTGGCTTCCATCTGGTCACTCTACCATACAGGCCTGATGGGTAGAGTGCTGCAGAGATGGTTGTCCTTCTGGAAGGTTCTCCCATCTCCACAGAGGAACTCTGGAGCTTTGTCAGAGTGACCACTCTGACCAAGATCCTTCTACCCTGATTGCTCAGTTTGGCCGGGCGGCTAGCTCTAGGAAGAGTCTTGGTCATTCCAAGCTTCTTCCATTTAAGAATGTTGGAGGCCACTGTGTTCTTGGGGACCTTCAATGCTGCATAAATGTTTGGTACCCTTTCCCAGATCGGTGCCTCGACACAATCTTGTCTCGAAGCTCTGTGGACAATTCCTTTGACCTCATGGCTTGGTTTTTGCTCTGACATGCACTGTCAACTGTGGGACCTTTCCAAATTATGTCCAATCAATTGAATTTACCACAGTGGACTCCAATCAAGTTGTAGAAACATCTCAAGGTTGATCAATGGAAACAGGATGCACCCGAGCTCAATTTCAAGTCTCATAGCAAAGGGTCTGATAAGGTATTTACGTTTTTTATTTTTAGTACATTTGCAAAAACTTCTAAAAACCTGTTTTCGCTTCTTTGTTATGGGTTATTGTGTGTAGATTGATGAGGATTTATTTTTATATAATCCATTTTAGAATAAGGCTGTAACATAACAAAATGTGGAAAAAGTGAAGGGGTCCGGATGCATTGTATATAATGACGAGATGCTCATGTCTTCTACCTAACAATGTGAATCGTTGTCCCAAAGGCGGTAAGGCAGGCGACAAGCTTAGGTCCAAAATAAGCCCATAGAAATGCTTTGGGCTTATTTTGGACAGATTTTGGCGAGGGTGAAACCTCTCACTTTGCCTCTTCCTCTCTGGCACATTTCCCTGTCATCGCTCACTTTGTGACTGACAGGCGCCTATCCTATCAATAGATCGTTAGAAGATGCATATTGTTCATTCTAGTGGGAGAGGTCTCGACGGACTTGCAAATTGAATCTTTTAAATGAAAATGAAAAGTAGCCTAGTAAATGTGAAGTGGAAAATGTAGCCGGCTGAAAAGGAGTCCGTAACCGGCTGATTAGCCTACTGGCGTCTCCATTTGATTTATTCTGCTTGAACAATGTGTCAGTCGGATCAAGGGTGGGTGATGACATTTATAATTAACCATGTTAAATTATACCTTCGGTCTGCTGTCACAAAATATGTACCTTTAAAAATATTTTTGACATTCTGAAGGCTGGCAGATACCAAAGCCAATATTTACACTACCAAATGTACAAACAATTTACTGGAGCTTTATTTTAGACCACATCAAACTGCAAAAGCAACTGGAGGAAGCTTGAAGTTGGTAATTCTGCAGCCAAAAAGTGATGATAAAGTGCCAAGTGATGATAAAGACAATGGCTTGAGAACATTGGGAAAGCACAATGTATCACAACTAAACTAAACATAGGCCTACAAATTGTTCAGTAATTATAACAGTAAACAACAAGGTCTTTGGAGCCAAAGAGGCAACATAGCCATGCAAGATGCACAGAGCTCAATGGCTGACTGCACATAAATTATGAAGAATGGTGGCGTAAAATATCTTCCTGACAATGCCTGAAGTTTTAGTGCAGCAGGCTGGGTGAGGTAATGCAAAGTTGGCCCAGTCCAGACACAACCCATAGCTCCTACAGGCACTTGTCTAACTTGGCAAAACTGATCCTAAATCAGCACTCCTAATGTGAGACACTTAATACATACAGCCTCTGAAATAACTGGTGTCGTGACGTGACTATCATTAATGTGATGACTGCTATTCATCGAATAATTACCTCCTACGTTTAATTATTACTTGATTAAATTAATCATGTAACAATTAATTCACTAGAAATTTGGAGCACCACGAGAAAAGTTTTTTTAATGAGTTACCGTTTCCCGAATTAACTCAAGAACACATCAATATCATATCATACCAGTCATGGATATCAGCACAAACCCTAGCCTAAGTGATGAATCAGCGATACACAAATTGGCTTAATTATTTATTTACTAACTAACTAAACAATCACACAGAATTACAAAAACACACACACATGGTATAGGTTATATTGATCACAAACATAATGCAATGAAAAGTCCCTAGTGGACTAACCCGATATAACGGCTTGTTGCACATTGGAAAGGGGGTGGGGATAAAGCAAAGAAGTTCGACAAAAACAACAACACAGAGTTACACATGGAGTAAAATAAACATACAGTCATAATACAGCAGAAAATAAGTCTATATACAATGTGAGCAAATGAGGTGAGATAAGGGAGGTAAAGGCAAAAAAAGGCCATGGTGGCGAAGTAAATACAATATAGCAAGTAAAACAATGGAATGGTAGATTTGCAGTGGATGTCACGCCCTGACCTTAGAGATCATTTTTATGTCTCTATTTTGGTTTGGTCAGGGCGTGAGTTGGGGTGGGCATTCTATGTTTTGTGTTCTATGTTTTCTACTTCTGTGTGTTTTGGCCGGGTGTGGTTCTCAATCAGAGGCAGCTGTGTTTTCCCACCTGTGTTTTGTGGGAAGTTGTTTTCTGTTTTTGTGTCTGCACCAGACAGAACTGTTTCGGTTTCGTTCGTTCTCTTTGTTGGTTTTGTTATTCAGTGTTCAGTTCTATTATTAAATCATGAACACTTACAAAGCTGCGCTTTGGTCCACTTCTTACACTTTGGTTATCCTTCCAGGATACTCCGGCCAGGTCAATTAGAAAGGCCTGCTCGCTGAAGTGTTTCAGGGAGCGTTTGACAGTGATGAGTGGAGGTCGTTTGACCGCTGACCCATTACGGATGCAGGCAATGAGGCAGTGATTGCTGAGATCTTGATTGAAAACAGCAGAGGTGTATTTAGAGGGCAAGTTGGTTAGGATGATATCTATGAGGGTGCCAGTGTTTATGGCTTTGGGGTGGTACCTGGTAGGTTCATTGATAATTTGTGTGAGATTGAGGGCATCAAGCTTAGATTGTAGGATGGCTGGAGTGTTAAGCATGTTCCTGTTTCGGTCGCCTAGCAGCACGAGCTCTGAAGATAGATGGGGTGCAATCAGTTCACATATTGTGTCCAGAGCACAGCTGGGGGCAGAGAGTGGTCTATAGCAGGCGGCAACGGTGAGAGACTTTTTTTAAAAGTAGAAGTTCAAATTGTTTGTGTACAGACCTGGATAGTAGGACAGAACTCTGCAGGCTATCTTTGCAGTAGATTGCAACACCGCCCCCTTTGGCCGTTCTATCTTGTCTGAAAATGTTGTAGTTAGGGATGAAGATTTCAAAATTTTTGGTGGTCTTCCTAAGGCAGGATTCAGACACGGCTAGAACATCCGGGTTGGCAAAGTGTGCTAAAGCAGTGAATAAAACACATTTAGGGAGGAGGCTTCTAATGTTAACATGCATGAAACCAAGGCTATTACGGTTACAGAAGTCATCAAAAGAGAGCACCTGGGGAATAGGAGTGGAGCTAGGCACTGCAGGGCCTGGAGTCACCTCTACATCACCAGAGGAACAGAGGATGAGTAGGATAAGGGTACGGCTAAAAGCTATGAGAATTGGTCGTCTAGAACGTCCGGAACTGGGGGCGATAAAAAGGTATAATGTACAGACAAAGGAATGGTAGGATGTGAATACAGTGGAGGTAAACCTAGGTATTGAGTGATGATGAGAGAGATATTGTCTCTAGAAACGTAATTGAAACCAGGTGATGTCATTGCATGTGTGGGTGGTGGAACTGAAAGGTTGGATAAGGTATAATGAGCAGGGCTGGAGGCTCTATAGTGAAATAAGCCAATAAACACTAACCAGAACAGCAATGGACAAGGCATATTGACATTAAGTAAAGGCATGCTTAGTCGAGTGATCATAAGGATCCAGTGAATAGTGAGGTTGGCTGGGGTCACGGTGATTCAGACAGCTAGCCGGGCTATCGGTAGCAAGCTAGCATAGGATGGAGGTCTGTTTTTAGCCACATCGTGCGTTTCCGTCGGTAGATTAGTGGGGTTCCGTGTGGTAGAGGGGATCAATCCAATTGGCAAAATAGATATAGTTATAGTGACCCAAGAAAATTTGTACGATAGACCTATTCAGATAGCAGCCGATAAGACAGCTGACGATTAGCGGGCCACAGATGGGCGTTCAGGTAACGTCGCGGCAGAGGGGCCAGTTGGATAACTCCCTCGAGCAGATAACGTCGGTAGTCCAGTCGTGAAGGCCCGGTGGGGCTCCGCATCGGCAGTAAAACTGGTCTGGATAGGTGATTGTAGCCCAGGAGTGGCTGATGGAACTCTTCAGCTGGCTAGCTCCTGGATTGACATGAGCTCCTGGATCGGCGTAAGCCAATAGTCACACGGATAGCAGCTAGCTAGCTGCGAGATCCAGGTGAAAATGTCCAGAGCTTACGGTTATGGAGAGAAAAATAGGTCCGGTATGTTCTGGTCTGAGTCGCAGTGTACAAAACTGGCGATAGCTTTTCGAGCTAAATGATAGCTGATGACTACAAACCGTGGTTAGCTGAATACTAACATTACCCAGTAAATTGGCTAGCTTCTGGTTAGCTTCTGGCTAGCTTCTGGCTAGCTTCTGGTTAGCTTCTATTGTGGATTTCAGATTTGAGGTAAATAATACTTTTTTTTAAATTGGTGAGGCGGGTTGCAGGAGAGTGTTTTTAAGTTGAGTTTTTGGAAAATAAAATATATAAAAGATACGTGAAGAAATATGTATATATATATATATACACGGGACACGACAAGATGAGGACAAAGGACGTCTGACTGCTATGCCATCTTGGATCAATATGATATCAATAATATAAAGAGCTGGAGAGACAAAGAGAGTGGACTTATAGTACATACAGTTGGAAGCTATGCTCACGGGAATATGAATACTTTGCACATGAACGACCGCTCATTCAGGAAAGGAATGCAATGTATATGTTTACACGTAGATGTCTTTGTCGCCTCTCTGTTAAACTCGATGGGTGCTATGGTGTAGTTATCAAGGGATGTAAAGACTCTGCTTTGTCCACCAGAGTATTTCTGTCTGTAATAAAGCCCTTTTGTGTGGATAAACTCATGATTGGCCCACCCATGGCTTCACCACTGCCCAGTCATGTGAAATCCATAGATTAGGGCCTAATGAATTTATTTAAATTGACTGATTTCCTTATATGAAGTGTAACTCAGTAAAATAATTTAAATTGTTGCATTTATATTTTTGTTCAGTATAAGAAGTGGCTAAGGTGCAGTGGATACATGAAAAGCCTAGGGCTTAGAGTTGTTTCTGCACTGGACCGTTCTCTTACTCTTCTTCTCATGCCTTCTCCCATTCTGAGTCTGACAGCCTTCCCTCCTAGACATCGTGACAGGTGGTCCACAGTCTGACACACACAGCCAAAATTAATCAAATAAATTTTGTGCCGAATACAACTAGTGAAGACTTTACCGTGAAATGCTTACTTACGAGCCCTTCCCAACGATGCAGTTTAATAATAATAATTCTAATTAAATAGTAACACAAGTAATGAAATCAAATAGAACAATGGAGCTATATTAGTGCTGTGCGATTATAAAAAAAGATCACGTTTTTTTTCAACATTAACTGCTCTATGCATTATGTGGACTGATTGCTGTAACAACACTGAATAAAACACTTAAAATCTCTTAAGGCTAGGGGGCACTATTTTCAGTCCGGATGAAAAGTGTGCCCAAAGTAAACTGCCTGATACTCAGGCCCAGAAGCTAGGATATGCAAAGTATTAGTAGATTTGGATAGAAAACACTCTGAAGTTTCTAAAATGGTTTGAATGATGTCTGTGAGTATAACAGAACTTATTTGGCAGGCGAAACACCGAGGACAAACCATCCAGGATTTTGTTTTTGAGGTCACTCTCTTTTCAAAAGGTTTTCATTGGGAATCTATAATTCTAAGGCAGTTGCTTGCAGTTCCTATCGCTTCCACTGGATGTCAACAGTCTCTAGAAATTGGTTTAGGTTTTTCCTTTGAGAAATGAAGAAGTAGCCCTGTTCAGAACGAGGGTCGAGTGATGTGTACTGTTGTGGTTGGGAGTGACCGCGTGACCTAAAAGCTCGCTCCACTTTGTTTTCCTCCGGTATTGAATGCAGTTTTTTCCGTCTTAAATTTGATTGATTATTTACGTCTAAAAATACCTAAAGTTGGATCTGGAAAGTTGTTTTAAATGTTTGGATCAAGTTTACAGGTAACAAATTAGATAATGTGTAGTCATGCGCGAGTGGAATCGGTGTATTTTCTGAATCATACCAAATAAATTGACATTTTGGATATACAACGACAGAATTTATCAAACAAAAGGAACATTTGTGATGTTTAATGGACATATTGGAGTGCCAACAGAAGAAGATATTCAAAGGTAAAGCATGCATTATATGTTATTTCTGACTTTGTGTTGTGTCTGGCGGGTTGAATTATGATTTTCATGTGTATGTTTGCTGGGGTGCTGTCCTCAGATAATAGCATGGTTTGCTATTTTTGAAATCTGACACTGTGACTGGATTAACAAGAAGTTCCTCTTTAAACCAATGTATAACACTTGTATGATTTATGAATTATTATTATGAGTATTTCTGTTTTTGAATTTGGCGTGCTGCTATTTCACTGGGTGTTGTCAAATCAATCCCGTTAACGGCGCTACAAGGGATCCCTAAGAGGTTTAAGAAAAGTCCCATGATTGTAGTGACTGCCCGTTACTGCATTATTTATTTACATGACTTTAATAAAATATTTGTTTTATTTGATGACTATATTATTTCATTCCAAATCATAGAATCTCATCTCTATAAAGCTGCTGCCTATGCTGCCTATGCTTTTATGACTGTGGAATACCAACTATCAATCACTTAGATCATATATTTTCAGCCTTGTGAAGCAACTGCTATCGATCACCCTTTCCCTCTTCTCTTAAAGGGGAATTTCACCCTTGGGGAATATGGGCTTGTTTTCATCATGTCCAAGGCATTTCTAGGTCAGTGAGATGTGTTTCACACATAATTTCCCAATAGGAAGGCAGGTCTGGGCATCTCGTGCTGAATATACACCCTATTTCAGCTTCTGGTGTACTGATCTGGGGGGCAAGATCTGAAATTAAATGTAGTCCTGCTTTGTGACATTTCGCAAAGGCTCTATGTGATACTGATCACACTATATGTTTTGTGCTTGTTGATATGGTTGTCCTTGTTCGATAGAGCCATTGGATGTCTTTCAGCGATGTTCCTGTCAGCTGATTTATTCCAAAATATATAAACTGACACATTTTTTCCAGTCTCTGAAAATCTACATCTAGGTTTAGGTTTTACAATTGGAGATCTATTGTATCTCGATTTAAAAACGTATTCTCTTTTTAGTCATAGATATGGCTACTAAACAGCAAGCTTAACTTACAACCAGCCACCTAAGCTAGGTTTACCAGCAAACGTGAGCACATGACTGGAGTTGGCTAGCTAGTTAGCCTGGCACCTGCTAACTTGTGCTAGGCCTACCATTTGTAACTTTTTTTGCAAACTTGCAAACATCAGAAACTGTAAATGCTGAACAGAAATATAAATGCAACATGCAGTGTTGGTCCCATGTTTATATTACACAGGTGCACCTTTTGCTGGGGACAATAAAAGGCCACTCTAGAATGTGCAGTTTTGTCACACAACACAATTCCACAGATATCTCAAGTTTTGAGGGAACATGCAATTGGCATGCTGATTGCAGGAATATCCACCAGAGCTGTTACCATAAGCCGCCTCCAACATTGTTTTAGAGAATTTGGCAGTACGTCCAACCCGCCTCACAACCGCAGACCGTGTGTATCCACGCCAGCCCAGGACCTCCACATTTGGCTTCTTCACCTGCGGGATCAACTGAAACCAGCCACCAGGACAGCTGCCGAAACTGTGGGTTTTCACAACCGAAGGATTTCTGCATAAACTGTCTCAGGGAAGCTCATCTACGTGCTGGTCATCCTCACCAGGGTTTGACCTGACTGCAGTTCGGTGTCGTAACCTTCAAAAACCTTCATTTTTTATTTTATTTATTTTTTATTTAACTAGACAAGTCAGTTAAAAACAAATAATGTTTTACAATGGCTGTCTACCCAGGGCAAACTCTAACCTGAACGACGCTGGGCCAACCGGCCCTATGGGACTCCCAATCACGGCCGGTTGGTTAACAGCCCGGAATCGGACTAAGGTCTGTACTAATGCCTCTAGCACTGAGATGCAGTGCCTTAGACCGCTGCTTCACTCGGGAGCTCCCGTTGCTGATCTCAACGTTGTGAACAGAGTGCCCCTTGGTGACGGTGGGGTTATGGTATGGGCAAGCATAAGATACGGAAAATGAAAACAACTGCATTTTATCAATGGTAATTTGAATGCATTGTAATACCGTGATGAGATTCTGAGGCCCATTGTCGTACCATTTATCCGCCGCCATCACCTCATGTTTCAGCATGATAATGCATGGCCCCATGTTGCAAGGATGTGTACACATTTCCTGAAAACTGAAAATATCCCAGTTCTTCCATGGCCTGCAAACTCACCAGAAATGCCACCCATTGAGCATGTCTGGGATGCTCTGGTTCGACGTGTACGACGGCATGTTCCAGTTCCTGATAATATCCAGAAACTTCGCACAGCCATTAAAGAGGACTGGGACAACATTCCACAGGCCACAATAAACAGCCTGATCAACTCTATGCAAAGGAGATGTGTTACGCTGCATGAGGCAAACGGTGGTCACACCACATACTGACTGGTTTTCTGATCCACGCCCCTACCTTTTTTTTAAGGTATACGTGGTCGTACATTATCTGTAATTCTAGTCATGCGAAATCCATAGATTAGGGCATAATGAATGTATTTAAATTGACTGACTTCCTTATATGAACTGTAACTCAGTAAAATCTTTGAAATTGTTGCATTTTGCATTTATTTTTGTTCATTATAGTTTTACCAGCTAGCTATGTAACATAATTGACAATTGGTTATGATCATGACCGTGGAGGCTTTTAAAAATCAGTAAATTATAGGCATGATGCAAGATAGGATTCCAAACAGATGTAAATAGCTTGCTTGTTTGACAATAATTGCTATCTAGCTAAGTTGATGAGGAGAAACAATGAGAAGAAACAATAACACTACGATTTATCTGTTGTAAATCTCTAAAACTGATAAGCTGGTTTTACTATAAAAATATTTGCCTAAGCATGCCTGTTTGACTTGGCTGTACCCAAATGCTGTCTGCCTACCTAGCTACTGTAGGTACATTTGTATGGTCTGGTCACTGTGCAAAGGTTGAGGGTAATGCCATATTTCCTTATATTATGCTAGATATTGTTCTTAAATATAATCTATGTGCCTATGTACATGTATGCATGTTCAACTAGTCTACCCTAATGGCCTCTGCAGAGGTCAGCTCTGTACCGCATCGCTGTGCACCAACCCACACTTTGTACCAATGCGGAGAGCTTCGTATAGCTCCACATTGACATGATTTGTCGACAGTAGGTGGGGGCGGGAGGTTCAGTATACAGTGCCAGTCAAAAGTTTGGACACACATACTAATTCAAAGGTTTTTCTTTATTTTTATTATTTTCTACATTGTAGAATAATAGTGAAGACATCAAAACTATGAAATAACGCATATGGAATCATGTGGTAACCAAAGAAGTGTTAAACAAATCAAAATATATTTTAGATTTTAGATTCTTCAAAGTAGCCACCCTTTGCCTTGATGACAGCTTTGCACACTCTAGTTAGAATTTCATACTTATTGCACTTAGCAGAGCAGAGCTATTGTGCAAATGTGTAACATAATACAAATTGTAATTCGTAACATATCATATACAAAATGGGTGATGACATCCAATAATACATACCATACGAAATGTAACATATCTTACTAAAAGGAGTGTCTTGGATTTACATTCAGAATAATACGAAATACTCTGACACCAGGCATGGATTATGGTTATTGTAGTTAATTACAAAGTTTTCTGTGCTAAACTATGTAGAATATTGGTCTGTTGGAAACAACTCCCTACTACATCACACAGTTCAGGCTTGATCTGATTTGTCTCTACAGAAACTGCATATCGAGCTTATTACGAGGTATTTGATGTAGCTATGAACATGAAGGTAGGGTATAGTGACTAGGCATCAGGACAGATAATAATAAGAGAGAAATAAAGAACAGAGTAGCAGAAAATTATGAGTGTTATAGTATGTGTGTGTAGTGTGTGTGTTGTGTGTAGAAAAGGCTCTGCATGGTCAATCGGACGCCAGTCTCCGCAGACGTCAGGGCTTACATACTTCTTGCGCTTAGCAGAGCAGAGCTATTGTGAAGGACGTTGTCAAGGAAGTGAGTTTGTGTTTATACAGGATGTACCGCCCCCTAAAAATGAATGGCGCCGGATGGGGATGGCTGCTGCTTTACGGGCTCTATTTTGTTTGTTTTTTTGCATTTTTTGTAACTCATTTTGTACATAATGGATGCTATGCTACAGGACTGTTTTGCTAGCACAGACTGGAATATGTTCCGAGATTCGTCCAATGGCATTGAGGAGTATACCAATTCAGTCACCGGCTTCATCAATAGTGCATTGACGACGTTGTCCCCACAGTGACCGTATGCACATTTCCCAACCAGAAGCCATGAATTACAGGCAACATCTGCACTGAGCTAAAGGCTAGAGCTGCCGCTTTCAAGGAGCGGGACACTAATCCAGACGCTTATAAGAAATCCCGCTATGCCCTCAGACAAACTATCAAACAGGCAAAGCGTCAATACAGGACTAAGATTGAATCCTACTACACCGTCTCTGATGCTCGGTAACCTGCCTAAATGATTACCGCCCCGTAGCACTCACATCGGTAGCCATGAAGTGCTTTAGGCTGGACATGACTCACATCAACACCATAATGCCGGTGTTGGACATGACTCACATCAACACCATAATGCCGGAAACCCTAGACCAACTCCAATTCGCATACTGCCCCAAAAGATCCACAGATGAGGCAATCTCAATTGCACTCCACACTGCCCTTTCCCACCGGGACAAAAGGAACACCTATGTGAGAATGCTATTCATTGACTATAGCTCATCATTCAACACCATAGTGTCCACAAAGTTCATCACTTAGACTATTAACATTGAACCTCCCACTCTTTTTTTACACTGCTGCTACTCGCTGTTAATTATCTATGCATAGTCACCTTACAAATTACCTTGACTAACCTGTACCCCCGCACATTGACTCAGTACTGGTACACAAAGAGGGGTCCATTCTACTCTGCTAGATACCTACAAGGACTGGGAAGGGATAAGAGAGTCGGATGGGGATGGGTGATCGGTATAGGCCTATGTATGGGCTCCCGAGTGGTGCAGCGGTCTAAGGCACTGCATCTCAGTGCTAGAGGTGTCACTACAGACCCTGGTTCAATTCTAGGCTGTATCACAATCAGCCGTGATTGGGAGTCACATAGGGCAGCGCACAATTGGCCCAGGGTCGTCCAGGTTAGGGTTTGACCGGGTAGGCCGTCATTGTAAATAAGAATTTGTTCTTAACTGACTTGCTTAGTTAAATAAAAAACATGTACAGTGCATTGCGAAAGTATTCGGCCCCCTTGAACTTTGCGACCTTTTGCCACATTTCAGGCTTCAAACATAAAGATATAAAACTGTATTTTTTTGTGAAGAATCAACAACAAGTGGGACACAATCATGAAGTGGAACGACATTTATTGGATATTTCAAACTTTTTTAACAAATCAAAAACTGAAAATTTGGGCGCGCAAAATTATTCAGCCCCTTTACTTTCAGTGCAGCAAACTCTCTCCAGAAGTTCAGTGAGGATCTCTGAGTGATCCAATGTTGACCTAAATGACTAATGATGATAAATACAATCCACCTGTGTGTAATCAAGTCTCCGTATAAATGCACCTGCACTGTGATAGTCTCAGAGGTCCGTTAAAAGCGCAGAGAGCATCATGAAGAACAAGGAACACACCAGGCAGGTCCGAGATACTGTTGTGAAGAAGTTTAAAGCCGGATTTGGATACAAAAAGATTTCCCAAGCTTTAAACATCCCAAGGAGCACTGTGCAAGCGATAATATTGAAATGGAAGGAGTATCAGACCACTGCAAATCTACCAAGACCTGGCCGTCCCTCTAAACTTTCAGCTCATACAAGGAGAAGACTGATCAGAGATGCAGCCAAGAGGCCCATGATCACTCTGGATGAACTGCAGAGATCTACAGCTGAGGTGGGAGACTCTGTCCATAGGACAACAATCAGTCGTATATTGCACAAATCTGGCCTTTATGGAAGAGTGGCAAGAAGAAAGCAATTTCTTAAAGATATCCATAAAAAGTGTCGTTTAAAGTTTGCCACAAGCCACCTGGGAGACACACCAAACATGTGGAAGAAGGTGCTCTGGTCAGATGAAACCAAAATTGAACTTTTTGGCAACAATGCAAGACGTTATGTTTGGCGTAAAAGCAACACAGCTCATCACCCTGAACACACCATCCCCACTGTCAAACATGGTGGTGGCAGCATCATGGTTTGGGCCTGCTTTTCTTCAGCAGGGACATGGAAGATGGTTAAAATTGATGGGAAGATGGATGGAGCCAAATACAGGACCATTCTGGAAGAAAACCTGATGGAGTCTGCAAAAGACCTGAGACTGGGACGGAGATTTGTCTTCCAACAAGACAATGATCCAAAACATAAAGCAAAGCCTTTGTGATGTGTGTTTTGTCCTATATTTTTATTTCATTTTTTATCCCAGCCTCCGTCCACACAGGAGGCCTTTTTCCTTTTGGTAGGCCGTCATTGTAAATAAGAAGTTGTTCTTAACTGACTTGCCTAGTTAAATAAAGGTTAAATCAAATTCAAATAAATAAATACCACTGCGAACACTTCTGTCGTTACTATGATCACTTGCGTAGCAATGCCAGCAAATGACTTCTGTCTGAACACACACATTTCTGATTTGGTCACTTTTAACTTGCTGTTTGGACAGTGAATATTCCCAAACGGATTTGAAAAACAAAACTGATTTGAGCATTAAGCATTATGCAGCGTGAACAAGGGTTTACAGGCTGACATACCCATCTAATTAGCTAGATCATGGATGGGCGTTCTGGCAGCCCACAGGCTTTGAAGGCCCTTGGACTGAGTTTACGAACTCAGTTGACGTCCAAAATGAAGAACGTACTGCATTTATGCCAATTGGCAACTCTTTAAGGCCTGCAAAAGGAGCAGCAACGCACAGATTAATTGTGCACGAGTTGACAAATCATGAGGCAAATCAGTCTAAACAATAGTACTTTGTCCCTATTTTCAACACTTTTGTGTCAATATTTTTTGTTAAACCGAATCAAAAGTGTTGGGGCATATGCCAGCTCGCCACACATTTGACGACGGCGCTGCTGTGCTGATCTCTGCAACATGGATAGATGGAAATCACCACATAATGCTAGAAATAAAGAAACATATCCTATATGTATGAGGGGTTGTAACTGGTTCAGGGAATAGAGCAGAAAACCAGAAAATAAGGAATTTTTTTGAGGAACAGAACCGGAACTGAGAACGAAAGTGATCTATACTGTTCTGGAACAGAACCGTTCTTTTAAAAGCATGGGAACCGGTTATGTTATTGTACACAAACCGCCTATGCAAAGCCCTGACTGTCATTCAGGAACTTATTCCAGTGTCTGCCTGCCTGCCAGTTGAACATCTTTGCCAGTGTGTGTGTAGGCTACCCTCTCAGAAGCATGCACTTTACAGGCGTGATTCAGATGATTAGAATTTTAATTAGAAAACAATGGATTAACTTTTACAATGCTAGTTAAGGATACTATAGTTATCACATTTCGCATTGGATGTATTAACTACAAAAAGGTAAGACATGTTTTTTTTAGCTTAATTCTGGAGCCACTCTGCACACACAAGCTTGTTAGCTAGCTCTGGTCTAGCTCTCAAGCTCTAGGCGGCAGTATGTGCAATGTAATGGAACTGAGAGTCATGATCAAGGGCTAGCTCTGGTCCAACGTTAGTTAAGCCAAATCTCTGAAGTTCAAAGACATTCAAAGTTCCTTCACAGAAGCCGCTCCTCCGTAGGTATAATTCTGTGGGCCTAGCTAATTCAGATAATGCATGTCATAACAGCAAGATGCCCAGCACGCTCTCCTCACCCGCAAAATTTCAGGCACATGTCGCACCCTACACTACACCTGTATGTCCAATGCATAGCTTTCCTGCGCCATAGCAAGCTTCTGTATCCATTGGTGAAGTAATTGAATTTCGAGCTAAATGTACAAATAAAAAAATATTTCAGAGGGTTAAGAAAGGAACAATATAAACCATAATTATTTTGGTTCGAACCAGTTCAGAACTTAATTTTGCTTGTCGGAACAGTAGAACAGAACGGGGAAAAAAAGAATTGTTCTGTTCAGAAAGAAACGATTGGAAAATAATGTAGGTTCCAACCACTGGTATCAGCCTAAACAATCAGTATCTCGACGTGTTAAGATATAGGCAGAAACTCAAACAGGAAGTACCCGTGCTTCGAACTATTCAACGCTGGTCTGACCAATCGGAATCCGCGCTTCAGGATGGTTTTCTTCACATGGACTGAGATATGTTCCAGGTAGCTTGCGAAAATAATTTAGATGCATACATGGATACGGTGACTGAGTTTATAAGGAAGTGTATAGGAGATGCAGTACACACAGTGACTATTAAAACCTACCCTAACCAGAAACCATGGATAGATGGTAGCATTCGAGCGAAACTGAAAGCGTGAACCACCGCATTTAACCATGGCAAGGTGACTGGTAATATGGCAGAATACAAACAGTGTAGTTATTCTCTCCGCAAGGCAATCAAACAGGCAAACCGTCAGTATAGAGATAAAGTGGAGTCGCAATTCAACGGCTCAGACACAAGAGTATGTGACAGGGACTACAGTCAATCACGGACTACAAAAGGAAAACCAGCCACGTCGCAGAGAACAACGTCTTGCTTCCGGACAGGCTAAACACATTCTTTGCATGCTTTGAGGATAACATAGTGCTAACGACGCAGCTCGCTACCAAGGACTGTGGGCTCTACTTCACCGTGGCCGACATGAGTAAAACATTTAAATGTGTTAACCCTCGCAAGGCTGCCAGCCCAGACGGCATCTCTAGCCGCGTCCTCCGAGCATGCGCAGACCAGCTGGCTGGTGTGCTTACGGGCATATAAAATCAAATAAAATGTATTTGTCACATACACATACATTGTTCCTGTTCCCAAGAAGGCAAAGGCAACCGAACTTAATGACTATTGCCCCGTAGCACTCACCTCTGTCATCATGAAGTGCTTTGAGAGACTAGTCAAGGATCATATCACCTCTACCTTACCTGGACTTTGTGATGGGCCGCCCTCAGGTGCTGAAGGTAGGAAACATCACCTCCACTCCACTGATCCTCAGACACTGGGGCCCCACAAGGGTGTGAGCTCAGCCCCCTCCTGTACTCCCTGGTCACCCATGACTGCATGGCCAAGCACGCCTCTAACTCAATCATCAAGTTTGCAGATGATACAACAGTAGTAGGCTTGATTACCAACAATGATGAGACAGCCTACAGGGAGGAGGTGAGGGCTCTGGGAGTGTGGTGCCTGGAAAACAACCTCTCACTCAACGACAACAAAACAATGGAAATGATCGTGGACTCCAGGAAACAGCAGAGGGTGCACCCCCTATCTACATCGACGGGACCGCAGTGGAGAAGGTGGAAAGCTTCAAGTTCCTTGGTATGCACATCACTGACCAACTGAAATGGACAATCCACACAGACAGTGTGGTGAAGAAGGCGCAACAGAGCCTCTTCAACTTCAGGATGCTACATTTTTTTGGCTTGTCACCTAAGCCCTCACAAACCTTTACAGATACACAATTGAAAGCATCCTGTCGGGCTGTACCCACCGCCTGGTACGGCAACTGCACCGCCCGCAATGGCAAGGCTCTCCAGAGGGTGGTGCGGTCTGCCCAACGCATTACCGGGGGCAAACTACCCGCCCTCCAGGACACCTACAGCACCTGATGTCACCCCCGCACATTGACTCAGTACTGGTACACAAAGAGGGGTCCATTCTACTCTGCTAGATACCTACAAGGACTGGGAAGGGATAAGAGAGTCGGATGGGGATGGGTGATCGGTATAGGCCTATGTATGGGCTCCCGAGTGGTGCAGCGGTCTAAGGCACTGCATCTCAGTGCTAGAGGTGTCACTACAGACCCTGGTTCAATTCACTGACTGGCACTGTATACCGCCCGCAATGGCAAGGCTCTCCAGAGGGTGGTGCGGTCTGCCCAACGCATTACCGGGGGCAAACTACCCGCCCTCCAGGACACCTACAGCACCTGATGTCACAGGAAGGCCAAAAAGATAATCAAGGACATAAACTACCCGAGTTACTCCCTGTTCACCCCGCTATCATCCAGAAGGCGAGGTCAGTACAGGTACATCAAAGCTGGGGCCGAGAGACTGAAAATCAGCTTCTATCTCAAGGCCATCAGACTGTTAAACAGCCATCACTAGCACATTAGAGGCTGCTGCCTATAGGCATAGACTAGAAATCACTGGCCACTTTAAGGAATGGAACACTAGTCACTTTAATAATGTTTACATATCTGGCATTACTCATCTCATATGTATATACTGTATTCTATACTATTCTACGGTATCTTAGTCACTTAATGTTTAAATATCTGGCATTACTCATCTCATATGTATATACTGTTTTCTATACTATTCTACGGTATCTCATTCACTTAATAATGTTTACATATCTTGCATTACTCATCTCATATGTATATACTGTATTCTATACTATTCTACTGTATCTTAGTCCGTTCTGCTCTGACATCGCTCGTTCATATGAATATAGTCTTAATTAATTCCTACCTAGATTTGTGTATATTGGGTATATGTCGTGTAATTTGTTAAATATTACGTGTTAGATATTACTGCACTGTCGGAGCTAGAAGCACAGGCATTTCGCTACACCCTCAGTAACATATGCTAATCATGTGTATGTGACAAATCAAATTTGATTTAATTTAGTCAGATTCCGCTGGAAAATGTTTCATCTATTGCAAAATGTTTTGCAACGGGAATTGTTTACCGTTTACTTTAGGAACCAAACGGAAGCAACACTAGCTAAAGGAAATAAACGGAGCGGGACCTACATTAATTTGAGGTTGCGAAACGTTTTGCAACGGAATCCAACTAATAGTAATTAATGCCTACTGTACATCCCAGGTTTCGCTTTCAAAATTGTGACCATTTCCGTGAACGTCCAGGCATGCGCAGTGAAGTAGCAATGACATCGATTGTTGTTGTTTCTCTGGGCAACTGATATTGAAGTTAGATACCGGTACATTTGTTGCCATTGTGTAATCGAATATTGGACATAGCGCGCGGACTAAATCGCAGCTGAACGAACGCTACATTGTATCAAATGCGATGGGTGCTGCATCGAGCACAGAGGGTGAAAGGGAACCTCTTCTTGTTCCTCCTGACCGCGAGACGAGCATTCAGCCAGTTTACAGCCAAGTCTACGGGAGAAGATGGCTGGTTCTGACTCTGTTTTCCTTGTTGGCGTTCATGCAAGGGATAGTATGGAACACCTGGGGCCCAATTCAGAACTCTGCCATGCATGCGTACGATTTCACCAAATCTGACATCGCCGTGCTTGTTCTTTGGGGGCCAGTGGGGTTCGCGCCTTGGCTGCTATTTATATGGCTAATGGACAAAAAGGGTGAGTTGTTTTGTTCTAAATGACAGTTGACAATACTGTACTGGAACACAATGTACTTTCCTTCATGTCATTTAAAATGTTTTTTTTGTCTCCATTCCAACATTATATAGTTTTATTGCAGTGCATGAAGTTGTGAATTGTTGACACACAAATCCCTATAAAACTTTCAAGATACGATATTTCTGAGAAATCATAGATCAAAGTTGATCAGCTAAGCTACCCCCCCCCCCCTCCAAACCAAATCAACCACAAGAAAGGAAACAAAGAAACATCTTAACATTTCCCTCAGACTGACCTAGTTGCAATGTTGTTCAAATCAAATTGTATTAGTCACATGCAGCAAATACAACAGGTGTAGATCTTACAGTGAAATGCTTACTTATGAGCCCCTAACAAACAATGCAGTTAAAAAAATACGGATAAGAAATAAAAGTAACAAGTAATTAAAGAGCAACAGTAAAATAACAATAGCGAGACTATAAACAGGGGGGTACCGGTACAGAGTCAATGTGCGGGGGCACCAGTTAGTTGAGGTAATATGTACATTTAGGTAGAGTTATTAAAGTGACTATGCATAGATAATAACAGAGAGTAGCAGCGGTGTAAAAAAGGGGGGCAATGCAAATAGTCTGGGTAGCCATTTGATTATATGTTTAGGAGTCTTATAGCTTGGGGGTAGAAGCTGTTTAGAAGCCTCTTGGACCTAGACTTGGCGCTTCGGTACCGCTTGCCGTGCGGTAGCAGAGAGAACAGTCTATGACTATGGTGGCTGGGGTCTTTGACAATTTTTAGGGCCTTCCTCTGACACCGCCTGGTATGTAGGTCCTGGATGGCAGGAAGCTTGGCCCCGGTGATGTACTGGGCCGTACGCACTACTCTCTGTAGTGCCTTGTGGTCGGCGGCCGAGCAGTTGCCATACCAGGCAGTGATGGTGCAGCTGTAGAACCTTTTGAGGATCTGAGGACCAATGCCAAATCTTTTCAGTCTCCTGAGAGGGAATAGGTTTTGATGTGCCCTCTTCACGACTGTCTTGTGTGCTTGGACTATGTTAGTTTGTTTTGTGATGTGGACATCAAGGAACGTGAACCTCTCAACCTGCTCCACTGCAGCCCCGTTGATGGGAAAGGGGGCATGCTCAGACCTCTTTTTCCTGTAGTCCACAATCATCTCCTTTGTCTTGATCACGTTGAGGGAGAGGTTGTTGTCCTTGCACCACACGGCCATAACACGGCCTTAAATAACATAATGTTTCTGTCTTTTCAGTATGTTCTTTTCACCAAGTCGTTTTAGTAACCATTACAAACCAGCCTCCACAGAATAACATGTTCCTGTAAGAAATGGTGACTGACTTACTGCCTCTGTGTAGTTTTTGCTAGGACCCACTTATGTGTAGTCTCTGAAATCTCGTTCACCAATCTCTCAAACAACACAGTCCAGTCAAGTGTAATTTACAGGCAGTTCAAGTAACACTTAAAAGGAGCCATGTATAAGTGTCGCGACAAGTGCTCCCATACAGGCTAGCTAACCACCAAACCAAACCAGTTCCTCCACATCACTTGATTGACACCGTTAGCTAACACCCATCTAACACACAGAACACACTGTCAGGTGACAAAAACAGTTAATTTATCCCCTAGGAAACATAAAAGCAAATAACATATAAAGCATATTAAAGCAAAGGGCATTTGTCATGTGGTTAGTTAGTCATCTAGGGACATGACTGTCTCTCTAAAAACAAAATGATGACAGTGCTATGGGTGTTACATAATCTAAACAGGTCATACAGTGTAATATATTTTTTTGCTACTGTAGTATGTAGGCCAACCCTGATGAAAAGCAGCTCCAATGACTGTCTGGTAGAGATTAGAATGAAATGTATTTTGTACACAGGATCCACATACCAGCATCTGCCATTGTTTAGTTGTGCCATCTTTAGTACATGGAGATCTGACAGACAGGAACAGATTTCCTAAAGGGAACCCGCAGAAACATTCGGAGATACAGAATTCATGTTTCCCCAAAATTTCTTTATTTTATTTGTATTTATTAAACCATTAATTAACTAGGCAGTGATCAAAATCAGATTTAGTTTATCTGATGATAGGATTATCAATTTGTCACCAATTGTGTACTTTTTCAGCTAGTGACTCGCACTCATCACTACCAAGAGGAAATTGGGGAACAGATAATGACTAGGGGAACAGAAGTTCTCTTAAATGATGGTCATGTGGTGGAAACTGAAAATGTAGACTTAAGTCAGAAAGGAAGCTGCATTTCTCTGGGTGTGTATATGAGGAAGAGAACTGGGATGTTGTGGTTTGGGGGGAGTTGACTGGGGACTAGTGATTCATATTTGGGATAATGTTTAGAATGATCTCAACAATTATAGAAAATACACTATGTGACCAAAAGTATGTGGACAACTGCTCGTCGAACATCTCTCATTCCAAAATCATGGGCATGGACTTGGTCTCCCTTTCCTGCTATAACAGGCTCCAGTCTTCTGGGAAGCCTTGTTGGAACATTGCTGCGGTGGCTTGCTTCCATTCAGCCACAAGAGCATTAGTGAGGTCAGGCACTGATGTTGGGCGATTAGGCCTGGCTCGCAGTCAGAGTTCTAATTCATCCCAAAGGTGATCGATGGGGTTGCAGTCAGGGCTCTGTACCAGCCAGTCAAGTTCTTCCACACCGATTATGACAAACCATTTCTGTATGGACCTCGCTTTGCACGGGGGCATTATCGTCCTGAAACGGCATTCCTCAAACTGTTGCCACAAAGTTGGAAGCACAGAATCGTCTAGAATGTCATTGTATGATGTAGCATTGAGATTTGCCTTCATTGGAACTTACGGGCTTAGCCCGAACCATGAAAAACAGCCCCATATCATTATTCCTCATCCACCAAACTTTACAGTTTACACTATGCATTCGGGCAGGTAGCGTTCTCCTGGCATTCTCCAAACCCAAATTAGTCCGTCAGACTAACAGATGGTGAAGTGTGACTCATCACTCCAGATAATGCGTTTCCACTGCTCCAGAGTCCAATGGCCACTCCAGCCGACGCTTGCCATTGCGTATGGTGGTCATAGGCATGTGTGCGGCTGCTCGGCCATGGAAATTAATTTAATGAAGCTCCCGACGACAGTTTTTGTCCTGACGTTGCTTCCAGAGGCAGTTTGGAACACAGTGAGTGTTACAACCATGGACAGACAATTTTTACACGCTTCAGCACTTGACGGTCCCGTTCTGTGAGCTTGTGTGGCCTACCACAACTGAGCCGTTGTTGCTCCTAGATGTTTCCCCTTCACAATAACAGCACTTGCAGTTGACTGGGGCAGCTCTAGCAGGGCAGAAACTTGACTAACTGACTTGTTGGGAAGGTGGCATCCTATGATGGTGCCATGTAGAAAGTCACTGAGCTATTCAGGAAGGCCATTCTACTGCCACTGTTTGTCTATGGAAATTGCATGGCTGTTTGCTTGATTTTATACACCGTTCAGCAACGGGTGTGGCTGAAATAGCATAGTCCACTAATTTGAAGTGGTGTCCACATACTTTTGTATATACAGTGCATTCGGAAATTATTCAGACCCCTTGACTTTTTCCACATTTTGATACAGCCTTATTCTAAAATGTATTAAATATTTTTTCCCTCATTCTACACACAATACCCCATAATGACAAGGCAAAACAACGTTTTGGGGGACATATAATAGATAAAAAATGAAAAACAGAAATATCAAATTTGCATAAATATTCAGACACTTTACTCAGTAATTTGTTGATGCACCTTTGGCAGCGATTACAGCATTGAGTCTTCTTGGTTAAGACACCACAAGCTTGGCACACCTGTATTTGGGGAGTTTCTCCCAGGTTGGATGGGGAGCGTCACTGCACAGCTATTTTCAGGTCTCTACAGTCCAGAGATCTTCGATCGGGTTCAAGTCCGGGTTCTGGCGGGGCTATTTCAAGGACATTCAGAGACTTGTCCCGAAGCCACTCCTGCATTGTCTTGGCTGTGTGCTTAGGGTTGTTGTCATGTTGGAAGGTGAACCTTCACCCAGTCTGAGGTCCTGAGTGCTCTGGAGCAGGTTTTCATCAAGGATCGTACTTTGCTCCGTTCATCTTTCCCTCAATCCAGACTAATCTTTCAGTCCCTGCTGAAAAACATGCCCACAGCATGATGCTGCCAACACCATGCTTCACCTAAGGGATGATGCCAGGTTTCCTCCAGAAATGACACTTGGCGGGCCTCCCTGGTGGCGCAGTGGTCTAGCTGTGCCACCAGAGATTCTGGGTTCGAGCCCAGGTTCTGCTGCAGCCGGCCGCGACCAGGAGGCTCATGGGGCGATGCACAATTGGCCCAGCGTTGTCCGGGTTAGGAAGGGTTTGGCCGGCAGGGATATCCTTGTCTCATCTCGTAATAGTGACTCCTGTGGCGGGCTGGGCGCAGTGCACGCTGCCCAGGTCGCTAGGTGTATGGTGTTTCCTCCGACACATTGGTGCGGCTGACTTCTGGGTTGGATGTGCATTGTGTCAAGAAGCAGTGCGGCTTGGTTGGGTTGTGTTTCAAAGGACGCATGGCTCTCGACCTTCGCCTCTCCTGAGTCTGTACAGGAGTTGCAGCGATGAGACAAGACAGTAACTACTACTAATTGGATACCACGAAAAAGGGGTAAAATAAAACAAAAATAATAAACCCAGGGGAAAAAAAGAAGTGACACTTGGCATTCAGGCCAAAGAGTTCATTCATCAGACCAGAGATTCTTGTTTCTTATGGTCTGAGAGTCTTTAGGTGCCTTTTGGCAAACTCCAAGCAGGCTGTCATGTGCCTTTTACTGAGTGGCTAAGTAATTGCTGGCCAGTATAACATAGATGCCTGATTGGTAGAGTGGTGCAGAGATGGTTGTCCTTCAGGAATGTAATCCCATTTTCACAGAGGAACTCTGGCAGAGCTCCAGAGTGACCATTGGGTTCTTGGTCACCTCCCTGACCAAGGCCCTCCCCCGATTGCTCAGTTTGGCCGGGCGGCCAGCACTAGGAAGAGTCTTGGTGGTTCCAAACGTCTTCCATTTAAGAATGATGGAGGCCACTGTGTTGTTGGGGACCAGATCTGTGCCTTGACTCAATCCTGTCTCTACAGACAATTCCTTCGACCTCCTGGCTTGGTTTTGCTCTGACATACACTGTCAACTGTAAGTCCTTATATAGACAGATGTGTGCCTTTCCAAATCATGTCCAATCAATTGAATTTACCACAGGTTGACTCCAATCAAGTTGTAGAAACATCTCAAGGATGCTCAATGGAAACGGGATGCACCTGAGCTCAATTTCGAGTCTCGTAGCAAAGGGTCTGAATACTTATGTAAATAAGGTATTTCTGTTTTAATTTTTTTATAAATTAGCAAACATTTCTTAAAACCTGTTTTCACTTAGTCATTACGTGGTATTGTGTGTAAATTGATGACATTTAAAAAAAATCTATTTTAGAATAAGGCTGTAACTTAACAAAATGGAAAAAGTAAAGGGGTCTGAATACTTTCCGAATGCACTGTGTAGTAGTACTGTAACATTTGGAACAGTTTTACAGAATAACCTCCCATTTTTCTCTCTCTAGTCCCCAAACTAACCTACTTCAACCCCACCTCTCCCATCGCTGTCTCCCCTCTTCTCTTTACTCTCTCTCCATCTCTCCCCTCTTTCTCCACCTCGCCCCTTTCATGCTACATCTCTCCCCTCTTGTGCTGCAGGTCTGCGGGTGTCTCTTCTACTGTCAGCCTTCTTCATGGTGATTGGGGCAGCGCTGCGAAGTGTCCCTGTACAAGAACAGCATCTAAGACGATGGTAACAACCCTCACTCCCAGAGCCATGCTATATACTTTATATATAGTCCATACCAACCTTTTCTAGCATGAGAGCTACTCATTTCTTTTCAAACTTTCAAATTATTCTCTTTTCCTCTTGCCTGCAACTCTTCCACTGGTCCTTACTGTACACAATAACGTTTTCTGTCAACATACTTGGTAAAATAAATAATGGTAAATGAACAACTCTTAATAAAAGGATGGCTCTATAAAATCTGTGATTTTCTCTCTCCAAATTATGTTTGATATTTTCCCAAATTACGTTTTCTCAGTTGAATTTTTCCTTGTTTTTGTTTTTCACTCTCAACATTACAATTGGTTATAGAGAAACAATTGGATATTCATGTAAATGCTTAAATTACAACAGAAGACCATTTCTTGTGGAGGTCTGGAAGAAAACTAACAAGTAGATTATTTATTTTTTATTGTGCATCTAGGGAGTGAGGAATGTGCCGTCTAATGTGCCTGTCTAGTGATGGTTCTGTACTGCTGCTGCTCATTTCATGGCCTAGTTTGCAAATAACAAATATTAGATACCAGTCAAAATTTTGGACACACCTACTCATTCAATTATTATTATTTTTTACTATTTTATATATTGTAAATAATAGTGAAGACATCACAACTATGAAATAACACATGGAATCATGTAGTATCCAAAAAAGTGTTTAACAAATCAAAATATATTTTAGATTTTAGATTCTTCAAAGTATCCACCCATTTGCCTTGATGGCAGCTTTGCACACTCTTGGCATTCTCTCAACCAGCTTCACCTGGAATGATTTTCCAACAGTCTTGATGGAGTTCCCACATATGCTGAGCACTTGTTGGCTGCTTTTCTTTCACTCTGCGGTCCAACTCATCCCAAACCATCTCAATTGGGTTGAGGTCAGGTGATTGTGGAGGCCAGGTAATCTGAAGCAGCACTCCATCACTCTCCTTGGTAATATAGCCCTTACACAGCTTGGAGGTGGTGTTGGGTCATTATCCTGTTGAAAAACAAATGATAGTCCCACCAAGCGCAAACCAGATGTGGTATTATTGGGGTATTATTGATTGTATGTTTGTTTATTCCATGTGTAACTCTGTGTTGTTGTTATGTGTCGAACTGTATTGCTTTAGAATGCTGTGGTAGCCATGCTGGTTAAGTGTACCTTGAAATCTAAATAAATCACAGACAGTGTCACCAGCAAAGCACCATCACACCACCTCCTCCATGCTTCATGGTGGGAACCACACATGCGGATAGCATCCGTTCACCTACTCTGCGTCTCACAAAGACACGGCGGTTGGAACCAGAAATCTCTCATTTGGACTCATCAGACCAAAGGACAGATTTACACTGGTCTAATGTCCGTTTCTTGTTTCTTGGCCCAAGCAAGTCTCTTCTTCTTATTGGTGTCCTTTAGTAGTGGTTTCTTTGCAGAAATTTGACCATGAAGGCCTGATTCATACTGTCCCCTCTGAACAGTTGATGTTGAGATGTGTGTGTTACTTGAACTCTGTGAAGCATTTATTTAGGCTGCAATTTCTGAGACAGGTAACTCTAATGAACTTCTCCTCTGCAGCAGAGGTAACTCTGGGTCTACCTTTCCTGTGGCAGTCCTCATGAGAGCCAGTTTCATCATAGCGCTTGATGGTTTTTGCGACTGCACTTGAATAAATTTTCCGCATTGACTGACCTTCATGTCTTAAAGTATTGATGGACTGTTATTTCTCTTTGCTTTTTTGAGCTGTTCTTGCCATAATATGGACATGATCTTTTACCAGATCTTCTGTGTACCACCACTACCTTGTCACAACACAACTGATTGGCTCAAATGCATTAAGATGGAAAGATACAGATACAAGATACACAAATATTTTTTTTTAACAAGGCACACCTGTTAATTGAAATATATTCCAGGTGACTACCTCATGAAGCTGGTTGAGAGAATGCCAAGAGTGTGCAAAGTTGTCATCAAGGCAAAGGAAGGCTATTTTGAAGAATCTTAAATATAAAATATATTTTGATATGTTTAACACTTGTTTTGGTTACTACATGATTCCATATGTGTTATTTCATAGTTTTGATGTCTTCACTATTATTCTACAATGTAGAAAATAGTAAACAATAAAGTAAAACCCTTGAATGAGTAGGTGTGTCCAAACCTTTGACTGGTACTGTACATCTGCCAGGTAAGCCTACTATGCAGTTAACAATTAATTGAGGAGGTTTTGGTGAAAGTATTTCTGTCAACCCACAAGTTTGTTATCACATCAACTGTCTACACACAGAGTGATAGACAAACACGCGCACCACACAGACAGATGGGCAATATTGCTGGAAATTAATTGGCAGATAACGTGTTAGGTTTAAAAATATATATATATATATATATTTCACCTTTATTTAAAAAGGTAGGCTAGTTGAGAACAAGTTCTCATTTACAATGACGAGCTGGCCAAGATAAAGCAAAGCAGTTTGACACATACAACAACACAGAGTTACACATGGAATAAACAAACATATAATCCAGTTGAAAAATAATAGATACAGTGTGTGCAAATGAGGTAAGATAAGGGAGGTAAGGCAATAAATAGGCCATGGTGGTGAAGTAATTACAATATAGCAATTAAACACTGGAGTGATAGATTTGCAGAAGATGAATGTGCAAGTAGAGATACTGGGGTGCAAAGGAACAAGATAGATAAATAAATACAATATGGGGATGAGGTAGTTGGATGGGCTATTTACAGATGGGCTATGTACAGGTGCAGTGATCTGTGAGCTGCTCTGACAGCTGGTGCTTAAAGTTAGTGAGGGAGATATGAGTCTCCAGCTTCAGTGATTTTTGCAGTTCGTTCCAGTCATGGGCAGCAGAGAACTGGAAGGAAAGGCAGCCAAAGGAGGTATTGGCTTTGGGGGTGACCAGTGAAATATACCTGCGGGAGCGCGTGCTACGGGTTTGGCTTTTAAAGCCAATACTGGCTAACCAGGGGTTAAATAATGTCAATGTTTTGTTGCTGGGAGGTTGCAGTGTCTGATTCTTGTGAGGTAGAACACGTGAACATTTCATGTACTTTCAGAATTGTTTGGTGAGCTACTCCTAGGTGGCCTGAGAGTTACTGGTGGCTCATGATCAACCCGGTCCATACTGTATACACAGTTGAAGTCGGAAGTTTACATACACTTAGGTTGGAGTCATTCAAACTCATTTTTCAACCACTCCACAAATGTCTTGCTAACAAACTATAGTTTTGGCAAGTCGGTTAGGACATCTACTTTGTGCATGACACAAGTAATTGTTCCAACAATTGTTTACAGACAGATTATTTCACTTATAATTCACTGTATCACAATTCCAGTGGGTCAGAAGTTTACATACACTAAGTTGACTGTGCCTTTAAACAACTTGGAAAATTCCAGAAATGATGTCATGGCTTTAGAAGCTTCTGATAGGCTAATTGACATAATTTGAGTCAATTGGAGCTATACCTGTGGAAGGCCTACCTTCAAACTCTGTGCCTCTTTGCTTGACATCATGGGAAAATCAAAAGAAATCATCCAAGACCTCAGAAAAAAAATTGTAGACCTCCACAAATCTGGTTCATCCTTGGGAGAAATTTCCAAATGCCTGAAGGTACCACGTTCATCTGTACAAACAATAGTATGCAAGCATTAACACCATGAGACCACGCAGCCGTCATACCGCTCAGGAACGCGGTATGGCGTTCTGTCTTCTAGAGATGAACGTACTTTGGTGCAAGAAGTGCAAATCAATCCCAGAACAACAGCAAAGGACCTTGTGAAGATGCTGGAGGAAACAGGTACAAAGTGTCTATATCCACAGTAAAAAGAGTCCTATATCGACATAACCTGAAAAGCCGCTCAGCAAGGAAGAAGCCACTGCTCCAAAACCGTCATAAAAAGCCAGACTACGGTTTGCAAATGCACATGGGGACAAAGATTGTACTTTTTGGAGAACTTTTCTCTGATTTGATGAAACAAAAATGGAACTGTTTGGCCATAATGACCATCGTTATGTTTGGAGGAAAAAGGGGGAGGCTTGCAAGCCGAAGAACACCATCCCAACCGTGAAGAACGGGCGTGGCAGCATCATGTTGTGGGGGTGCTTTGCTGCAGGAGGGACTGGTGCACTTCACAAAATTGAAGGCATCATGTGGAAGGAAAATTCTGTGGATATATTGAAACCATCTCATGACATCAGTCATGAAGTTAAAGCTTGGTCACAAATGGGTCTTCCAAATTGACAATGACCCCAAGCATTCTTCCAAAGTTGTGGAACATAATAGAGTATTCTGTTAACTATTGTGTGTGTGTTCCACTGAGGATGGGCCTCTATGAGAGAGTACTGACAGAGGAGATTTACAATGTCTTTGGGTGATAAAACCTAAAGAGCATTCCAGATAACATGAGGTAATGGTTCTGTGCTATGAAGTACCAGGAACGAGATTAGAACCTCGTCTTAAGGGACCAAACTGAACGATAATTTATAGTGATTGTTATCTGGCTAAGGAATACTCCTTTCTCAATTATAATGTCCCTTTGTGAACTGTTCCTAAGATCTGTGGTTCGTCATGTAAGTTGTGAGGGGTGTATCTTGGCTATAAAAGATCTTTGTACTTTTATGTTGGTACTTTCATTGGTTCATTAGAGATGGCGCATCATTGAAAGTCAAAAGGCTATTGCAAAGATCTTATTATTTAAGATGTACTTTAAGTATAACTCTGACTGGTGTGTGAAGTTTGTAACTCTCCTCATTTGGTAAAGCAGAAATAAGCCACCACACATCACAAAGCCCTGACCTCAATCCTATAGAAAATGTGTGGGCAGAATTGAAAAGGTGTGTGCAGGCAAGGAGGCCTGACTCAGTTACACCACCTCTGTCAGGAGGAATGTGCCAAAATTCACCCAACTTATTATGAGAAGGTTGTGGAAGTCTACCCGAAACGTTTGACCCAAGTTAAGCAATTGAGTGTATGTAAACTTCTGACCCACTGGGAATGTGAAGAAATAAAAGCTGAAATAAATCATTCTCTCAACTATTATTCTGAAATTTCACATTCTTAAAATGAAGTGGTGATCCTAACTGACCATAGACAGGGATTTTTTACTAGGATTAAATGTCAGGAATTGTGGAAAACTGAGTTTAAATGTATTTGGCTAAGGTGTATGTAAACTTCTGACTTCAACTGTATCGGGTGGGCAAATTACGGCCCGAGTCCATTCAAAACTGCCCCCGGGAGGCTTGAGTAAAACAATTGTTGTGTGTAGAAATTATAATGGACCTACATATATTTCCAAATATCTGCCCTTTGACCTGCCAGTCTGAGAAATGATCTGTGCAGCCCTCTGTTGAATTTTCACATCCCGATGTGACCCTCAAGCCAAAGTTATTGCCCACCCTTGCTTTATATAGTGATACAGTCAGGTCCAGAATTATTGCCCACCCTTGCTTTATATAGTGATACAGTCAGGTCCAGAATTATTGCCCACCCTTGCTTTATATAGTGATACAGTCAGGTCCAAAGTTATTGCCCACCCTTGCTTTATATATTGAAACAGTCAGGTCCAGAATTATTGCCCACCCTTGCTTTATATAGTGATACAGTCAGGTCCAAAGTTATTGCCCACCCTTGCTTTATATATATTTCCTCAATACAGAATCTTTACAGAGCCTTTATATCATTCAGTCTGCGCCTAAGGACTGCCCTCTTCAAAGTCCGGAGACTGAGTTAGCTATTGAAAAATGTGGGTTTTGCTGTTTATGAACCATTTTTTGTGGATTTTGATATGTGCTTGCGATTATTGTCTTGCTGGAAGGTCCACTTGCGGCCAAGTTTCAGGTTCCTGGCAGAGGCAACCAGGTCTTTGGCTAAAATGTCCTGGTACATGGTAAAGTTCATAATCCCATTGACTTTAACAAGATACAGTACACCTGTGTCCAATACCAGGCAAGTTTACCACTGTTCCAGTGGTTTAAACTTCTTAATGGTTTCCCTAACAGTGGCAAGTGGTATATTTAATTTGTTTTGCTATATATTTGTACCAATTGCAACCATTGGCGATGGATGACGAAGGGATTTTACATGCTTGTTAACTAATTTTTATACCCCAGTGAAACAGAAAGCCATGGAAGGCCACAGTACAGTTTCTTAAAAAGAGATTAACTGAAATAAAATAGAATGTTAATGCAGATGTAATTTATTTAGATTTTTTTTTATAAGAATATTTAGGGGTACCAATAATTGTCACCTTTTAGAAATAATTATATTGTTTGTTAAACAAAATCTTTCACTGAGCAATGATATTAGTATAAAATAATTATCCAACTTCTTTCAGCATACTGTAGTGTCTTTACTATCATTAAACTGAACACTTATAGTTTTTATCAAAGATTCTCTGTAATTAGTGTTACGCGATCAAACTGATTAATCATGTAACTGTAATTAACTAGGAAGTCGGGGCACCAAGGAAAATATTCAGATTACAAAGTTATAATTTCCCAATATAACCTTTCAGATATTTTCATATCTGATCCATAGTCTTCTGATTAATGAATTATTTACTTTACCTCACGTTAATCTCATTCCAAACGTTCCAAACGTCGTAAATTGTTGGTTATCTGCACAAACCCAGTCTTCACTATGAGTCATCCATACATCAATTGTCTTAAATCATGTATTTATTACTAACTAAGTAATTCACAGAAATACATAAACAAACAATCAAGGTAAATATGGTTACAAGAAATGATAGGGGAATGTGCCCTAGTGGGCTAAACCGGCATCGCGGCTTGGTGGACAAAAGGGGGAGTCAGCTGAGAAGTCACTACAGAGTAATAATTATAACAGTTGAAATACTAATCCTTTGCACATGAATGCTCACACATTCGGAAACAATTGCAATCAATATATATATATTTACGCTCAGTGTGTCATCTTGATCGCTGTTGAAAAGTTTGTTTCTGTTGGAGAGTTTGTCCTCTCTCTCTCTCTCTCTCTCTCTCTCTCTCTCTCTGTCTCTCTCTCTGTCTTGGTTAGAGGGGATAGTTCAGAGCGACATTCATCCGTTTCGTTATGGAGTGAATGTTTCGGCGGTTGTCGTTCTTCGCGTTCAATGATACCGAATTCCTAGCTGCAGACTAGTAATTAATATCAAAGACTTGTCTTATTCTGTCTGTATCGATTGTCTAAGAGTTTAACCACGTGGTATGGTTAAAAGATTCAGCAATGGTCTGCAACCTTCGTCCCCTCCTAATGGAGAAAAACATGGTCTGGTGATAATTTCTCAAAGTTGGGTTTTATTCTAAATTGCAGAAAAGGGCTGTCCCAGAATGCCTGACCCTAACTGGGCTAAGGGGCGGTCCTATGATTTAGTTAAACTCAAAAGGGAATTGGAGTTTCCTTCATTAAACAGTCCAAAATCACATCACACAATTTTACAAACAGTATCATACTCACTCATTCATCTTATACAACAATTAGATGTAAATCTCATATCTGAGGCTATTATATAAACAGCGTTATGGTAATGTGGCCGCACCGTTTCCCATGAGCCTCACCAAAATGTAACAAACGGACCAGTTCGTAGCTGGATTCTTCACCGATCTTTTATACTTTCTCCGGAACATAAATGTTGTTCGGACCTCAAGTTCTGTGAGGTGGAAGAAATTCCTTTGTTCTCTATGAAAATTCACTCTGTCTCTTATACTGTGTGGCCATGAGGCAGGGTCTTCTCAGGAATTGACGACCTCTCTCTGACCACAGCAGCCTAGTTGAAGGAGGCAGGGGGAGGCTGGGAGAGGCTGGGAGAGGGGGATGGGCTTGCTGTACCCAAAGAGGGCAACGTCATGACAATACAATATAGCTCAATATTTGAATAAGTTATCCAGTCTTTTTTTTCTCATCTTTATCAAAGGTGCCAATAATTTTGAACCTGACTTTTTGCTCCATGCTGTATGATTCTGCTCAAACCTGGTCTACGGTGCATTCGGAAAGTATTCAGACCTCTTGACTTTTTCCATATTTTGTTACAGCCTTATTCCAAAATATATTAAATAGTTTTTTCTCCTCATCAATCTACACACAATACCCCATAAGGACAAAGCAAAAACAGGTTTTTAGACATTTTTGCAAATGTATTAAAAATAAAGCACTGAAATATCACATTTACATAAGTATTCAGACCCTTTACTCTGTACTTTGTTGAAGCACCTTTGGCAGCAATTACACCTGTATTTGGGGAGTTTTTCCCATTATTCTCTGCAGATCCTCTCAAGCTCTGTCATGTTGGATGGGGAGTGTACTCTGTCAGAGTGACCATCATGTTCTTCGTCACATCCCTGACCAAAGCCCTTCTCTCCCGATTGCTGAGTTTGGCCGGGTGGCCAGCTCTAGGAAGAGTCTTGGTGTTTCCAAACTTCTTCCATTTAAGAATGATGGAGGCCACTGTGTTTTTGGAGACCTTCCCCAGATCTGTGTCTCGACACAATCCTGTCTCGGAGCTCTACGGACAATTCCTTCGATCATGTTTTGGTTTTTGCTCTGACATGCACTGTCAACTCTGACAGGTATGTGCCTTTCCAAATCATGTCCAGTCAATTGAATTTACCACAGTTGGACTCCAATCAAGTTGTAGAAACATCTCAAGGATGGTCAATGGAAACAGGATGCACCTAAGCTCAATTTCGAGTCTCGTTGCAAAGGGTCTGAATACTTATTTAAGTTAGGTTTTTCTGTTTTTTATTTGTAATAAATTTGCAATAGATTCGAAAAACCTGTTTTTGCTTTGTCATTATGGGGTATTGTGTGTAGATTTAGGAATTTTTATTTATTTAATCCATTTTAGAATAAGGTTGTAAAGTAACAATGTGGAAAAAGTCGAAGTTTGAATACTTTCCCGAATGCACTGTACTCTGGCATGAGTTTCGATACAAGATCATGCCCCATAATGTTGTGAGATTATTTCTCTAGAAAACTCAGATCAAACGTAGGCTACTCAGATCAAACGTAGGCTACACAGAATTGTATATTTATTAAAATTACAAATAATTTGAATAGCTATGGTAATTTTCTGGTTTCTGCTTTTAAATGGCAGCTTTAGGGAGAAAAGAAAGGACCCATCTAGTTGAGCATAGTTTTGATGGATGAAAGAATTCATGAACCACTTGTTTTATACTCATATTGAACTGTCACATTGAAATAGTTCCTGCTCGTTTTGAATGCCTCACAAAAGCAGAGACCTGGAATGGGATTGAGGCTCACCGTTTCCTCCTAAAAATGTGAAATCTATTTTAATAGTTGAATTGTGTGGATGCTTCTTTTTTGTTGCTCTTATTGACTACTGCTTTCATTCACACTGTCATTTCTGCCATCCTTATTTCCACCAGCTGAAAACCCCCGAGAAGGAAACCATGTCCTTTCTTCCATTGCTCTCTTAAAAAATATAGTCAATATTTCCTCCACTTTCTAAAAAAGCATCTGTGTGTTTAAAGGAGGCCTAGGCAAGGTTATCTGGATTACTTTAGGTATAAAGGTACTTTTATTATCCTACCTGCTCTATTGTTCATCTGCCACGTATTTCTTATTAGGCTCCACAATGAGCTCGATTCAGGTGATACATGAAGGGTATTTCAATTGAGGAAGGAAATTGTATTCCCTTAATGAGGTGTATAGCACTTTCACCAACTGAATTTATGATGTTAGGTTTGTTAATTTTGCTCCCAAAGGTTAGGTAAAAACTCATTGTATTCTAACGGCACATTTTCTCGGAGTCTGATTGGGTCTGTAAAATGAGACCATTTAGTTAAGTTTATTGCAATATTAATACAGACTAAAAAGTCTAAAATAAATTGGAAAGATTGGCTCTTGTTTTAGGAGAGATTCTTAGGAAATGAGACTCATGAATGATTCCTTCATTGTAGAAAATTATATAAAGGTGTTTGAAGAAAGTATAAACTTTTATATTGTGTTTGCCCCAGGCTTTGTAAAGTCTGGTCCCAAATCTGTTTATGCTACAACACATATCTGGGACCAGGCTAAGGCTATGTGCCATTACTGCATGTAACTGACAACAACCTCTTCATGCCCCACAAGTCTTCATTCTCCCTGTGTCACCTCTATGCTTCAGAGGGCAGCTGAGTATGGAACAACAGAATAGGTGTGTGTGTGTGTGTGTGTGTGTGTGTGTGTGTGTGTGTGTACTAGACTAGAGATCTGCATAAAGTTGACTTGACACTACATGTCCTTGGCCAAGGGTCATCCATAAGCATGACATAATATATATGGTGTTGGTGTGGACGTTTTTACAGTGACTATGCCTACGTGGCTGAAGAGGGCATATGCTGTTGTACTTTGTCATGTGAGAAATACAGGGTCACACTGAGGCATACACCATCAAACAAGAGAGGCGGTTCTCGTGGAGGAGCGTTACATTGCAGGCAGTAAGGATGCCTACACAACCGCACTCTGCAGACAAAGTACTCTGTGGAGTGCTGTTGTGATTATAAGATCTCCGCATCCAACTGAGACCCAGAAAGTGTTGCTATCGAGGTGATAAAGTGCCAATACGTAAAGGTTTAACACCCATCTATGTTAAGCACTATCCCTGAGAAGGTGTCTCTCCTCTCACAGTTCCGGTGATTACATTATACATCTAGCCTATACGGGACAAACAATTCAAGACACGCTTACCACGCCTAACTCCTGTACTAATTCCTGTCAACCTATGTTTATAGTTGTAGTATTTAAGAGTAGGTAACAGTTGTAATGCCAGTAAGGGAGGATTTTATGATCAACTTTGTGCCTTTTATGAAAACGCGTTAGTGATGTCAAAATATACTCCTAGAGGGAAGGTAGATCCTTATGCCATGCGAGTGGAATACCTCCCTCATACCATGGCAACCGTACTGTTCTGAGAGTTGTGCGGTTCCTGAGCAAGCAGCCACTGTGCGTTTAAACCATAAAGATTTATGAAGTTTCTCAGTGGGCTTAAAATTGTTCTGACCTTTGGAGATCAGAACAGATAACCTGAGGTAACCTCTGACACTTTCACTCAGGCGTATATGATTCCTTAATATTTCCACTGAACAGTAAAGCCTTATTGAGCTGTGTATCTAACAGCCTATGATCTATTCAGAAACAGATCCCCAAGTCACCAGCAGGTGTCACTCATTGCATTGCGTTTGCTGCTGCTGCTGCTCACAGGTCTATGGCTGCACAGTTCGAGATCTGAGACATGGGGTTTATGTTATTTTTACCCATGCTGCTGCCATGTACTTGTCTCACACACACATAAATATTCAATTTCCATCTCTCTTGAAACGTCAAGAGTGTGGGTGCTGCTGGGGCTACGACTGTGATTTTAGATACGACCAATGGTAAGAGGTTCTGCTGATCTGTTGAGAGGTCCGTGGGAATAAGAGGAGATGAACGGGGAGAGGAGAAGACCGGGTAGAAGAGGGGAGAGGTCAGGGAAGTAAAGGAAAGAGGAGCAGATAGGAGAGAAAAGGAAAGCAGGAGGAGAGGAGCTGAGAGAAGTGGAGAGGAAGGGAGCTGAGAGGAGGAGAGGAGAAGAGGTGAAGATAGAAAATGAGAAGAAGGAAGCTGAGAGGAGGACAGGAGAAGAGAGGTGAAGATAGAAAATGAGAGGTAGGAAGCTGAGAGAAGAGAGGAGAAAGAAAAGGAGAAGAAGGAAGCTGAGATGAGGACAGGAGCTGAGAGAAGAGAGGAGGAGAAGAGGTGAAGATAGAAAAGGAGAGGAAGGAAGCTGAGAGAAGAGAGGAGAAAGAAAAGGAGAAGAAGGAAGCTGAGATGAGGACAGGAGCTGAGAGAAGAGAGGAGGAGAAGAGGTGAAGATAGAAAAGGAGAGGAAGCTGAGAGGAGGACAGGAGAAGAGAGGAGAAGAGGTGAAGATAGAAAATGAGAGGTAGGAAGCTGAGGGAAGAGAGGAGAAAGAAAAGGAGAAGGAAGCTGAGAGGAGGACAGGAGATGATAGAAAAGGAGAGGAAGGAAGCTGAGAGGAGGAGAAGAGGAAGAAAGCTGAGATGAGGACAGGAGCTGAGAGAAGAGAGGAGGAGAAGAGGTGAAGATAGAAAAGGAGAGGAAGGAAGCTGAGAGGAGGACAGGAGCGGAGAAGAGGAGAAGATAGAAAAGGAGAAGAAGGAAGAACTGAGAGGAGAAGAGCGGAGAAGAAGAGGTGAAGATAGAAAAGGAGAGAATCTGAAAGGAGCTGAGTGAGTTCAAGTGCATCCCAGCCAGCGATCAAACAGAGTCTTTGATTTTCATCCCCTCCTAAAGATTGATTTAGAAACAGGATGGCTCCCCTGACAGCACACACTAGATCATATTTTTAAAGAGGGAGAACAATCGTTTCATGTTCGATGGGCGTATTTCTTCACCATATGCTCTGGAGGGTAAACTTTGTTCAGTTTGGAGCTCATTTCTGAGAATCAAAGGGAGTGGGTTGTGAGATTGAAACACCTTCCTGTTGTCAGAGCTGCTCTCTGGTGTAGTTCAAGTAAGGAAACGTACCTGAAGGCGATCTTTGTGTGAGTCAGAATATCTGAAAAGAGGCCAGGGCAGGGGAGGAGGAGAAAAGACAAGACACCATTACAATGGTCACTAATTTGACAGAGGTCCGAGCACCAATATGATAACTCTTGAATTAAAGCAGGCAATGCTCAAATGTTTGCAAATACAGAGAAAACTGATGCAAAGGTTCTCTCTCAGAAATATCTTCACATCTCGTTGATTGGCTACACACACACACACACACACAACCATGACGTGTTGTGTCCCTGTACCAACTGCAAACTTTGCCACTGTGCCAATGATACTGCCATGGCCTCTCTGATTGTGCCACCCTCTGACACATTAGATTCGATCAGGTATCTGGAAGTGGCAGTGGGATCATTTCTGTCGCACAGTGCCAGGTTAGAGACGCGAGCATATCGTATATCTAACTGACTGACTCGCACGCTGGGCTGGCTTGGTCTCAGAGCAATGAGATTTTCTCTGACAGGGTTCATCAATATACATTAAGTGAATCATCTCTCACAGAACGACTGCCCTCCCTCCATCCTCCCCTCTTCCACACCCAGGGTTGGAGAGTTACTCATGTGATCTGATTAAAACTAACTTCAATCAGTTATGTTACCAGCAAAAATATTGTAATCAGATTACAGATACTATTGAAAAACTAGATTACTTTTTGGATTCTGAAAAGATGTTTGTGGAAAAAAAAACATTGACACCTTTCTGTTTTCTCAATGACATTCAATTCAGGCATTGAAAAAAGGTGCCAGTTTTAATTTGTTCTACCTGAGCGAGTCTGACCAAATCAAAAACCACAATGATGACACACCAAATGCGTTTGATGGATCCTTTTTGTCTTCTAATGCCTCTTAAAGGGAAAGTAATCCAAAGGATTTTGAATTATCAGGAGGTCAGTTTTAGGATGTGTTGTCATCAAGTGTACAAGATGGAAGATAGATTTGTGGACAAGCGGGCACCATCAATCTTTTAATTATTTTGATCATTCTGTTTGACTTGAATGGAATGAATGATCACAGCGTGAGAGGGAGGGAGACTGGGGACGGGTGCGAGATGGAGGGAGTGTGGAGGAGGGAGAGAGACTGGGGGAAGGAAGAGAGAGCTGGAGAAGGAGTGTGTTAAGTGAGGGGAGGGAGAGAGAGGAGGAAGGTGAAAGGGATTGAGGGAAAGCAGTGGGAGAGGGAGAGACGTGAGGGAGAGTATTGTAGGAGATGGAGGGAGGGGGGAGTTAACCGTCGTTTGAGAAGATCTCAGGAGGAGATATGGGATAGCTACACTTCCATCGATCTGTCTTGCCAGCGTTGACAGCTCTTTGTCTTCTGCTATGAGCTTATCTGGTTTGAACTCAAGGCAGACAGCAGTGTTCGACTGGTTTACGGGTGCCAGGACTGTAGCAGAATGTCTGTCAATATTAGTGCTGTGTTCTTTTCCTCAAGATAAGACTCAGCAAAGAAGATGCACAGGTTCTTAATAGTTTTTTTTAGTCTCACCTTTGTTGCCTGCCTTGTAATCTTTTCGAAGAGTTATTGTACATTTACCAAGCTGAAGAAGCTTCTATCTGGAAAGATAACCATTTTATCTTAAATCATACCCACATTAATGCTAATAATGAAAATCGTTAAAGGATTTGCACCAGAGGTGGGCAATTTTGTCTCGGGCCTCGTTGGGGCTTCAAAATTCAGTGGATGGTCGCAAGTTTTTTGTTTTGTTTTTTGTTGTTGTTGTCAAAAGCAATTTGGCCAGAAAAGGGAAGTTATTTGAAAATATATAGGTCCATTGTAAATCCGACATACTAACTATCCTATCTAGTTTTAGACGATCAAGAGTGGCCTGGAGTGTTTTTTAATCCAAATAATACAGTGGGGCAAAAAAGTATTTAGTCAGCCACCAATTGTGCAAGTTCTCCCAATTAAAAAGATGAGAGAGGCATGTAATGGTCATCATAGGTACACTTCAACTATGACAGACAAAATGAGAAAAAAAAATCCAGAAAATCATATTGTAGGATTTTTAATGAATTTATTTGCAAATTATGGTGGAAAAAAAGTATTTGGTCACCTACAAACAAACCAGATTTCTGGCTCTCACAGACCTGTAACTTCTTCTTTAAGAGGCTCCTCTGTCCTCCACTCGTTCGTTACCTGTATTAATGGCACCTGTTTAAACTTGTTATCAGACAACCTCAAACAGTCACACTCCAAACTCCACTTTGGCCAAGACCAAAGAGCTGTCAAAGGACACCAGAAACAAAATTGTAGACCTGCACCAGGCTGGGAAGACTGAATCTGCAATAGGTAAGCAGCTTGGTTTGAAGAAATCAACTGTGGGAGCAATTATTGGGAAATGGAAGACATACAAGACCACTGATAATCTCCCTCGATCTGGGGCTCCATGCAAGATCTCACCCCGTGGGGTCAAAATGATCACAAGAACGGTGAGCAAAAATCCCAGAACCACACAGGGGGACCTAAGTGAATGACCTGCAGAGAGCTGGGACCAAAGTAACAAAGCCTACCATCAGTAACACACTACACGGCCAGGGACTCAAATCCTGCAGTGCCAGACATGTCCCCCTGCTTTTGCTAGAGAGCATTTGGATGATCCAGAAGAATATTGGGAGAATGTCATATGGTCAGATGAGACCATAGAACTTTTTGGTAAAAACTCAACTAGTCGTGTTTGGAGGACAAAGAATGCTGAGTTGCATCCAAAGAACACCATACCTACTGTGAAGCATGGGGGTGGACACATCATGCTTTGGGGCTGTTTTTCTGCAAAGGGACCAGGACGACTGATCCGTGTAAAGGAAAGAATGAATGGGGCCATGTATCGTGAGATTTTGAGTGAAAACCTCCTTCCATCAGCAAGGGCATTGAAGATGAAACGTGGCTGGGTCTTTCAGCATGACAATGATCCCAAATACACCACCCGGGCAACGAAGGAGTGGCTTCGTAAGAAGCATTTCAAGGTCCTGGAGTGGCCTAGCCAGTCTCCAGATCTCAACCCCATAGAAAATCTTTGGAGGGAGTTGAAAGTCTGTGTTGCCCAGCAACAGCCCCAAAACATCACTGCTCTAGAGGAGGTCTGCATGGAGGAATGGGCCAAAATACCAGCAACAGTGTGTGAAGACTTACAGAAAACGTTTGACCTCTGTCATTGCCAACAAAGGGTATATAACGAAGTATTGAGATAAACTTTTGTTATTGACCAAATACTTATTTTCCACCAGAATTTGCAAATAAATTCATAACAAATCCTACAATGTGATTTTCAGGATTTTTTTTCTCATTTTGTCTGTCATCGTTGAAGTGTACCTATGATGAAAATTACAGGCCTCTCTCATCTTTTTAAGTGGGAGAACTTGCACAATTGGTGGCTGACTAAATACTTTTTTGCTCCACTGTATATATTTAAAAAAGGAAATTACGTCAAACCTCCTTCGGTTCTGATTGAATGGGTTCGTGGGCCAGATCCGTAGTTTGTCCACCCCTGTTTAGAAGATGTTTTCTATTGCCACTCAGACACACTGGTTTGGAAAGGGCTGGCAGGGCACAGGGGATGACTCAGGTCTCACACTGCAGCAGCAGGACTCAGACTTCATGAGAGAATCCTGACTCCGACAGGAGTAAATAGAAAGAAGAAGAAATATGGTCATAAATAACCATACCCATAGAGATATATTTTTTATAAATGTAGAATTATATTTATTCATTTTTTAAACTACTTTTCCCTATAGGCTAACACTAGAATGAAAATTGCAGGTAGTTTCTCACATGGAAACATGCTGAGGGAAATGGATTCTTTCTAGTTAATGGCATCTCTCTGGTTACACTGTCTGGCTACATTGCATCTGTTGTCTATATGCATAATGTGATGTTAATGTTTCATGTTTCCCTCCTGATCCTCTCTTCAGGTTAATACATGCCGGTCAGCTGCTGAATGGCTTGGCTGGTCCAACCATAATGAGTGCCGGCCCCCTCCTCTCCACCACATGGTTCGCTCCGGACCAACGAGCCACAGCCACCGCTGTCGCCTCATTGGTGAGCTACCTGGGGGCGGCGTGCTCCTTCATTGTCGGCCCACTGCTTGTGCCCGCCCCCAACGACACCACACGTGCCATGGTGAACCGAGCCGACGTCTCGACAGACACCCAGATGAACCACATACGAGACAGAATCCAACTGGTTTTGTATGCAGGTACTGATGTTCTAATATCTTATGTAGCTGTAATGTATGCATTCATAAAGCTTTTATAAGGAGCCATACTGTGAAGTGTTATTCAGATACATAAGAGACGAGATCCAAATGGTTATGTATGCAGGCAGGTACTGAGAAAAAGAAATGCGGTCTCTACCTCACTTTGAAACACTGGCGCATACTGAAGATGAGAAGATATTCAGCAACTCTATGGCAATTGTCCTACCAAGAGTAGCTGAATATCTTCTCATGTTATGTATGCAGGTAGGTACTGACAGCACCGCAGCCTCTCAGTCATTCATCATTACCCAACAGGAATCAATAGCAGATCATCTCTGGATCATGTCTGCCCTGTCTAGTCCAGGGAGAGAAATACAATCAGCTGAAAGTGATTCGACTGTCTGTCTCATCACGCAAATATCAGACTCAAACGTCTCAACAATATAACATTCAGAACAGAACTGGCTGCCATAAAAAGATGGAGGCTTAGCCTGTTCTGCTTAACTGATTCAGAAAATTAAAGCATTTAAAGAAAGAAAAAAACATCATCCCCAACAATAGTAGATTGAGGCTTTGTGTTAACTATTAGTATTACATTTCAAAGGACAGAACTGACACATTTCCTGAACTGAGAGCTTTAGAGGTCAGAAAGCATTTAGATGGAATTAAATTCATTGACGTTTTCCTCCTGCTCCTCTGAGGAGAATAAATTATACACTTCCGCAGTCACACCTGCACTACAGAAAAGCAGCAATCAACAGTTGTGCCAAGTGTTTTGGTTTGAAAAATCAATGTGATCTGGCATGGACCCTGTCCTGTGCCAGCCAGAGAGTAAAAATGCAGCTGCTGTCCAATCAAACTGCACATTATGATAGGAAAAAGCATGATTTATGATTCTGGTGGTACTTTTTGGGAATGGACAGACTAAAAATGCTGTGGACTTTCAAATAGAAATGGGTCCTGTTTGGTTGCCCAGGCCAGGCCAAGCCCAGTGAAAGGGGTTGGGGGATTTAGGAGCTTGTCTGGAAGGCAGGGCCTTTAGGGCATGCTGACAGAGAGAGTATCAGAGACCTCTACGGTCTCTGTGCCAGCTGAGTGATGTAGTCCCAGGCCCAGCTCTCTGATAAGCCGCTTGTCTCTTAATTGACTAATCTGGGCATCTGCAATAGAGCATGGCTGGAACTCTACAGTGCCTTCAGGAAGTGTTCATACCCCTTGATTTATTCCACATTTTGTTGTTACAGCCGTAATTCAAAATTGATTAAATATATCCCCCCCCCCCACCTTTCTACGCACAGTACCCCATAATGACAAAGTGAAAACATGTTTTTAGAAATGTTAGCAAATGTATTGAAAATTAAATACAGAAAATTTTCATTTACATAAGGATTCACGCCCCTGAGTCAATACTTTTTAGAAGTACCTTCAGCTGCGATTACAGCTGTGAGTCTTTCTGGGTAAGTCTGTAAGAGCTTTCCACACCTGGATTGTGCAACATTTGCCCATTATTCTTTTCAAAATTCTTCAAGCTCTATCAAATTGGTTGTTGATCATTGCTAGACAACCATTTTCAGGTATTACCATAGTTCTTTAAGTAAATTGAAGTCAAATCTGTAACTCGGCCACCCACATTCACTGTCTTCTTGGTGCAACTCCAGTGTAGATTTGGCCTTGTCTCTTAGGTTATTATCCCGCTGAAAGGTCAGTTTGTCTCCCAGTCGTGGAAAGCAGACTGAACCAGGTTTTCCACTAGGAATTTGCCTGTGCTTAGCTCCATTCTGTTTCTTTTTTTTATACTGAAAACTCCCTAGTCCTTAATGATTACAAGCATGCACATAACATGATACAGCCACCACTGTGCTTGAAAATATGGAGAGTAGTACGCTGTAATATGTTGTGTTGGATTTGCCACATGCATAACACACACTTTTACTTTGCCTTATTGCAACAGGATACAGGTTTTGGAATATTTGTCTTCTGTACAGGCTTCCTTTTTGTCTCTCTGTCATTTAGGTTAGTATTGTGGAGTAACTACAATGTTGTTGATCCATCCTCAGTTTTCTCTTATCACAGACATTCAACTTTTGCAACTGTTTTAAAGTCACCATTGGCCTCATGGTGAAATCCCTGAGCGGTTTCCTTCCTTTCCAGAAACTGAATTAGGAAGGACGCCTGTATCTTTGTAATGACTGGGTATATTGATACGCCACCCAAAGTGTAATTAATATCTTCACCATGCTCAAAGGGATAGTCAATATCTGCTTTATTTCTATTTATTTAGCTATCTACCAATAGGTGCCCTTCTTTACAAGGCATTGGAAAACCTCCCTGGTCTTTGTGGTTGAATCTGTGTTTGAAATTCACTGCTCGACTGAGGGACCTTACAAGTAATTGTATGTGTGGGGTACAGAGATGAGGTAGTCATTCAAAAATCATTGTTAAACATTATTATGCCACACAGAGTGAGTCCATGCAACTTATTCAAATCAAATAGTATTTGTGACATGCGCCGAATACAAGAGGTGTGTGAAATGCTTACTTAACAGTGAAATGCTTACTTAACAGTGAAATGCTTATTTAACAGTGAAATGCTTACTTAACAGTGAAATGCTTACTTAACAGTGAAATGCTTACTTAACAGTGAAATGCTTACTTAACAGTGAAATGCTTATTTAACAGTGAAATGCTTACTTAACAGTGAAATGCTTACTTAATACAGTGAAACCTCTGAGGGGCCCCCGTGTTGAAGATCAGCGTGGCAGTTGTGTTGTTACCTACCCTTACCACTTGGGGGTGGCCCGTCAGGAAGTCCAGGATCTGGTTGCAGAGGGAGGTGTTTAGTCCCAGGGTCCTTAGTTTAGTCATGAGCTTTGAGGGCACTATGGTGTTGAATGCTGAGCTTTCAATGAATAGCATTCTCACGTAGGTGTTCCTTTTGTCCAGGTGGGAAAAGGCAGTATGGAGTGCAATAGAGATTGCATCATCTGTGGATCTTTTGGGTTGGTATGCAAATTGGAGTGTGTTAGGGTTTCTGGGATAATGGTGTTTATGTTAGCCATTACCAGCCTTTCAAAGCATTTCATGGCTACAGACCTGAGTGCTACGTGTCGGTAGTAATTTAGGCAGGTTACCTTAGTGTTCTTGGGCACAGGGACTATGATGGTCTGCTTGAAACATGTTGGTATTACATACTCAGACAGGAAGAGGTTGAAAATGTCAGTGAAAACACTTTCCAGTTGTTCAGCTCGGAGTACACGTCCTGGTAATACGTCTGGCCCTGCGGCCGTGTGAATGTTGACCTGTTTTAAGGTCTTACTCACATCGACTGCGGAGATCGTGATCACACAGTTGTCTGGAACAGCTGATGCTCTTATGCATGTTTCAGTGTTACTTGCCTCGAAGCGAGCCTTATTATGTGACATGTTAAGCACATTTCTACTCCTGAACCTATTTAGCCTTGCCATAACAAAGGGGCTGAATTCTTATTGATTCAAGACATTTCAGCTTTTCATTTTTTAAACATTTCTAAAAACATAATTTTACTTTGACTTTATTGGGTATTGTGTGTAGGCCAGTAACAAAACATCTCAATTTAATCAATTTTAAATTCAGGCTGTAACACAATAAAATGTGTAAAAGGTTAAGAGGTGTGAATAGTTTCTGAAGGCACACCGTATGTCCTCAGGTTCTGTGCTCTGCCAGTCCTACACAGTTCTATCTCAAAGTAGGGTGGAATCAGAGACATGTGATTCTGGGTGGAATGGTTTTGGTGACACATTGACTGAGTTCAGGTAGGTAGTAAACCAATAATAACCCTTCTATTTGACTGTGTTAATAAGCTACTGATCTGTCTTTTCCTGTGTCTCTGTATCCCTCCGGACATAAAGAGTTTGGTGTGGTGGCGATGCTGTTTGCTGCGGTACTGCTCTACTTCCCCTCCCGACCCCCCATTCCTCCCAGTGTGGCTGCTGCCAGCCAGAGACTCAGCTACAGGAGCAGCATCTGCAGACTACTCAGGTATGTACTGTCGGGTCCTTTGCCATCTTAAGTGGTCATTTTTTTATTAGACCTTAAAATGATTAAAATGATTCATCACTACTGTCACAAAAGGGCCTGGGGTGTCCTCGGTCGCCTCTCAACATGCCCTGTCCTGTTTTAACTTTGAGATGAGGAAGGAATGAATGGGTCTGTTTGATTAGTGGGTATGGAGAAATTAAATGAAGGGGTCTTGTTCCTCTGCCATGCGCCATCTGTTAGGCCTGCTGGTTAATGTGCATCAAAGACATCCTCTCTCCCCCTAGATTAATTACACAGTCATAAGATGGCACTGGCATTCCCCTGGCCCTGCTGAATAAATAGATCATCATCATCCTCTTCTCCTCATCCACACATAGCCAGGGTTCTCTGGAGGCCATGGTCATGTAACATGCTCACATAGCCAGGGTTCTCTGAAGGCCATGGTCATGTAACATGCTCACATAGCCAGGGTTCTCTGGAGGCCATGGTCATGTAACATGCTCACATAGCCAGGGTTCTCTGGAGGCCATGGTCATGTAACATGCTCATACAGCCTGCATTCAGAATGCACTGTCTGTGGGCCGGGGATCACGCGCTGGGCTGTGGACAGACCGCCAGTGAGCAGGCTGGTTGAACTCCCTACAGTCGACCCCCCCAGCCAGACGGAGCACTCTTTCTTTTTCTCTCTCTTCCTCTCTATCTCTCTTATTCTTTTTCTTTTCTCGTTCTCTCTCGCTCTGTCCTCTTCTCTCCCTCTGTCTATCACTTGCTCACTCACTCACTTGATCTCTCTCTCTCTCTCTCTCTCTCTCTCTCTCCCTAGTTCTCACTGACTCTCTCTGATTAACAATAACAAACTCCCTGCAAAGCACACAGCTTCAAGAGAGGGATAATACCAGTCAAGCTGACATAAACCCAATGAAGACACTGTCTGATGCACGCATGCATACACACACACACATCTGGAGTCCCACTGATAGGCAGCCTTCCAGTGGCCAGTCTGACCTATTTCACACTCAAGCAGCATCAGTAGCTGTCTGGCTGAGGATTGTAGACAGAAGGGAAAAAAATAAAAGCTGGGCCTTATGTGTGTAAGTTCCACACTTCAAAGAAAGATAAACTTGGGTTAGCAGCAACATTCTGTTTTCTGAAGTTAGCTAGGTCTTGAGTTGTATCCTTCCTTCTAAGCCAGCCTTTCCACTTCTGTTGTACCAGTGTTTCCCAGAGTTAGCTAGGTCTTGAGTTGTATCCTTCCTTCTAAGCCAGCCTTTCCACTTCTGTTGTACCAGTGTTTCCCAGAGTTAGCTAGGTCTTGAGTTGTATCCTTCCTTCTAAGGCAGCCTTTCCACTTCTGTTGTACCAGTGTTTCCCAGAGTTAGCTAGGTCTTGAGTTGTATCCTTCCTTCTAAGCCAGCCTTTCCACTTCTGTTGTACCAGTGTTTCCCAGAGTTAGCTAGGTCTTGAGTTGTATCCTTCCTTCTAAGACAGACTTTCCACTTCTGTTGTACCAGTGTTTCCCAGAGTTAGCTAGGTCTTGAGTTGTATCCTTCCTTCTAAGCCAGACTTTCCACTTCTGTTGTACCAGTGTTTCCCAGAGTTAGCTAGGTCTTGAGTTGTATCCTTCCTTCTAAGACAGACTTTCCACTTCTGTTGTACCAGTGTTTCCCAGAGTTAGCTAGGTCTTGAGTTGTATCCTTCCTTCTAAGCCAGACTTTCCACTTCTGTTGTACCAGTGTTTCCCAGAGTTAGCTAGGTCTTGAGTTGTATCCTTCCTTCTAAGGCAGCCTTTCCACTTCTGTTGCACCAGTGTTTCCCAGAGTTAGCTAGGTCTTGAGTTGTATCCTTCCTTCTAAGGCAGCCTTTCCACTTCTGTTGTACCAGTGTTTCCCAGAGTTAGCTAGGTCTTGAGTTGTATCCTTCCTTCTAAGGCAGCCTTTCCACTTCTGTTGTACCAGTGTTTCCCAGAGTTAGCTAGGTCTTGAGTTGTATCCTTCCTTCTAAGGCAGCCTTTCCACTTCTGTTGTACCAGTGTTTCCCAGAGTTAGCTAGGTCTTGAGTTGTATCCTTCCTTCTAAGACAGACTTTCCACTTCTGTTGTACCAGTGTTTCCCAGAGTTAGCTAGGTCTTGAGTTGTATCCTTCCTTCTAAGCCAGACTTTCCACTTCTGTTGTACCAGTGTTTCCCAGAGTTAGCTAGGTCTTGAGTTGTATCCTTCCTTCTAAGACAGACTTTCCACTTCTGTTGTACCAGTGTTTCCCAGAGTTAGCTAGGTCTTGAGCTGGATTCTAAGCCACCACTTTTGCCCTTTCTTCCACTCCTGTTGGTGAGAGAGTTTGAACCATAGTTAATGATCTGGAGCTTGATAGGTTACCCCATCTGTTCAGGTCTGATGCAGAGCCTCATCACAACACAGAGCAGGGGTGTGTCCCAAATGGCACCACATTCCCTTTATAGTGCACTACTTTTGACCAGGGTCTAAAGACCTCTGGTCTAAAGTAACGCACTAATAGGGAATACGGTGCCGTTTGGGCAGGTTGACGTTTGTCATGAATTTTGGGTTTTACGCACTAGCCAAGCTTCTGGGAGACCGCGATGGCTGTCTTTTGATTTGTCAAGAATCTTGCCCTGGGCCTCCCGGGTGGCCCAGTGGTTAAGGGTGCTGTACTGCAGCGCCAGCTGTGCCATCAGAGACTCTGGGTTCGCGCCCAGGCTCTGTCGTAACCGGCCGCGACCGGGAAGTCCATGGGGCGACGCACAATTGGCCTAGCGTCGTCCGGGTTAGGGAGGGCTTGGTCGGTAGGGATGTCCTTGTCTCATCGCGCACTAGCGACTCCTGTGGCGGGCCGGGCGCAGTGCGCGCTAGCCAAGGTTGCCAGGTACACGGTGTTTCCTCCGGCAAATTGGTGCGGCTGGCTTCCGGGTTGGATGCGCGCTGCGTTAAGAAGCAGTGCGGCTAGGTTGGGTTGTGTATTGGAGGACGCATGACTTTCAACCTTCGTCTCTCCCGAGCCCGTACAGGAGTTGTAGCGATGAGACAAGATAGTAGCTACTACAACAATTGGACACCACGAAATTGGGGAGAAAAAAAATAATAAAAAAATCTTGCCCTGGAGGCAGAACTGAGCGAGTTCTGCTAGATTGTGCCGCTGCAAAATCAAAAGTTGAAATGATAGAAATTCATGAAGCCAAAATTAGCTTTTTGGTCTTAATTTAGGGTTAGGTGATGGTTTGGTTTAAAATCTGATGTTATAACAGTGGCTGTGCCAGCTAGGGACCACTCTGCAGAGCTGCCTCCAGTACACGAGTCTTGACAATAAATGCCAACCTTCGTCATTTGGGACACAGCCCAGCTCTCCACACATGTAGAAAAGTTCTCAGTACTACCTGACAACTACTCTTGGAATAGTAATGACGTTAGTTAGCAGCATTAGTATTGCTAATGGTCCCACTATAATTATTTACAAATGATTTATTTTCACAAGAAAATACAAAAGGATGAAGGTTTAAAAGGCAATCTAAAAGAATATGCAGGAGAGGTAAGAAACCCAGACGGGCTTGTAGGCACCTCCCTTTCAATGTTTAGAAAACAAAACCATACAAAAATAAGTAGCAAAATAGATGATGAACAAGCGTGTAAAGAAGTCAAAAGAAAATTCAAGTACAGTGCATAGAGTTGCAGTGCTTGAGGTGTTCCAGGAAACTGTTCCAAAAACCTCTGTAGAAGATGGACCTCTGTAGGAGATGGACCTCTGTCGGAGATGGACCTCTGTCGGAGATGGGCCTCTGTAGGAGATGGGCCTCTGTAGGAGATGGACCTATGTAGGAGATGGGCCTCTGTAGGAGATGGGCCTCTGTAGGAGATGGGCCTCTGTAGGAGATGGACCTCTGTAGGAGATGGACCTCTGTCGGAGATGGACCTCTGTCGGAGATGGGCCTCTGTGGGAGATGGGCCTCTGTGGGAGATGGGCCTCTGTGGGAGATGGGCCTCTGTGGGAGATTAACCTCTGTGGGAGATGGACCTCTGTGGGAGATGGACCTCTGTGGGAGATGGACCTCTGTGGGAGATGGACCTCTGTAGGAGATGGAAAATTGGCCTAGTCTTCTACGGGAAAAAGAGGTGTGGAGATCGGTGTCAGTTCTAGTGGAGTAGTGGTGGACCTGAGTATTAAATGTGAATAGCAATTTGAAAAGAAACAGGGAGTAGATTTGTTTTTTAATGTAAATACAAACAGACAGAATTGAAGTTGGTTGATGTCATAAATATAGAGGATTTTAAAGCTATGGAAAGGAACTGGCACAGCTGTCTGAGTGAGATGTATGAATCATTTTGCCTAGGAAGGTTCTATCCTGCTCATTCTGATGCATTGAACTCCAGCCAAGACCTGCCAAGGACAAATGGCACTTAGCTGATGATGTTGCTGGCTTCGTGGCTCCCCAGAATATTTCACCCTCCGGTGCATTGCCCTGTGCTGTGCTTACTTAGGCTGAGTCCCAAATAGCACCCTATTCCCTATATAGTGCACCACTTTTGACCAGAGCCCTATGGGCTATAGTGCACTACACAGAGAATAGGGTGCCATTTGAGACAAAACCTTACTGTACAGTAATCTAAATAAGCTGTGGGCCGGAAAAAGGTGCAAGTATATTGATTTCCCGCCGGCCGCCATCACAGCAAGGTTAATAATACAGTAGCAGCTGGTAGCTGGAGAGAGAGGGCAAGTCACTTTTATGAGTCTATAACACTCTCTCTCGTCTAGACTCCTCCAAGCCCAAGTACCATAGGACAGGGTACTGGGGTACACTCTCTTACAGTGGATAGGAGTAGGAGTGCCAATCCAGGATCAGTTTTGCCTCATTGATTGTAATGAATGGACAGGGGTGACCTGATCCTCAGCAATCCTACTGTTGATACTAGAGGTTGACCGATTAATCGGAATGGCTGATTAATTAGGGACGATTTCAAGTTTTCATAACAATCGGAAATCGGTATTTTTGGGCCCTGATTTGGCCGTTTTTTTTTTTTTTTTTTCCTTTACACCTTTATATAATCTTTATTTAACTAGGCAAGTCAGTTAAGAACATATTCTTATTTTCAATGACGGCCTAGGAATGGTGGGTTAACTGCCTCGTTCAGGGGCAGAACGACCGATTTTCACCTTGTCAGCTCGGGTGATTCAATCACCTGCCTCTCGTTGCACTTCACAAGGAGACTGCCTGTTACGCGCATGCAGTAAGCCAAGGTAAGTTGCTAGCTAGCATTAAACTTATCTTATAAAAAACAATCAATCAATCAATCATAATCACTAGTTAACTACACATGGTTGATGATATTACTAGTTTATCTAGCATGTCCTGCGTGGCATATAATCTGACTGAGCATACAACAAACATAACTTTCGTGCGTTTTGCCAGCAGCTTTTTGTTGTGCGTCAAGCATTGCGCTGTTTATGACTTCAAGCCTATCAACTCCTGAGATTAGGCTGGTGTAACCGATGTGAAATGGCTAGCTAGTTAGCGGGGTGCGCGCTAATAGCGTTTCAAACGTCACTCGCTCTGAGACTTGGAGTGGCTGTTGTCGTTGTGTTCCTGGTTCGAGCCCAGGGAGGAGCGAGGAGAGGGACGGAAGCTATACTGTTACACTGGCAATACTAAAGTGCCTATAAGAACATCCAATAGTCAAAGGTTAATGAAATACAAATGGTATAGAGAGAAATAGTCCTATAATTCCTATAATAACTACAACCTAAAACTTCTTACCTGGGAATATTGTAGACTCATGCTAAAACGAACCACCAGCTTTCATATGTTCTCATGTTCTGAGCAAGGAACTTAAACGTTTTCTTTCTTACATGGCACATATTGCACTTTTACTTTCTACTTCAACACTTTTTTTTGCATTATTTAAATCAAATTGAATGTGTTTCATTATTTATTTGAGGCTAAATTGATTTTACTGATGTATTATACTCTGCTCAAAAAAATAAAGGGAACACTTAAACAACACAATGTAACTCCAAGTCAATCACACAATCAACAGGTGGAAATTATAGGCAATTAGCAAGACACCCCCAATAAAGGAGTGGTTCTGCAGGTGATAACTACAGAACACTTCTCAGTTCCTATGCTTCCTGGCTGATGTTTTGGTCACTTTTGAATGCGGGCGGTGCTTTCACTCTAGTGGTAGCATGAGACGGAGTCTACAACCCACGCAAGTGGCTCAGGTAGTGCAGCTCATCCAGGATGGAACATCAATGCGAGCTGTGGCAAGAAGGTTTGCTGTGTCTGTCAGCGTAGTGTCCAGAGAGGCGCTACCAGGAGACAGGCCAGTACATCAGGAGACAACCCAGCAGCAGGACCGCTACCTCTGCCTTTGTGCAAGGAGGAGCAGGAGGAGCACTGCCAGAGCCCTGCAAAATGACCTCCAGCAGGCCACAAATGTGCATGTGTCTGCTCAAACGGTCAGAAACAAACTCCATGAGGGTGGTATGAGGGCCCGACGTCCACAGGTGGGGATTGTGCTTACAGCCCAACACCGTGCAGGACGTTTGGCATTTGCCAGAGAACACCAAGATTGGCAAATTCGCCACTGGCGCCCTGTGCTCTTCACAGATGAAAGCAGGTTCACACTGAGCACATGTGACAGACGTGACAGTCTGGAGACGCCATGGAGAACGTTCTGCTGCCTGCAACATCCTCCAGCATGACCGGTTTGGCTCATGGGTCAGTCATGGTGTGGGGTGGCATTTCTTTGGGGGGCCGCACAGCCCTCCATGTGCTCGCCAGAGGTAGCCTGACTGCCATTAGGTACCGAGATGAGATCCTCAGACCCCTTGTGAGACCATATGCTGGTGCGGTTGGCCCTAGGTTCCTCCTAATGCAAGACAATGCTAGACCTCATGTGGCTGGAGTGGCTGGAGTGTGTCAGCAGTTCCTGCAAGAGGAAGGCATTGATGCTATGGACTGGCCCGCTCATTCCCCAGACCTGAATCCAATTGAGCACATCTGGGACATCATGTCTCGCTCCATCCACCAACGCCACGTTGCACCACAGACTGTCCAGGAGTTGGCGGATGCTTTAGTCCAGGCCTGGGAGGAGATCCCTCAGGAGACCATCCGCCACCTCATCAGGAGCATGCCCAGGCGTTGTAGGGAGGTCATACAGGCACGTGGAGGCCACACAAACTACTGAGCCTCATTTTGACTTGTTTTAAGGACATTACATCAAAGTTGGGTCAGCCTGTAGTGTGGTTTTCCCCTTTAATTTTGAGTGTGACTCCAAATCCAGACCTCCATAGGTTGATAAATTTGATTTCCATTGATCATTTTTGTGTGATTTTGTTGTCAGCACATTCAACTATGTAAAGAAAAAAGTGTTTAATAAGAATATTTCATTCATTCAGATCTAGGATGTGTTATTTTAGTGTTCCCTTTATTTTTTTGAGCAGTGTATTAAGTTAAAAGAAGTGTTCATTCAGTATTGTTGTAATTGTCATTATTACAAATAAAATAAGAAAATCGGCCGATTAATCGGTATCAGCCTTTTTTTGGCCCCCCAATAATCGGTATCGGTATCGGCGTTGAAAAATCATAATCGGTCGACCTCTAGTTGATACATACAATACATCCCCTAGTCTGTTTTCCTGTCTGTCTGTCTCCTCAGAGTTTGTTTATCCCAGTTTCATCTCAGCACAGACTGAGGTAATCAGCTGAGAGAGTTAAGAGTGGTGCCAGCCCATCATGCTTTATTAGCATTTATACGAGTGTCTCGCCAATCACCAGGCCTGTGTAGCCAGGAGTGTGTGTGTGTGTGTGTGTGTGTGTGTGTGTGTGTGTGTGTGTGTGTGTGTGTGTGTGTGTGTGCGTGTGCGTGTGCGTGTGCGTGTGCGTGTGCGTGTGCGTGTGTGCGTGTGTGCGTGCGTGCGTGCGTGCGTGCGTCTGTGTATCTGAACACAGAGAGAAGACTCCCCCTAACAGAGGAGCCCCCCCCCAACCCTCCATCTCAACTAGCTGCTAACACTGTCTGTCTGGCACCCCTCCAATCACTCTCTGCCCAATTACAATCATCCATAACACCTTGTTCTCATCACTGCCGCCTCCGCCCCAAAACCCTGTCCCTGCCATGTCGCTGATTTAATTTGAGGACCATCACTTCACCCCTCTCTAACAGCACCATTAAATCTCCAGCCTTCTGGTCTGACAGTGACAGCAGCCGTCATAGAAGGGGAAATCTCTCCCTCTCTCTCTCGCTCTCTCTCTCTCTCTCTCTCTCTCTCTCTCTCTCTCTCTCTCTCTCAGGACTGTTTGTTTTCCTAGCTTCTGTTCAGGATGGACGGCTGGCGTTTACTCATGCATTTGTTCATGACATCCATTGATATGCCGGCTGCGTCCTGTATGTATCTCGGAGGGACATCTGGCGAATGCTTAAGGCGTTCCTCATCCTCAGGGAGGGAGGGGGGATGAAAAGCAACTCTGAGGAAAATCTAGTTCACAGCTACATAGACTTAGACTTGAAAGTCTATTGTTTTGTTTCAAACTAAGTTGAGGAGGAAACTTGTCCCAAGTTGCTGCATAGCACTATATGACATCAATGTATTCCTCTGGCACTTTAGACCGCAATGTTGCAGCTTTATTCTCCTTGAAGAGAACCTCCACAGAGATACAGATTCATGGAGCACATTGATGGACAAACAACCAGCATCGTGGTCATGATCTTGATTATCATCTTGTAAAATTCATGCTTGAGAAAAACCCACCTCTTAGTGGCTTGTCAGTGTTTACAAAGACTGACAGACCTGGCCAAAGTCAACATTGATATCACCAACTCCAACAATTTATATTAGATTTACCCCTGATCTCTCATCTCAGACTGTTACTTGGCCAGAGACCACACAAAATTAGCTTTTGTTCCATATTGTAGGCATCTCACTTAGTTCCCTTGTTTGAACGATGCCTTGGTTCTACCCGATACACCCTCTTAATGTCTCAATGGCAGAGCATAAACCTAGAACGTTCTCATAACCATCAACAAACTGTTTACAGCAGGTGGTAAATGTGTCGTTTGTAGACCCACAGAGGAATCAGGTCTGGGGAATTGATTTAAATGGGATTGGCTTAATCTACTTGAAAGCAAAAACGATAATGCCACTATCTGGTCTGGGAAAGTATGCCTGTGGGGGACGTTAGATGGGGCATTAGATGGAGCTAAATAGTTTTTGACTTTGGAATGACCTTCCTTCCAGGGATCTTTTGATTCACAGAACAATCGGAGGGAGTCATTGTCTCGGATCATCATCTCAGATGTGAAATTACTTTATTTGTGGACATGCTACTATTGCCAAACCCATTAATATGAATAAATACATGATTAAGTAGATCAGTTAATTATATTGTTCTGAGCCTCGGCTGATTCATCAGTTTAGCGCGTCTGTGTGTGGTTGGTGTCACCTCATCAAAGGATCTTGGTTCTTCATCTCAATCTCATTTCATAGCTGTTGTTCTCCCCTTTATTCAAATCTCATCATGGTGTCACCTCCAGCCTAGCCCTGCCAGCCTGTCAGGCAGCTCTTCTCTTCCTGGTTCCTGACCAGGTGTTTATCTCTCTGTCACTACACTGAGGTGGGATCGATCCTCCCTGACAATAAGAGATGCTGTGTGGTGTGGGCTGACAGGATAGGAAAGCAAGAGGTTGTCTGGTGGCAGGTCTCCAGACACTGTCAACCAGAGAGAAGGAAGTTTGCTAGGTAGGGATACTGTAGGACTTGCTGCTAAAAGCCTTTGTTTCTCTCTCTTTCCCTCCAGTAACTTCCGGTTCCTGATGATAGCATTGGCCTACGCGGTGCCTACAGGGGTGGTGGCAGGCTGGTCAGGAGTTCTGGACATGATCCTTACCCCTGCCAGAGTCAGTCAGGTAAGGAACACACACCTGACCCAACACCCATAACATGTCCGCTGAGTTTAGAACATACCAAAGACACAGATTGTCTGTTCCCAATTATCCTAGCATTACTCACTTTATTCACTCTGAATGGTAGTACAGTAATAGCAGTTCTGGAAGACAATTTAGACATGTTCAAACTGATCATTACAAAGGGCATTTATTACAACAGAGTATTTATAACATCTGCTTCCAATCTCCTCCAAATGATCTGCTCTGGTACAACACACAATGAAAAGCTTTCGGTGTTGGCGCTCACCTATTGAAACACTGAAACGGGACTGCTAGCCTTCCTGAAATCATCCCCGTCATTCTAAAAGCGCCTGTGATGTGGCACATTTTGGGTGAGGTGTAATTTCCCTTGCTGAAGTGAACGTTTACATGCCAAATAACACTGTATTCCATACATAGTGCACTATGGACCTTGGTCAAAAGTAGTGCACTATCAAGGGAGTAGGATGCCATTTGGGATTCAGACTCTGTAATTTCCCAGACGGAAATGGATGTTGACTCATAATTAACCCCAGTGGCCCATGCCATACAGTATTGACATAACTTCGAGCCCAGCATGGCAACTCAAAATATCTTCTTCACAAATTCCTTTTTACTTTCCCATCCTGGACTCATTAAAAAGCAGCAGGCCCTTGTGAATACCACTTTGAACTTCAAAACCCACCCTCAAAAAATACCTAATTACAAGTTTTTAAAACTATCCTCCATTCCGCATAGGCTTGTTTGGTTGGTTGGTCCGTCCTCTTCTCTCTCCTATCGGACCATCTTCTTCTCTAAGTGTAGCTAACTTTTTAAGGGTCTAATAAAACATGGGTGGAATCCACAGCACATGATTTGCATATGGGAAAATGTGGAGCATGTCAAGAAAGCGAGGCACTTAACACTTTAGATTCTTAGCTTAATTAGACCGGCTGCATCTCAGACCCTTCAACGGTACAGGATTAGCATCAGAGATCCAGGATGAGAGAGAACGAGAGGAGAGATGTTGGGATACAGAGCAGAGCACCCTCTACTTTTAACACGATCGCAGTGGCTCAAAGGAGACAAAAGAGGCTTCTTTTCAAGGTTACCATCAGACAGGTACTTGAGAAGAAATCACAAAGCTGTGGGATAACACACACACCTTCGCTTCGCTATCTTTCCTTTCTGTCAGAACCCACAGGGAGTATCATCAATTCTTTATCCTCTTTATGTCTTACAGTTTCATTTGTCGTCAAAAGGAAATGTTAAGGAACTTTTCTCATCCAAGTTGCCTTTATCTGGCTGTCTAAACATGGTGTCACAAAGATGCTGCCTTACCTAAACTCTGTACAGAGTTTTTCCCAGGCTCAAAACTTAGAAACAGAGTTGTTACAATGCATCACTACTGCAGCGGCAGCGTTCACTCCTCAGAACTTTCAGTATGTTTTATGTTTGATCTTGATTTCAGAGTTTCACATTGCAAACCACACACTACTGTAAAACACATTAGCCTACCTAACTTACGATCCCATACAGCCTGCAAGGTGCCTTGGCACCAACAAACCATGACCATATTCTGATAAGATGCTATCAGCAGCAACATTCATTGAGGAATACAATGAGGGTAGATATAAGGTGTGAAATGATATCTCTATGGATGTGACAGTCTGACACACGTACTAAACATATTTAGGTCAGGGATCAAGAGGAAAACAGTGCTGACAAAGTGGGTGATGTGATACACACACACACTCTCTCTTTCCCTCTACACTACACGCTGTGCGCTCCCACTGTCATCCCAGACACAGCTCTCTCTCTCTCTCTGCAGCGAGGCGATCAATACAGAGGCGCTGCTTTAGCCCCTCGTCCCCCTTCGCTGCCTTCCAATCACCTCCCAGCTGCTCTCCACTTCTCCACTCAAATGCCACTTGCCAATCTTACTGCTGCCGTGTCCCTCCAGCCATTGCAGCGGCCGTGCTGTTCTCTGCATTCCCATTAACAGGCTCTGTTCTGCAGATATCAAACACTGGTTTCAATCTTCCGCCATGTAGTACATCCACCCACAGGGGAGGGGTGTGTGTGTGCAGACAAAGCAGTCAGTGCATTTTTTTTTTATACAAAGAAAATCTGTGAAGGTGTCTACTTTGTTTTTCACCCCTGCTTCATCCTGTCTTTCCCAGAACACACAAACCCTCACCTCCACAGTCCCAACCTTCCTCTCAGCCTTATTTCCTGTTCATTTTGTAGCTGTCAACCACCACGCTGCCTAGCTGATGAGTAGTGGCCGTTTGCAGTGGCTCTAAGGTGACCCTTTCTTCCTGCTGACAGAATGCATTCTGTGACATCCCATAGCGTCCCTCTCCACACAGTGGGTGCATCCCAAATGGCACCCTATTCCCATAGTGCACTACTTTTTACCAGAGGCCTATGTACGGAATAGGGTGCTATTTGTGACACAACCGGTGTCTCCTCTCCCCACGGGGAAGTGATCCAATAAATAATAGACAAGAATGGGGCAGCAGCTGGGGATATGGCATGAGAGAGTAGTATGCTGGGGACAGGTGGAGGGGATGTGATGGTTGAAGGGGCTGGAGTTTGGGGCGTGACTTGGGAAGGGTGGAGGAGATGAGGCTGAGGCAAACCTGGACTATTGTCTGAACTCTGCAGGAGCCCTCCCTCCCTCCAGACACCCAGCCCAGTGCTTGGCAAGACCGTGTCCTGAGGCACGTAGCTCTGTGTCGCTGTACGTAATTAACATCGCTTTAAGAGCAAGGTCCCACACTGCGTTAATCACTCATATGTAATTGCTCCGTTAATGGAGAGTAAACATTAAGTCGCTACGCAGAAAAAAACACTCTGAAAGTTGATACTTCACCTGAAAGCACAGCAGTGGCTTCAGATTTCTGATTACAGAGAGGCTTTCTGCACTGAGAAAGTCACTGTTGTGAACTCCTGGTACTTTTCCTGATCTAGAGTTACATCTAGCTGTGGTGGTTAATTCTGCTGCCTCCAGACAGACGGTGAACTGTAACCTTTATGCATCTCAGAGAAGGAGTGTTAAGCTAGGATCGATTTTGACTTTTAAATAATAATGTATACGAGAGGAAACCTGATCCTAGATTAGCACTCCTACTCTTAAATGCTTTGTGGCTATGGGCCCAGTCAGAGTGGTGGTTGGTTATGCTTCCAGACAGGCAGGCAGGCAGGCAGACAGTGTACCAACTAACTTCCGTGGTGTCTTTTGATGCTATCCGTGGTTACCTCTGAATGAATTAGCATGGCAATGCCATCGTGTTGTGCGACACCCACGGGTAAGTGCCATGATTACTGGCTTAAAAGGCTCAGAAACAAGAGAAAATTGAAGAAAGACAAATAAGTGAATGTGCCAGGAGCCTGAAGCCCTGGCTTCCACACTGTACATAACTTCGGCACGGAAACCATTTCCTGGTTATTGACACAGTAGTAACAACGCACATGATTATTAAGCTGAGCACGGACAAATCAGGCCTGTACGGCTGCATCTAGGACTGAGCATATTGCAGTTAATTAACCACACACACACACACACACACACACACACACACACACACACACACACACACACACACACACACACACACACACACACACACACACACACACACACACACAAAATGCTATGATCTCTTCCCTGACACTTAAATAGCATGCAGAACGATTTGCATTCAGCTTCACAACCTTTGTTCCTTTTCAAGAAAGTTTCAGAAAAGGCCCCTAGACCACGGATCTCTTCTGTACACAATGCTTTATTCACATTCTGGTCTCATCTTGTTTATACTCACATCTGGCCTCTTTCAACGTGGCTCCTCTTTTTTTCTACCTGAGTTATAGTTTAAGGTAGATTGATGTGAACCCCAGCACACCTTCATTGGCACTCAGCTTCCCCAGAGAGGTGTTTGTGTGTGTGAGAGCGTTTGTGTTGTGTGTGGGTGACACATTGGCCTCCGTCTGTGATGCAGTCAGTCTCTCATGCTGATGCTACAGCAGTAGACCCTGGGTCTAGTTCAGGAGGGAACACTGTAGAAAAACATCTCTCTTCCTATTGGGCAAGTTGTGGTAGTGTTTCCCTGCTTTACTCTGTTTTCTCCCTACAGAACAAGACCCTGGTCATAATGTTTGTTTTTTCTTCTCCATCTGTCAGAGCAGGCGTTTGTCTGTGATGAATCATCACATTGACACCACCAGCCGTTGACTCCCCCCACTATCAAAATACAGGGTTGCAATTTACCCTGGGCTTGATTGACCGTTTTACCCAGTCTTCAGACACAGTGCCTGCTCTCTGTTTAGCCTCGGTCCCCTGAGTCGTGTTTGGCATGCTGAACATGGAATAATGCTCCCCTCTTTCTGTCTCTCGTTCTCGCTTCCACACTCTCTTCCTTGCTATCTCGTTCTCTGTCAATACCCTCATTCTCTCTTGATCTCTCCTTTTGTATCCATCTATCTCTCTCTCTCTCTGTCTGTCTCTCAAGGTGGATGCTGGCTGGATCGGGTTCTGGTCCATTGTGGGCGGCTGTGTGTTTGGAGTGGCCATGGCCAGGTAAGCAACAGAAACAGCAGACCATTTCCATGTGGTTTAGCATTGTAGCATGACTTGACCTGAATGTGCCCACAGATAACCCCTGATGGGGTGTCAGATATTTGATGTCCTTAAAGGCCCCGGACAGTTTTCTGACTTGAGATCCGTTCGCTTAACTCAGATTTTCTCCTATTGACGTCACTGAATGAATTTTGTGAAAGTCTGAGTTGAGTGTGCTTATCTCAACGGTGAATCCGGCTTCTAGTTAGAGGTTGTCTGGAGTAGGCCCAGTACAGTCTGAAGGTAGGCTGGGCTTGGACTAAGCCTGACTACCAACAGCTAGCTCTCGTTCAGCGATGTGTGAGGAGAGATCCTCCCATTAAAAAGCCTGTCTCATCATTTCGATCCTAAACCATCTCCTTGGACCAGGTGAGCCGTCAAATTGGAGGATAAGCATTTATCGTGAACTCCATACACTCGCTTAGTATCTTCAGATTAAGTATGCATGAAAATACACAGCCCATGTTTGGTCGTAATAGCTTTGGCTCTGCCTCCAAGGCCTGTCAACAAGATTAGCAACTAGAAACCCATTACTAAGCATGTTCACAAGAATAAATGAGTCTATTACTCTGTCTGCTTATGCTGCATTCCAGTCTGGTTCGCTCACTTTCTTGAAACATTACTGTGTTTAGTGGTATTGGAGGGGGGTAGGAGTCTCAGGGTGTGTCCTAAATGTCTATGAGCTCTGGTCAAAAGTTGTCCATTACATAGGGAAAAGGGTGCAATTTGGGATGCGCCCGCCGTCTCAAACCCCTTCGCTCACCTCATCCACTCCTTCCCTCCATCTCTCTTAGTGTATTAAATCCATGGTTGTTGTGATAGACGGAGGTGAGTAAGTGAATGCTAATGCAATGGGCCACATCTCTCTAGCTGATGGATAGACTGACACACCGTAGGCCCCAATCTGTGGACTCTGCAAAAGGAATGGATCCGTCGTCCAGCTGACATGTATATGCTCATCGCCCGGTCCAATCAGCACTTCCAGGCAGGGCCAAAGTCTCACAACTCTTTAATTTGGAAAACTAGGCCATAACTCCAGCCTTGATTCATGGAACTGTTCTGTTCTTGGTATAGGCTGGAGTGGACTGGAGCTATTTAACAAACTATTGTGTGTTAACTATAGATCCAGGGTTAATCAGGGTTGGGTAAGGTTTGCAGCCTCAGTAGATGTTGATGTCATGGCAGAGAAACAGAAACTAACTCATTAAAGAGTCTCAGTCAGCCAGTTGATTGGCTTCCTTCTCACGTCTGACTTAATTTGGCGTCTGTTGGCGGTTAGCTTGGGGAGCTGATCTGAGCAGAGCGGTGCTTCGGGTGGGGTTGCGTTCCATGTATGTGTTTGTTTGGGTTTTGCTGTGATTGGTGATGTGTTGTGTTTGGGAAGCGCAGTAGCAGATGCCCCTGTTTACCTCTATAGTACTGGGACCTTTGTGGAACCATTAATGATCATTTGCCTGACACCTTTGGTGTTGATGGAGCTGCTGAGTTACAGTACAGAGCACACACACACGCGCACACACACACTCTCGTGCCTGAACGTAAGTTATAACACACCTCTGTCTCACCTTATGCCACACACACATCAGAGAGCAGCTTGCCACAGGCAGCAGACATTCAAGAACTTTTGCTGCAGGTGTTATGGTTGCAAATACTAAGTGGTTTGCTTCCCGGGAGGGCTTTGTGACAGCCAAACAAACACTCACTCCCCAACACACACACATTCCTAATTTTTCTTCCCCCTGAGATGCGCCCACCACTAGATGGATGGCAGTATTTGTCACTGTGGGGGCAATTAGCGACAGGTGCTCAGAGGTGTGTCTGTCTGTGTCTTGTCTGTCTGTGTCTGTCTGTGTCTGTCTGTGTCTGTCTGTCTGTGTCTGTGTGTGCGTCGTGCGTCAGAGACACGTTTGACAAATGAGCCTGCGCCTTTTAATTGTCGGCCAGCAGCTTGTGGGTCGGGGTGAAAATGCTGCTTTAAGACCATACCTGGAACAGAACAGAGCTGGTGGAAATTAATAATAATAACCACCTCCCATTATCCTCTGTTAAACATTATCCCCACCATTATAAGCCAAGTCCCATTATCAACCTGAGGAGAGGCATTGGGAGGGATGCAGGGGGGAAGGGAGGGAGGCAGGGGGGAAGGGAGGGAGGCAGGCAGGGGGGAAGGAAGGTGGAAGAGTTTTTAACCACATTAACTGCCACTAGAGACCTGAGAGATGATCAGGTATTTATCTTAGATAAACGAGGGGTAAACAAGATATTTAAAATGGAAAATGGAAATAACTGAATTTGTTTTGGCCGTTGTCTGTCAGTGATATCATTACAGCCATCTATCAGACTGGTTTGTTCATTCAGTACATGCCCTTGTCTTGGCACAGAATGGAGACAAATAGACCTAATAATGATAATATCAAATGGAATAAGAATTGAATTATTCCTGCAGTTAGCCAGAGGAGAATGCACAAAATGAAATCTGATGCCAGAGGAGATTTAAGCGTCACTATCTTCTTGCCAATAAATCTGACACAACTGTTATTGATGTGCTTTTAATTTAGACATTACCTCACAGCAAGATAGGTGTACAGTATGCTCCAGTCTTGTCAGCTGACATTGTAGGGCATAAAGGAGTCTTGAAATATACTACTTAGATGCATGCTGCATTTATTGCAGGTGTCAGTAAACAAATTAGATGTGAGAGGGGTGATAGTAATTATGATACTGGTGGTGGTGTAGGGTAGGGTAGTGGTTCTCAAACATCTCCTCGGGGACCCCAGACATTTCACTATTTTGTAATAGCCCCGAACTAACTCACCTGGCTTACCTAGTCAATGGTTTGATGATAGATGACACGTTGAATCAGGTGTGCTAGCTCTGGAATAGATCAAATATATGGAATGGCTGCGGGTCCCTGAGGAGAGGTTTGGGAACCACGTGTGTAGGGGACAATTAACTGTGCTCCTCTACCCAGTGAGACAAGGGTTTGGCTGGGTGTAGGAGGCGTATATAATAGGATACTGGTGCTGTTTGAGTAGAGGACTTAGTTGTGGTCCTCTACCCAGAGAGGAGAGGGGTTGACTGGGTAGGTGCAGGGCTGTAGTCTCTGGCACAGCCAGGGGAGAGTTGGAGCTAGTGGCAGATGGGTAGGAGCAGAGGCTGGCTTTGGCTGGGGAATGAGAGAGCAGACTGGGCTGGGCAGTACTTGCCTGTCCCTGCCAAAGCACCTCCTTCCATGGCCCAGCATCCCTGTTGTGTTTTCTTCCAAAAGGTACATAATAGCATGTTAGGCAGACTGCTCTGTCCATTCATGAATAGAAAGTTGATCCTAGATGTATTCTTCACTCAGACAGAACACTATGGGGGTCATACTATCAGACAGTCTGAGTGACATATGGTTCCTAGCCACACACAGACAGTGCAAAAATAAATGGTTTGAAGTTAAATAGTTTTGTTGTCTGTGAGGCTGTCCAAAACAGATTTCCCTTATGTTCCCCTGCTACAGTTTTATTGAACTCTGAGAGACTGTTTGACAAATTCAACATTTCCTGCGGGTGTTTTTCCACAAATAGTTCTTTGTTGGGTTGAACAATTTTTCTGAAGCATCTTGTCTGAGCACAACAAAACAAAGGCAATTAGTGTCTTTCCACTACGAGCTTCAATATGTGCGATGTCGGACAGTTAGGAGTAAACCTTGTCAGTCCAGGAGTAAACCTTGTCAGTAGGGTTGGGCAGTATCCATATTTTCTGTATTGTTGTACCATACCGGGGTATACAGTGTTACCAGAAGTACATACAGTACAAGGGACAAACACTATTTCTAAAACTTACTAACACTTTAAAAAAAGTATAATATTGTCAACAGGGATCTTGATCCAAGAGGGGATTAGAAATCTCTGCTGTAACCAAGAAGCTTGATATTGACATCTAGCCACTTCCATAGCAAACTAAATGCATAGCTGGAGCCCTGAGTTTGATATCATTCATTTGACACATCTTATAGTTATACTTAACTTACAGTTCATCAGTGACGTAGCATGCAGCCCTCGCGATGTAGGGTCCTTGGAAATGTCCTTGTTTTTGAAAGAAATGCACATTTTTTGTCCATTAAAATGATATCAAATTGATCAGAAATACAGTGTAGACATTGTTAATGTTGTAAATGACTATTGTAGCTGGAAACTGCAGATTGTTTTTTAGGGAATATCTACATAGGCGTACAGAGACCCATTATCAGCAACCATCACTCCTGTGTTCCAATGGCACATTGTATTAGCTAATCCAAGTTTATCATTTTAAAAGGCTAATTGATCATTAGAAAACCGGCAATCATGTTAGCACAGCTGAAAACTGTCCTGGTTGAAGTGGCCTTCTTTAGACTAGTTGAGTATCTGGAGCATCAGCATTTGTAAGGTCTATCTATACCTGTTTGTATTTGGCGCATGTGACAAATACAATTTGATTTGATTTTGAACGCAAAAACACAAGGCTTTGTTTAGCGTGTCTGGATGGATGGGGAGTAGCAGACATCAAATATCTGCCTGCTTGCTTCACAGTCACTGGTGATCTAAATTACATCAACTCATATCATGGTGTATCGCTGTAAGCTGTCACCAGTTGTAACCCAGGGACAGCTACATTCTCCTGACACCATGACTGCTTCCCTTTTATCGATGGTGACATGGAGGCACATAAGTCACCCTGAGACTTGTTTACACTCTTTGTTGTGGTTTGAAGCATGTCATGATTTGCATCATCATGATGATATGGCGGGTGACACATTGCTTCTTGAAACTCCTGACATGCAAAACATTTTGGGGCCGTATCAACAGTGGACTACAGTGTTGGACTTCCAACAGTGGAAGAAAATACCAAAATATAGTTTTTGAGTAGAGTTTTCCTTTAAGCCATTTTTGAAACATACCAAATTAGGCAATGTTGTACGCGTTTCAGTTGTTGTTTTGTTGTTGTTTAAAAACAATCCTGTTTCTATCTGTGTGCTCCAGGTTTACTACCTCCATCTCTGTCTCACCCCAGGTTAACTACCTCCATCTCTGTCTCTCTCCAGGTTTACTACCTCCATCTCTGTCTCTCTCCAGGTTTACTACCTCCATCTCTGTCTCTCTCCAGGTTTACTACCTCCATCTCTGTCTCTCTCCAGGTTTACTACCTCCACCTCTGTCTCACCCCAGGTTAACTACCTCCATCTCTGTCTCACCCCAGGTTAACTACCTCCATCTCTGTCTCTCTCCAGGTTTACTACCTCCATCTCTGTCTCTCTCCAGGTTTACTACCTCCATCTCTGTCTCTCTCCAGGTTTACTACCTCCATCTCTGTCTCTCTCCAGGTTTACTACCTCCACCTCTGTCTCACCCCAGGTTAACTACCTCCATCTCTGTCTCTCTCCAGGTTTACTACCTCCATCTCTGTCTCTCTCCAGGTAACTACCTCCATCTCTGTCTGTCCCCAGGTTAACTACCTCCATCTCTGTCTCACCCCAGGTTAACTACCTCCATCTCTGTCTCTCTCCAGGTTTACTACCTCAATCTCTGTCTCTCCAGGTAACTACCTCCATCTCTGTCTCTCTCCAGGTAACTACCTCCATCTCTGTCTCTCTCCAGGTAACTACCTCCATCTCTGTCTCTCCCCAGGTTAACTACCTCCATCTCTGTCTCACCCCAGGTTAACTACCTCCATCTCTGTCTCTCGCCAGGTTTACTACCTCCATCTCTGTCTCTCTCCAGGTTTACTACCTCCATCTCTGTCTCTCTCCAGGTTTACTACCTCCATCTCTGTCTCTCCCCAGGTTTACTACCTCCATCTCTGTCTCTCTCCAGGTTTACTACCTCCATCTCTGTCTCTCTCCAGGTTTACTACCTCCATCTCTGTCTCTCTCCAGGTTTACTACCTCCATCTCTGTCTCTCTCCAGGTTTACTACCTCCATCTCTGTCTCTCTCCAGGTTTACTACCTCCATCTTTGTCTCTCTCCAGGTTTACTACCTCCATCTCTGTCTCTCTCCAGGTTCACTACCTCCATCTCTGTCTCACCCCAGGTTTGCAGATTCTATCCGGGGCATGCTGAAGCTCATCCTGGTCCTGATGATGGCTGGTGCTTCCCTGGCCTCCACCTGGTTCACATTAACCTGCCTGACCAGGCTCACACACCTACCCTCCACTGCAGGTAGGCCTAGTAGAGCATGGTTTCCAGAGAATCCTAGAGCCACAATAGATATTTCAATATAGCCACAATGGATACTTCAATAGCAGACTTGTCCTTTAGATTTAGGAAGGGACGCATGGACCGAGTAAAGCAAGTACATCTCCTGTTTCTGTAGCGTGAGGCAGATTGATGTACAAGTACACCGCCTGGACAAGACTCTTGTCTATCGCAGGGCCAAGAATAGATGCATCATGCCCATTTGTACAGTCTTTGGTATGACTCGGCCGGGGATGGAACTCCCAACCCTCCAATCTCAGGGCAGATATGGACTGCGATGCAGTAGCACATTAGCAGATTCCCTTGAAACAAACAAACACATGAACTTCACATTCACCAGCTCTAGCATTCTCATCTATCATCATTTTCATGCTTGTCATCAGTATTTTTTTCAGTCCTCTCGCTACTGGCTGACAGTGCCAAGCTAACAGACCCCAGGATTGCCCATCCATCTGGTGTACTGTGCATGGCTGGTAATATACATAGCTCTGGTAGGAGCCTCTTCCACATTACACACTTCTCTTTGTTATCCCTTTTTTGAAATCCTCAGCTTGCGCACTTATTAAATTAATAATAATGTGTATTTTTTACACAACTTCACTGGTTTTGTTCTTCAACGACGTCTATTATCATTCATGCAATAGTGATTCGCTGAATCCGCTCCCGAGTGGCGCAGCGGTCTAAGGCACTGCATCGCAGTGCTAGAGACGTTACTATAAACCCGGGATCATTCCTGGGCTGTGCCACAACCGGCCGGGGCATATTTGGCCCAGCATCGTCCGGGTGATGGGAATGTGTGGCGGAGGGGGCTTTACTTCGCTCATCGTGCCCTAGCGACTCCTTGTGGCGGGCCAGCTGTCTGCAGGCTGACCCCGGTAGCCATTTGAACGGTGTTTCCTCCGACACATTGGTGCAGCTGGGTTCTGGGTTAAGCTGGCGGGTGTTTAAAGAGCACAGTTAGGCGGGTCATGTTTCAGAGGACGCATGACTCCACCTTCGCCTCTCTTGAGCTCGTTGGGGAGTTGCAGCGATGAGAAAAGATCATAATTAAAATTGGGAGATAAAAAAGGGGGTCCAAATTTTTTTACGGTATTCGCTGACAGCGTGGGGTTTCCCTTGGACACATTCTTCATGGTTCTACTACAATACTTCCCCTACTGGAAAAGTCTAAAATGTTGCGATGAAGCAGCACCATCCCCTGGGGATCAACTAGCTACAACCGGGGAGAGACTGAGACAGAGTGGGAGGAACAGAGCAGCCGTGGGACACTAGAGGTTGTCTGTGTTTGATACCAGCCTGTCTTAGAGCAGGACGGGGGTGGTTGAACAAAGGGGAGATGAGAGGGAAGAGGGGATATTCATTCAGGATTTGATGACTGTGTCGTCGGTGCAGTGGCATCGCCTCAGTTTCTCTGTGACAGCGGCAGGCAGGCAGGCAGGCTGGGTCCTCTGAGGCAGCAATGTGATTTAGAGCGGTGCTGGCTAATGAGGAGTTGATTTGGCCCAATCTGCAGTGATAAAGGAGACAGAGGAGACTGAGCCATGTTCTGTCCCAAATGGTACCCTATTCCTTATATAGTGCACTACCGTAGTACTCTGGTCAAAAGTAGTGCCCTTTATAGGGAATAGGGTGCCATTTGGGATGTAACAATGCTCTGCTCCACGGTGATGGCTTAATCTCCTCTCCCAGCCCAGGGCCCCCGGGCTCGGCCTCAGAGCAGCTGAGACCTCGATCAGTGGTGGCCAAGACACACAGGCACACAAGCACGGACGCACGCACAGATACTGTGAGCACACACACACACACGCGCGCATGCACACTAGTTGAGATGCACACACACTAGTTGAGATGCACACACACGGGCACCCGTACACACATACAAACACACACACACACACTGGGAGAATCGGCCAGCAGCATATGGCACTTACCAACGCAATTTGCCTGTGCCCTGAGAATAACTAACTGTAGTCAATCTCATGAAAACACAAGCTGCACAGCAGGTGGTTTTGCCTGCGTTTTTCCCCCCATCCACCACCCACTGTTGAACCACCATTGTCTTACCTGGAATGACATTATGAGTAAGCTTTGATATGTAACAATGAGAACTTGGAGGCCTTCTCATGGTTACACTAGACTAGTGTCATCTCACTAGTCACTAGTTAAAGTGCCATATGTAAAAAAGGGCTTTATAAGTCACATTTGATTGGTTAACCCATGAATCCCTGTCCTCTGCTTTATAAAATGTGATGATTGATTGGTTAACCCCCCTCCCCTCTTCCCCTCAGCTACTCTTTACACCTCCTGTATCCTGGTGGGCATCTTCATCAACAGTAGTGTGCCCATCTTCTTTGAGCTCTTCATCGAGACCGTGTACCCCGTGCCAGAGGGCATCACCTGTGGCGTGGTCACCTTCCTCGGTAACCTGGTCACCGGCTGCCTCCTCTTCTTCCTCACCTTCTACAGCACAGGTAAGACTGACGGGTAGAGTACAGCTACAACACAAGATGGAAGAGAAAGAAGTGGATAGGAGAGAGCTCTAGAGCAGTAGGTCAGATTTACATCCAGGTCAAGAGGTCAAATAGATATAAGAATTAGAATTAGATTCCCAGACTTTTTAAGATATAATATTTATTTTGATTATAATAATTTAAATAAATGTTTTATCTCCCAGCCTGGTATTCATTGTCTTGGTCTAGTGGAGGTTCATGTATACTTTGTAAGTAGAGCACATTACATTACAGGCTCCAGGAGCAGGTCTGGAACCTGTAGAAATATAAAGTCAGTGGATCCGAAGCATCATGCCTCCTCTCTGTGGGTGCATCCCAAATGGCACACCATTTCCTTCATAGTGTACTGCTTTTCACCAGGCCATTTTTATTTTTATTTTTTACCTTTATTTAACTAGGCAAGTCAGTTAAGAACAAATTCTTATTTTCAATGACGGCCTAGGAACAGTGGGATAACTGCCTGTTCAGGGGCAGAACGACAGATTTGTACCTTGTCATCTCGGGGGTTTGAACTAGCAAACCCTGCCGCCATGGCAACCCTGCCGCCATGGTCAAAAATAGTGCACTATGAAGGGACTAGGGTGTCACTTGGGAAGAAACCTCTGTTTCTCTCCTCTGTTGGCTGAGCTACGTTCTGTTTGCAGAGCTCTTCTTTGTCTGATTATCTAACCTTCCAGTAAAGGCTAATCACAAAGCCACTCAGGTGGAATGATGAATAATGCTTCTAGAACTTGACAGCATTCCCCCCTCAAACCCTTTTGAGTAAATAGACAGAATATATACGTACACATATTTGTGCAAACTGGATTACTATTCGTGAGATTCACTGGGTCCACCAGAGTACAGGGGGTGTACAGTCTGGCTCGTCCACCAGAGTACAGGGGGTGTACAGTCTGGCTGGTCCCCCAGAGTACAGGGGGTGTACAGTCTGGCTGGTCCACCAGAGTACAGGGGGTGTACAGTCTGGCTGGTCCCCCAGAGTACAGGGGGTGTACAGTCTGGCTGGTCCCCCAGAGTACAGGGGGTGTACAGTCTGGCTGGTCCCCCAGAGTACAGGGGGTGTACAGTCTGGCTGGTCCCCCAGAGTACAGGGGGTATACAGTCTGGCTGGTCCCCCAGAGTACAGGGGGTGTACAGTCTGGCTCGTCCATCAGAGTACAGGGGGTGTACAGTCTGGCTGGTCCCCCAGAGTACAGGGGGTGTACAGTCTGGCTGGTCCCCCAGAGTGGTGCACTGTAATAGGGTGCTATTTGGGAGGTAGACAAAGTGTCGACTGTCAATAGCCAGGCTGTGTCAGATGGAGATGTATGTACCCTAGGATCAGCAAACGGACACAGGCCTCAAAGTATACATTTTTCTCTTCTAGTTGTTGGTGGTGGTTGATGACATCTTGGTGGATGTGTACAGAGGGGTCTGTGTGCTGGATGCTGCCCATATGGTGGGAACTGTGAAGGGAACAGTGTTGGCGGCTTCCTACCCTCTTTCCCTCTGACACCCAGGAGATTAAACTGAGAGGAGAGCGCTTTGGCGCAGCTTTAGCTTTTAAAATATAACCCTGTTGTGGTCACAGGCAGTAGTGTGGTTTATGTTACCCTTGGGTCTCTCGCTCCCTCCCTTCTGCACTGAGTGATGCTCAGAGACTATACCCAGCTGAGACTGGTCTGAGATCTATTGTTAAGGGCCCAAGACATCTTGAGTTCAGAATCCTGTGGTATTCCTGTGAGGACTGGACACTCTTGATGACTGCCAGTAGCTCGGCCCTATAAAAGTAGAGCAGTTGGTGTTCCTCAGGAATCAGTGTTAGGAACAATTAATATGATATGTACATGTCCCTATAGGAATTTAGACCATTGGTTTACATGTATTTGAGACAGCTTATTAAAAGGTAATGGTAAACATGTTGTCCCTCATGAATTTAGCAAATTTGTAAATATTGGCTCTCTATGGCAAGACACATCATTCACCCAAGTTTTGTCAAAATCGGTCCAGTGCTGTCTGAGATATCGTGTGTGACGAACGTACAAACGTACTAACGGACGGAGACGTATCCACAGTCCCCTTTTCGATTTCATTGTGGGGGACAACTACGACTAAATCCAGTTCCTGTTGTCTCTGTCCTGTTTATCAACCAATGTGGATGAACGGAGGATAACATTCAACCACCACAAAACAGATTTGTAAGGAATAGGACCGTATGATAGCACAGGAGGTTGGTCGCACCTTAATTGGGGAGGACGGGCTTGTGGTAATGGTTGGAGCAGAATGAGTGGAATGGTATCAAATGCATCGAACACATGGTTTGATGCCATTCCATTTGCTCTGTTCCAGCCATTATTATGAGCCATCCTCCCCTCAGCAGCCTCCACTGTATGATGGGGCTACAATATTTTATTTTTTACCTCTACTTCATTCATTTCAGCCTTATACAGTAATCGATGTGGCATATGCGGTGGTGTGGAATTAAAAGCAGAAGAATTCCATATAAATCTTTGCCTTTTCAAAATCAACCCCGCTCCATCCTTCATTTTAAATTGGCAATCTCAGCCTCAAAGATGTTCATTTATTTTTTGGTTACAGTTGATTTAAAATTTCCATTCGCTGCTCACTGCCAAAAGAACAAATTCTGAAGTATCAATGCTTTAACTTCTTTAAAAATATATATTTGTATACATATTGTTTTAATATTGAAGGGTTGCTAGGGTCTCGGCTCAGCGGGTCCCAACTTCCTTCTATTCCAGCAGGGTATTTCAGGGTGCCTCCCAAATGGCACCCTTTGCTCTATATAGGACTGAATCTGTCTGAAAACACGAATGGAGACAACATTGGCCATATGAATACAGCTGTTGGTACTTTAGATTTCATCGTCTCTGTGTTTGTGATTTAGCTATGGAGAGGTGGGTGGAATACAAAGTAGGGAGCCTTATTGTGAAGTGTAGAGTCAAAGATTCCTCGTCTATGTGGAGGAGTTAGCGGTTGTGTGGGATAGGCAGCTATATCGTTGTGTTTGTTGCCAAGACTTCTACGAGGGAAACAGACCGAAAATAATTGACGCTTTTCTTTTTGTTTTAAACTTAGTTTTTGTCAAACTTTGCTGTGTTTGTCTTGAAGTACAACACTATGAGATGAATAACATGTTATTTGGCATATCTGTAATTCCTAACCTTTTGTGAATGTTATGGAGGCGTCAGACTGTAGCGCCACGTTGATCATTAACAAGCCTTTTGTTTTGCAGTTGCACTTTTATTTCTGGGATGTTTTTGAAGGATCGTCGTGGGAACAGTTGACAGTGTAATCAAACACACCCTATTAGGAACACACAGTCATATTAAACAGTCTTAATGTCTACCCACCCAGTCGCAACATTCTGACAGTAATAGAAAATAATTATTCTCATTTTGTTTCATTGAACGTTTTATGATTTCATTTCATTTATTTCTGGCTAATGTCAGCCAGTCAGCCAGTCAGCCAGCTCCATTCACCTAAAAAAAACAGCTATGTAAAGTGAGAAGACATTTAACCAGCTCTGAAAAGCTACATCCATTTTAAAACGCGGCATTATCAGCGACAATTAGGAATAATTCTGGTATGATAAGCGGCTTTGGCTGATGGCGCAGGGTGAGGCGTCAATATAGCCAGAGGGAGAAGTGAAAACATAATTTCAATTGTCCTTTCTAACTGTCAGTTGGGTATTATCACTGAGCTACTGGAGCTATGATAGCCTGCATCAGCGTATCTCTCCCCAGAGGCTCTTTCATTATGAATGTACAGAAAGGGAAATAGATTCAGTCCACTCCTATTCCCCTGTGTATTGCTGTTCAAGCAACTTTCTACACAGTACAGCCCACCACTCCTCACTGACGATGTCAGAGGGACCATGACCGCACAAGCCACTTAGCCCCATCTTCACAAACAAATACTTGTTGGTAAGCATACAAAGACACATTAGCATTCATTCAGACTCTACACCCGTTCACATATCTCTTAATCTCCAATCTAAATGGATGAATCAGGGGCAGGCGGGTTGTGGTGACAACACAGTCAGAGAAACACAACTCCGTAAACGGGCCTCCACACCAACAGGCAACAGGTTACTGAGCTAACTTGATTAATGACTGTGCTACTGCACAATGGAACGTCCTTCACCTTTTCACTTCTTATTTTGTCTTCCACTGTGCTCTGATCCACAGATGTTCTCTCTCTTTCTCTCTCTGTCCACTGTGCTCTGGACTCTCAGATGTTCTCTCTCTTTCTCTCTCTCTCTCTCTGTCCACTGTGCTCTGGACTCTCAGATGTTCTCTCTCTCTCTCTCTGTCCACTGTGTTCTGGACCCACAGATGTTCTCTCTCGCTCTCTGTCCACTGTGCTCTGGACCCACAGATGTTCTCTCTCTCTCTTTCTCTCTCTCTCTCTGTCCACTGTGCTCTGGACCGACAGATGTTCTCTCTGTCCATTGTGTTTTGGACCCACAGATGTTCTCGCTCTCTCTGTCCACTGTGCTCTGGACCCACAGATGTTCTCTGTCTCTGTCCACTGTGTTCTGCACCCACAGATGTTCTCTGTTTCTGTCTCTGTCCACTGTGTTCTGGACCCACTGATGTTCTCTCTCTCTGTCCACTGTGCTCTGGACCCACAGATGTTTTCGCTCTCTGTCCACTGTGCTCTGGACCCACAGATTTTGTCTCTCTGTCCACTGTGCTCTGGACCCACAGATGTTCTCTGTCTCTGTCCACTATGTTCTGGACCCACAGATGTTCTCTGTCTCTGTCCACTGTGTTCTGCACCCACAGATGTTCTCTGTTTCTGTCTCTGTCCACTGTGTTCTGGACCCACTGATGTTCTCTCTCTCTCTCTGTGTCCACTGTGTTCTGGACACACAGGTATTCTCTCTCTGTCCACTGTGTTCTGGACCCACAGATGTTCTCTCTGTCCACTGTGCTCTGGACCCACAGATGTTCTCTCTCTGTCCACTGTGTTCTGGACACACAAATATTCTCTCTCTGTCCACTGTGTTCTGGACCCACGGATGTTCTCTCTGTCCACTGTGCTCTGGACCCACAGATATTCTTGCTCTCTCTATCCACTGTGTTCTGGACCAACAGATATTCTTTCTCTCTCTGTCCACTGTGTTCTGGACCCACAGATGTTCTCTCTCTGTCCACTGTGCTCTGGACCCACAGGTGTTCTCTCTCTGTTCACTGTGCTCTGGACCCACAGATATTCTTGCTCTCTCTGTCCACTGTGTTCTGGACCAACAGATATTCTTGCTCTCTCTGTCCACTGTGCTCTGGACCCACAGGTGTTCGCTCTCTGTTCACTGTGCTCTGGACCCACAGATGTTCTCGCTCTCTCTGTCCACTGTGTTCTGGACCCACAGATGTTTTCTCTTTCTGTCTCTCTTTCTGTCCACTGTGCTCTGGATCCACATATGTTCTCGCTCTCTCTGTCCACTGTGCTCTGGACCCACAGATGTTCTCTCTGTCCACTGTGTTCTGCACCCACAGATGTTTTCTGTTGCTCTCTCCGTCCACTGTGTTCTGGACCCACAGATGTTCTCTCTCTCTTTGTCCACTGTGTTCTGGACCCACAGATGTCCTCTCTCTGTCCACTGTGTTCTGGACCCACAGATATTCTCTCTCTGTCCACTGTGTTCTGGACCCACAGATTTTCTCTGTCTCTGTCCACTGTGCTCTGGACCCACAGATCTTCTCTCTCTCTGTCCACTGTGCTCTGGACCCACAGATGTTATCGCTCTCTGTCCACTGTGTTCTGGACCCACAGATGTTCTCTCTCTCTGTCCACTGTGCTCTGGACCCACAGATGTTCTCGCTCTCTGTCCACTGTGTTCTGGACCCACAGATGTTCTCTCTCTCTGTCCACTGTTCTCTGGACCCACAGATCTTCTCTCTCTGTCCACTGCTATGGACCCACAGATGTTCTCTCTGTCCACTGTGTTCTGGATCCACAGATGTTTTCGTTCTCTGTCCACTGTGCTCTGGACCCACAGATGTTCTCTCTCTCTCTGTCCACTGGGCTCTGGACCCACAGATGTTTTTGCTCTCTGTCCACTGTGTTCTGGACCCACAGATGTTCTCTCTCTCTCTCTCTGTCCACTGTGTTCTGGACCCACAGATGTTTTTGCTCTCTGTCCACTGTGTTCTGGACCCACAGATGTTCTCTCTCTCTGTCCACTGTGTTCTGGACCCACAGATGTTCTCTCTCTGTCCACTGTGCTCTGGACCCACAGATGTTGCAGCTATCTCTGTCCACTGTGTTCTGGACCCACAGATGTTCTCTCTGTCCACTGTGTTCTGGACCCACAGATGTTCTCTCTCTGTCCACTGTGCTCTGGACCCACAGATGTTTTCGCTCTCTGTCCACTGTGTTCTGGATCCACAGATGTTCTCTCTTCCTGGCTTGAGGAAGAGGCTCTTTTTGTACCCTAGTGGAGAGACAAATGAAAGGATAAGCAAGACAAAATATAATTTTCCTTCACATTGTCCTTAGGAGGAGCCTCTCTCTTTCTTACTCTCTCCCTTATGTCCTCTTCCCCTCTGGACACTATTACTGTTTTCTGTGTAGGTTTAGGTAGCAACAATAAGTGAAAGAGTAAGCCAAAAGGCCTATTTTTTTCTCCTGTGTGCAATGCACCCTTGTCTCCTTCACCTTACCCTGGTGGAGAGGTGGATCCATTCTGGCTGACTCACTCTGAGATGTGCCAGAGGGCCAAATCATAGAATTTACCCAAACAGGCCAAACGGCTGACCTAGCTTGAGTCTCACTTCTCACCCATCGATTGAGCCGCTCACTTCAGGGGCAATTGATCAACTGCATTATAGGACCGGGCAACTGAAATTGAAATGCCCTGCAGGTTGAATTAAGATGCATGCTCCACTCAAGTTGGTGTGTTTTGACCTCATTTCTCTATATTTAGTCCTGCTGTTTCTTTATCAGGTCCCTGCCAGCTGCTGGAGGGCTGTCATCTTCTACCTTATCAGGCCGTGTGGTTCCTGTCTTAGTGGTAGGGGTGCTGGGCACCCCGCTCAGTCTCTCTCTCTCTCTCTCTGCTCTCTCTCTTTCTGTCTCTCTGTTTCTCTCTCTCTCTGCTCTCTCTCTTTCTGTCTCTCTGTTTCTCTCACTCTCTGGTCTCCCTCGCTCTCTCTGGTGACTCTTTCTCTGTATTCCCTCTCTCTTTCTCGTTCTCTCTCTCCCCCCACCCACACCTCTGCATCATGTTGAGAGGGCATGCCTAGTGCTGTGCAGCTGAAAGGAGACCTATATCGATTTCTTTCTGGTGCAGTAACAGGAAGTAATGTGTCTGTCAAGGTATATGTTGCTCTACGCGTGTGTGTGTGTGTGTGTGTGTGTGTGTGTGTGTGTGTGTGTTGAGTTAGAACCATGGATCACACCAATTAGTCTCACTCTACACGTGGCTTTCCATTACCTCTTCATTACAGGCTAACTAGGGCCACTGGAGCTTAAACAGCAAAACAGGAGGGAAAAGGAAAAACATTTGGGTTCAAGTTTAGTTCAATGCTGGAAGGGAAAACAGGCCATTACTGACATTATTTAGATGCATGACACAAAGTTCAGAACGATGTCACCCTCTAGTCTATACATTGCATGATTAGGGCTTGTTTTGAGTTAACGGACATGAATAACCTCCCCACATTAAACTATTAGAACACGTTATACTACTACTATTGCATGTCGCCGGTTGGGTTTATACAAAGTCACGGAGTCAATACTTTAACTATATGATTGGTTGTTCTTGTCGTCTGTTATAAAGGTCATTGTGATGTTGATGTACAGTAGTGTACCGGCAATGCCTGGTCTGCAGTGAGCGTAGAGGTACAGATGTAAGGAGTAACCTTCAGTGATCTAATTAACCTTTTCCATCTCTCCTCAGAGTTGTCGTGGCTAAACTGGTGTTTGACGGGCTCCTGTGCCTTCAGCCTCGTCCTCATCCTCTTCTTCAGGGAATCCTACGACCGCCTCTACCTAGACGTCTTTGTCTCAGTCTGACACACACAAAAAGACTGGAACAAGAGGAGAACAAAGACAGGAACATTTGAAACGCACTGCACAAAGAAGAAGAGGAAGAAAAATGGATTTCAGAAGTGCAACTTGCGCTCTTTTACGTTTTAAGTATAGCTGTAGGTGTAAACTTGTAATATGACGGTGGTCGGTGATTCATTGTGATTTCCTTGTAGCCAATGAGAAGCGCCAGCCAAGGGCCTCAGACAATTAGTAATTAATGTTAAGTCTTTATAAGTGTCGGTTTGGCCAGTTGGTCCTCTGATGCAGCATTGTCTTGTCTTTTTTATAATGTAAACTACAGTGGGACCTGGTCATGGTATGATGAGGGACTGTTGTTGTCTAAAGATGCACTCTGTGGCAGGTGGTTTCCCTGTGGCCTGTTGGTCCTCTGATCTTAATGAGAGAAGAGAGGCCTGATTGGCTGAGTAGCTCTAGCAGCCAATCAGCAAGCCCCACCAGTCTGTGCTAACAAGGGACCGTATAGCATTTTAGTGTCACTCATAACTGCTGGTTATGAATTGCAGGGGGCTAAAACTGTCAAACTAAGCTGTTCTGTAGAATTACCTGTGATATTACATGTCTTTTAATAGTGACATATGGTCGCCTTTTTTTACTATATCCCCCTCTCTCAAGACTTATGCAATAAATTTTTTCTCCCTATGGGATTGAATTGATTGCAGGCCGTGCAGGTTCCTGCCAGTGTCGTCGACTATGATTGGACACCACCCTGGTACACGCCAGTGTCTTGGGATATGATTGGATGAGCCGCAGAGACCGCCTCGCTCTGCATGCAAAGTCACTGCTTTAAAACTCTCCTCTCTGTGTGTGTCGAGGCTCTGCTGCGCGGGTCTCATGGTGTTACCACACAGTCCGTTTTAATGAGCAGTTCAGAATATGGACGTTGGAAGTAGTAGTTTCCCCGTGTCATTCTGACCTTTCAGCTGACAACGGGAGTCAGATATTTTGGTTTGGAGTTGGTTTAATATGCAGACGAACATTTCAAAATGGTCAAATATTTTTGTTGTTGCTGTTTACAGTTTGTTAAACTATATAGGAGATTTTGGAATTTTGAACTAAACTTGTTTCAGTGAGAAAGGCACGTTTTTTTAAATGGTTTTAACATGAAATATTTCTCAGTAGAAATGTCCATTATTATTACAGATGTATTTACTGAGGGATCAGAACACTAACACAGTAGATACAGAGACAAATACAAAGACTGTCATGAAATATGTGAATACCGCTGTTGCACAGCTGAGACTGTGGCTGTTTCTGTGGAAACCACAAACTATTAAGTCACCACGAAGCTGCTCTACATCTAACGCACAGCGTTCACCAGCAGTAGTCACTGTGCTGAGGACACTGACAACAAGAGGCAGGTAGTGGTTCGGTAAGCACCTCCTTGCCTGGACTTTCAGGGTTGGACTTGGAGGGGATGCTTACTTTCCCACGGAGAAATAACACATATTGAACTGATGTTCAACATGAAAAAGAGGGGAACGGGAAAGAACCACCTTTGTCCAGATTGTGGAGTGACTGGTCCTGAAAGGCACTAATCTACAAGGGACTTTAACTGGGAATATATTTTTTCAACATGCCCCCTGCACTTGTGCACAGTGGGGGGTACTCCCCAAAACCACTCACCAACTCCCATTACTCGGCTGTGCCACAGACAAACCACAGAAAATGTTTTTCCTGGGTGATACGGTATATAGTATGTACAGTTGAAGTCGGAGGTTTACACCTTAGCCAAATACATTTAAACTCATTTTTCCACAATTGCTAACATTTAATCCTAGTAAAAATTCCCTTTCTTAGGTCAGTTAGGATCATCACTTTATTTCAAGAATGTCAAAATAATAGTAGGGAGAATGATTTATTACAGCTTTTATTTCTTCCATCACATTCCCAGTGGGTCAGAAGTTTACATACACTCAATTAGTATTTGGTAGCATTGCCTTTAAATTGTTTAACTTGGGTCAAATGTTTCGGGTAGCCTTCCACAAGCTTCCCACAATAAATTGGGTGCATTTTGGCCCATTCCGCCTGACAGAGCTGGTGTAACTGAGTCAGGTTTGCAGGCCTCCTTGCTCGAACACACTTTTTCAGTTCTGCCCACAAATGATCTATGGGATTGAGGTCAGAGCTTTGTGATGGCCACTCCAATACCTTGACTTTGTAGTCCTTAAGACATTTTGCCACAACTTTGGAAGTTTGCTTGGGGTCATTGTCCATTTGGAAGACCCATTTGCGACCAAGCTTTAACTTCCTGACTCATGTCTTGAGATGTTGCTTCAATATATCCACCTAATTTTTCCCCCCTCATGATGCCATCTATTTTGTGAAGTACACCAGTCCCTCCTGCAGCAAAGCACCCTCACAACATGATGCTGCCACCCCCGTGCTTCACAGTTGGGATGGTGTTCTTCGGCTTGCAAGCTTCCCCCTTTTTCCTCCAAACATAATGATGGTCATTGTGGCCAAACAATTCTATTTTTGTTTCGTCAGACCAGAGGACATTTCTCCAAAAAGTACTCCCTTTGTCCCCATGTGCAGTTGAAACCGTAATCTGGCTTTTTTTATGGCGGTTTTGGAGCAGTTGCTTCTTCCTTGCTGAGCAGCCTTTCAGGTTATGTCGATATAGGACTTGTTTTACTGTGGATATAGATACTTTTGTACCTATTTCCTGCAGCATCTTCATAAGGTCCTTTGCTGTTGTTCTGGGATTGATTTGCACTTTTCGCACCAAAGTACGTTCATCTCTAGGAGACAGAACACTTCTCCATCTTGATCGGTATGATGGCTGCGTGGTCCCATGGTGTTTATACTTGCGTACTAATGTTTGTGCAGATGAACATGGTACCTTCAGGCATTTGGAAATTCCTCCCAAGGATGAACCAGACTTGTGGAGGTCTACAATTTATTTTCTGAGTTCTTGACTGATTTAATTTGATTTTCCCATGATGTCAAGCAAAGAGGCACTGAGTTTGAAGGTAGGCCTTGAAATACATCCACAGGTACACCTCCAATTAACTCAAATGATGTCAATTAGCCTACCAGAAGCTTCTAAAGCCATGACATCATTTTCTGGAATTTTCCAAGCTGTTTAAATGCACAGTCAACTTAGTGTATGTAAACTTCTGACCCACTGGAATTGTGATATTTTGAAAAAGTCTGTATTTTGAATCTGTCTGTAAACAATTGTTGGAAAAATGACTTGTCACGCACAAATTAGATGTCCTAACCGACATGCCAAAACTATAGTTTGTTTAACAAGAAATTTGGGGAGTGGTTGAAAAACGAGTTTTAATGACTCCAACCTAAGTGTATGTAAACTTCCCACTTTAACTGTATGTTCTGAATGGCGCTTGTCGTTTCCTCTCTCCTTGTTAATTTAACAACGCACCTTGTACAGTAAGGGTTTTTCTCTTTACCTCTTGGGGTCGTTCCACCAATTTGGTGCCTTTTGAGAACTGTTAAAAGAAAAAGGAATTTCAACTAATTTTAACATTCTGTCAGAGCACATGTTCAGTTCATTAAAACACATTTTCCCAGCTCAATAGGTAAAATAAAAAATATATTTCTAGCCTGTCTATGTATGGGTAACAGGGTTGACATGTTATGCTTGATCCGCTCAGAGTAGAACCATCTCACCTGCTTTTACGCTATGATTTGGCTATTAGATGTTTATGGTTTCTTTTGAAAAAAATATTTAAAAGGAAGAGTTTCACCATATTACAATGAGAGTTCAGTTCACGTAACAGGGTTGACCTTTAGAATGAGGGACAGATGTAAATGAATCACTAATCACACAAAATAAATAATCATCTTCAGAAATGACTTTGTCAAAGCAGCAAAATAACTAGGGCTTTACAATGATGGTGAGAACTTGTGGGGATTAAGTGGGTTAAAAAACATCTTCCTAGAAGTCACAGAAGGTAGACAGAGGGACATGTCAAAATGCTGATTTTTGGCACTTAGTCAAGACTTTATTTATTCATTCAGATTGATTCAATTCTACATGTGGTCTAGGTTAAAGGGCACTTCATTTAATAAAACAGGCTTTTGAAATCCAATATTGATGCACAATTTCTACTTAAAATATCAAAGGGATGCCAAAGACACTCTTCGTGGATCGACCCAGTGATAGAACACTTTGTCTTCATGCTCTTTACCTTCAGAACCTTGTGACATGTTGCCTTAATTCCCTGTGATCTGTGATTTCTGTCCTCTCCACCCACTCTGTGATGATGAGGTAGTCCGTATGTGTACAGTAGTGAAACTCGTTCCTATTACACTGCTTATCATGTGTTTTGGGGGTATAGATGTTATTGTCCTGTGAAAACAAAATCAAATGTATGTGAGATTTTAAGCAGCTTATTAAAAATACATTTTGAAATACAGTATACCCACTCTTCTTCTCCTCCATCATCCACTCTTCTCTTCTCCTCCTTCATCCACTCTTCTCTTCTCCTCCATCATCCACTCTTCTCCTCCCATTCATGTTCTATTTCACAATGAATGCAACTGTAGACCAAGTGTAAAAGTACAAAAAACTGCAGGACATTTCACCTTCTTTTCTTCCAGGAAATGTCAGCACTCATTTCCCCATTTCCAGTTAATGAAACAAATGAAGATCAACATACATGACCTCACTTGTGTAAAGTCCATGAAGACGCCTATTCCCTCTAGAAGACACACACAAGACCCTCTCCCAGCTGTGCATGAAGTCATATGTAGGCTACGATCAGGGCGGAATATTAGACTCTGGGGTCCCCATGCATGCAAAGGGGTCACTTTTTACATACAGTAAATACAACTCTGATAAAAACAAAATGTAAAAGCCTGACACTCAAATAGACAAACCTTCAATCTGAGCACAAACAAATAGCATACAGTAACATGACCTTAAAAGTCACATAACACATAACATGTCTGCTCTGGCTCATTCTGACTCACTGGCTCTCTGGATACACTAGATGCTATGATTGATTTTAGTTGCAGAGATTCTCTCTCACTCATGTTTCTCTCTCCTCAATCTAGAGATTTGTTATCTGACCCATAGGTGTGTGTTTATCTGATTGATCTCTCTTCCTAACCCCTCTGTCAGGTGTTGGAGTTGAGTGCAAGATGTCATCAAAGACAAGAGAGACCAGCTACTGGGAAGCTGTATGTCCCAGATCTGGATAGCCCGGTCCCACTCTGTTTGTGCTGTCTTGACAACTTCTTGTGACAAAGACCATAAGAGTTGGCAAGACAGCACAAACAGATCTGAGACCAGGCTATGGTGCAGCACAGCACTCTGCATCATGGTGTGCCTCAACCTGGATCAGAACACGCAATACACAGTGCTCATGACCCAGGGGGTGAACTGGAATTCAACAGTACTCTGTGGCAGTGGTTCCCACACTGTGGGTTGGGGCCCACTTGGGGATCGTGGCAGGTGGGCCGTGGGATGACATTGCCCAAATGTTTTTAGTGTAAACTTAAATGACTAAAACCAAGTAAAAAGTATGTAGAAAAGATCATTTTTATTTTACCAGGCAAGTCAGTTAAGAACCAATTCTTATTTTCAATGACGGCCTAGGAACAGTGGGTTAACTGCCTGTTCAGGGGCAGAACAACAGATCAGCTCGGGGGTTTGAACTTGCAACCTTCCGGTTACTAGTCTAACGCTCTAACCACTAGGCTACCCTGCCACCCCATAATGGACCTCTATTTTTCAATAGTCTTTGAGAATTTGCAATCAACATAATAAAAGGGCCCCATTTGATTTTTGAGCATTAGAACACAGCATTAGCCATGTAAAAATGTGTAGAATTGGATGAAATTAGCTTAAAAACTGCAATATTTTCTCTCAAGTTCTATGGCAAAATGCGTAGAATTGCAGAAAATTGGCTTTAAAACTGCAACATTTTCTTTCAGCTCCATGACAGGATATGTGGAATTGCAGGAGTTTAGCTTTGGACCTGCAAATATTTTGTACTTATTATTTGGCTTTGTGTACGTATTTTCGCTGCTCAAACGTTATGGTGGGTCGCGAATCAGACACCTCAGTTGGTGGGTCATGAAGCAAAACAGTTTGAGACCACCGCTCTATGGGAATAGAGAGGGCCTCAGTCAAACACACAATTATTTAGCTTTTAAGGTAATTGGATTACAGTTCATTGCATCAGTGCAAAAGGCAAGAATAGTATTTATACTGTAGTGTAGTAAGCGTGGATGCAGGAGCCTCCATATTATATTGTCAGAGAGAGAGAGAGAGAGATAGGGCAATGATGCAGACAGTTTCAATTGTTCAGGAAAACAAAACACAACAATTTGCCTGTTTAACACACAACACACACAACACACACACACAACACAAACACATCTTTGTTGTTGACAGCAGGTCTGTTGGGAGCAGAGAAGCCTGTTGGAAACAATAGTTTCCATTGTCTGACAAGCAATTTGGTGATTTTCTTTTTGGCTTTGTTCTCTCTCTGTCTTTCTATTCTCCCATTGTTGTTCCTGTCTGTCATAGGTTTTGAGACCAAATGGCTGGCTGGGAGAAAATAGGCCTCCCTGTCTGTTCAAGTGACATTTTTATACCCCATCATTTGTTTTCCATTCCAACTGCCACTCTTCATATCTGTGTTGTTTCTTTTATGATATCGGTAGTTTTTCCCCCCTTATTTTTTTATGAAAAAAACCCAGCTTCGCTTCCCTCCATCCTTGGCAAGTCTCCTGTGTCTCTGTCTCCTTGGGACTCCCTTAGCTACAGTATGTGTCTTAACTGAAAACCTTGGATTATGAAAAATGGGCTGCACTTTCAAATGGCTCATTTAGCATCAATGCTATCATATTGGCTGTAACTTATCTTCTACATATTACCGGGCTGTAGTGTTGATGAGGATGGATGGGTTTAGGGGCCGGAGCGACGAGCTGCATGACAGCTGGATCCTAATTGGAGTATCCATCATGAGTGACTTTGAGGTGTATACACACACACAAACACACACGCAAACACACACCATCAGAAGTGACTTTGAGGTGTTCCCTAGCATGTGTCTGGTACCCTCCAGCCTCTATCTTTTGGAGACATACCTTTAAATAAATCCCAACATGTATACAATTTTAACCAGAAGACTGAGGATGGGGGGATAAGGGAGACAGAGGAGAAGGAAACAGATGGCCTTGTATGGATGTGTGTGAGGGGTATACTTGGAAGGAGATTAGCAGCTGGCAATATATAAAGAAATTCCAGGCCCCATACTCATAAAGTGTCTCAGAATACCTCATCTAGGATCATATCCCCCTTGTCCTATTCATTATGATCTAAAAGGCTAAACTGATCCCAGATCAACACTCCTACTCTGAGACGCTTTATGAATATGAGCCCAGATGTTAGACATTTTACTTTTGATTTCATCTTTTGACTTCCTCTTAAGATAGCTAGTCAACCACATACCTCAGTTTGTCGGGGCATGGACTCTACAAATTGTTAAAAGCGTTTATGGTACAAATTCTCTTTTTCCTGTCCACCCCAAAAAGAGCTACAGTACATCAATATTTTCAACACTTCCATTTCTAACTGTAAAGGGTTGAGAAGAAAAAGCAAGCAGACAGCCAGACCAGAGTTCAGTCTCCTAACTGTAATGTGGGGAGACAAGGTCTAACGGAATCAGCATGTCCTCAGAGTTAAGGCAATTATGATAACCAGGCAGGCGGAAACGCCACGGCCAGGAGAACACTGGACTCTTTGATCTAGCAGGCTTCCTACTTAAATCACACACACACACCTACAGAGAGATGCATGCCTTTCTTAGCTAATGCAAACAGGCTCACAGAAAGTCACCCCAGAAGTCTGGCTATACCTCTGTGGATTCCTGGGAGCAGTCTCTTGCACGCACTCACACACAGATGCACTCACACACACACACATACAGACCTTCTCCTCCTCCCCTCCCTTCCCCTCCTCAAAAATGAACATATTTTTTGTTTTGTTTCATGTGGCTACCGGACAGCATGGTTTCCTTTGATTGCTGTGTTCAGACAATGTGACTCAGCACCCTGAACAAAGTGTAGGAGGGGGTACAGCCAGGGACTAAGGGGGTACAGCCAGGGACTCTACCTCTGGATGAAAACGTTGCAACCAGAGTTTGGCTGACTAGTGAAGGTCTGAGAGCAGCAAGTCAGTAGGCAACTGGACAACTGGGAGTTCATGGTGGCTCGGCAGGGGTTTGGGTGACTGAACGGTTGGGAGCTGCAAATGCACAGTCAGTAGGCAACTGAGCCACCATGGTGGATCAGGTACTTAGTTTCCTTTGTCCCTCTGGATGATGTGGCAGTCAGAGTTTTGGGTAGGGAATGTCTGGGGGGGATGTAAAGGTACAGTTAGTAGGCGACTGAGGGTCCATGATGGATCCGCAGGGAATTGGGTGACTGACTGGGAAAGAGACAGTCAGAGGTGTACTCAGTGGAAAACTGGGCATCCATGGTGGATCAGTAGGGGTTTGGGTGACTGAATAGCTGGGGGATGCAGAGGCTCAGTGGGCTACAGTTTCGTCCCTCTGGATAAAAACGTGTCCGGGTTTAGGTAGAAAACGGCTGGGGGAGAGTCAGAGGTACATTCATTCAAAGGTGCAATCAGCAGGCAACTGGGCGTCCAATGTGTGTGTCACCAGTTTCATTAACCTATAGTCTCCTGTCCCTGTGGCATAGCGGAGTGGCACTGAGACCTCTGCTGTGACCGGCTGCTGCCACAACAGCTGTTCCAGTCCAGACCATCACCGGCCTGGCGCTGACGTCAAGGATTCTAAGTCAGATGGGCTCCAAGTCTCTGTCACACACAAGGGGGATGTTTCTCTACTGCTGCTCTCTTAGAGGAGGGGAGAGAGAGGGGGAGAGAAAGTAGGAGAGAGAGGGAGAGAGAGAGAAAGAGATTAATATTGAGGTAGAGTGCTTAAAGATGGAGGTAGCATCTCTCTCTCTCTCTCTCTCTCTCTCTCATTCGGAAAGTATTCAGACCCCTTGACTTTTTCCACATTTTGTTATGTTTACAGCCTTATTCTAAAATTGATTCAATTGTTTTTTCCCTCATCAATCTACAGTCAATACCCCATAATGACGAAGTGAAAACAGGTTTTTAGAAATTTTGGCAAATGTATTACAAATAAAAAACTGAAATATCACATTTACATAAGTATTCAGACACTTTGCTATGAAACCTGAAATTGAGCTCAGGTGCATCCTGTTTCCATTGATCATCCTTGAGATGTTTCTACTACTTGATTGGAGTCCACCTGTGGTAAATTAAATTGATTGGACATGATTTTGGAAGGCACACACCTGGCTAAAAAAGGTTCCGCAGTTGACAGTGCATGTCAGAGCCAAAACCAAGCCATGAGGTCAAAGAAATTGTCCCAGAGCTCAGACACAAGATTGTGTCGAGGCACAGATCTGGGGAAGGGTACCAAGACATTTATGCAGCATTGAAGGTCCCCAAGAAGACAGTGGCCTCCATAATTCTTAAATGGAAGAAGTTTGGAATCACTAAGACTTTTCCTAGAGTTGCCCGCCCGGCCAAACTGAGCAATCAGGGGAGAAGGGCCTTGGTCAGGGAGGTGACCGAAAACCACTCTGACACTCTGACAAAGCTCCAGAGTTCCTCTGTGGAGATGGGAGAACCTTCCAGAAGGACAACCATGTCTGCATCACCACCAATCAGGCCTTTATGGTAGAGTGGCCAGACGGAAGCCACTCCTCAGTAAAGGCACATGACAGCCCACTTGGAGTTTGCCAAAAGTCAACTAAAGGACTCTCAGACCATGAGAAACAAGATTGCCTGGTCTGATGAAACCAAGATTGTACTCTTTGACCTGAATGCCAAGCGTCACGTCTGGAGGAAACCTGGCACCACTCATCACCTGGCCAATACCATCCCTACAGAGAGATCCTTGTTGAAAACTTGCTCCAGAGCGCTCAGGACCTCAGACTGGGGCGAAGGTTCACCTTCCAACAGGTCAACGACCCTAAGCACACAGCCAAGACAGCGCAGGAGCGGCTTCGGGACAAGTCTCAATGTCCTAGAGTGGCCCAGCCAGAGCCCAGACTTCAACCTGATTGAACATGAAAGAGCTTGAGAGGATCTGCAGAGAAGAATGGGAGAAACTCCCCAAATACAGGTGGGCCAAGCTTGTAGTGTCATACCCAAGAAGTCTCTAGGCTGTAATCGCTACCAAACGTGCTTCAACAAAGTACTGAGTAAAGGGTCTGAATACTTATGTAAATGTGATATTTCCATTTTTATAATATAGGTCTAAAAAAGGTGTAAAATGTCTAAAAAGCTGTTTTCGCTTGGTCATTATGGGCTCTTTTGTGTAGATTAATGGGGGGGAAAAAAACAATTTAATCCATTTTAGAATAAGGCTGTAAAGTAACAAAATGTGGAAAAAGTAAAGGTGTCTGAATACTTATATATATATACACATATCTGTGCTGCCGTGAGAGCGCCTGGACTCTGTTATGTTCCCTTCTGTGAGGTGACTGCAGCCAGTACACTCACAATTGGACACTGGGATTGAAACACATTGCCTCCCAGTTGGGGTGGCTTACATTGCCAATGGATGAGTGGGTGTGAGGGGAGACACAGGTGAGGACAGGGCTGACCAAGTACATAACCGGTTACAGTGAAAGACATCCCCAGTATTATATATTTTTATAATTGTCTTGCCACCTACTGTACGTTGGCAGAGAACTACCACATTATAAAGTAATTGGATTTCCCTGCAACCTACAACAAATCAGCCAACTGTTCTAATCTTTGAACAGATCGATTCAAATCCCTGAGCAGATAGTCTGCCAAACACCTCCCCCAAATAAAAGTCGCATCCTCCTTCATATCTCATGGGAGACAGTATCTATGTTGGCTTTACATAGTACATCCCTCTAGCTTGCTCTTTGCCAAAACCTCCCTTAAGGGTAAGAGGTATGTTGATCTTCTTGGTGAAATGAAGATTTTTTTTTTAAACACCAAGATGTACCACATCTTCATGCCTAACCCCCCCGTCCTACGCTCAGCATAGAGGGTATATAGGCTGTGAGAGAGAGAGCTAGCATGACTAGATAGATCCTCTCAGCAGCTTACGGCCCTCTTCACAGCAGGAGAGGAGAGGATAGAGGAGAGGATAATACAGGCTAAAGAAAGGCAACTGCCAGGAGAGATCTGCTAACAATGAACCTGTTTGTTGCTTTTAAGTTAAACACAGTGCAGCTCTGTCGCTGTTCACATGGGGCCCCTACTGGGAGAGCCAGAGTCCCCAGAGGCTTACCTGAGATATAAGGTGAGAAAAGACTCCTTGAAGAACCATCAAATCTCTCCCTGAACCTCATTTGGGGTCTCAATGAGACTTCCTGGTAAATAAAGGTTTAATATAAAATAAGTCTGAATAGGCCCAGTGGAGGTAAAGACCCAGAGTTAATATGGAACCCAAAACTGCCTGTTAAGTTCAAGCCTAGGCATTCGCTAGAGGAGCTAATGCAAGTCTTCTGGTCTCAGGCAAGATTATAGATCACAAGAGTGACCAAAATATCTCTTCTATGCTTGCACACATTTAAACCAAGTAAAACCCACTATACTATAGGATATCTAAACTTTAAAAACCTTTGCAACAGTTTCATCACTATTGAACAGAAACAAATGGAAAGACAAATACATTTCAGCACGTAGGCATGACCCATTTGAAAAGATTTGAGTGGTGAACATTGTTACGCACGCCTCTATGAAGAGGGAACGCAACACCCTGCTACAACTAAACTCTCCGTGAAGTGAAAGAGGCATGGACTGTAGGCGTGAGTAAGGATGACAACAGGCAGAATGTGGTACCGTTTACAAGGACTTTATTCCTTTACACGGTAATATGGGGAAAAGGGGCTGGACGGAACCAAAGCAAAGAAAGTAAATCTCAAAGCCCCCTCTCCTATCTTACCTGCCTAACCAATACTTACCTAATTTAGCACCACCTGGTGCCCTAACCAAAATACAGGGGGTGGTCCGCCCAGGTCTTACCTATTGTGCCTAGACAATGAATATACTACGGGTATATGTATGCCCGCGGGCCTCTTGCCAAATCACTCCCTAGGTGCCTTCCCCTTCCCCCCTGGGAACAAATGAAACAGGAGAATAAATAATTTCTCAAACAAACTAAGAAACAAAGGACATCAAATAAGCTCTAACATACCAACTGCTACCAACAACTAACATAGTAAATTATCCACAGCCATCAGCCTCCTTTCTCAGCAATTACCTCCCTCACATTCAATCGCTCTGCAATGACCTCCCAGCAATGAACCTCTCTCCTGAACAGAACACTGGCTTTTATATAGCTTCAGAAGGAATAGGTAATTGGAGACAGATGCGTCTTGACGAGGGGGCGGGGTCAGCTCTCAAATTAGCCATGGAGTCGACCAATCAGCTGCTTGAGGGATTTCAGGAAGCCATTTCCTGAAATAAACACATGCAAATACACAAACTACAACACATAATCGGGGGAACGTAACAAACATTAACAGTGGTGACTGTTGCGTTCCAACTGACCTTGTTCCAACTGACCTGTTCCCTATATAGTGCACTACTTTTGACAACAGCCCAGGGCCCATTGGGTGCACCATTGTATATATGCGATAGGGTGCCATGTGGGACACAGCCGTCCTAGAAGAGGCCCTGTGTATAGCTGCTCCAGCCCTCTCAGACATAATGCTCTCCAGCTGAGAGGAAATAGGTCCTTTCCTCCTCTGAGAGGAAAGCTGTGTGTGTGTGTGTGTGTGTGCGTGCGTGCGTGCGTGCGTGCTTGCTTGTGTGTGTGTGTGTGCCCCCGTGCGTGTGCCTCAGAGAGGTGGAAAAGCTACCTCACAATCTATCCATTAAATTACCCTCCTCCCCATAAGGACCACTATGAATCAGAAAAAACACCTGACCTTCTCAGCCCTCTACTGTAGCTTTATATAAATACTGCATGATTATATGGTGGAAAGGCTCTGGAAGTTCTGCCACTCGGTACATACACAGTACGTATGGCCTTCGCAGCACTGTAGCTTTCTATAGATACTGTCTGTGCGACGACTAGCAGCAGCATCATCATGCATAATATGTGGTTTAGCGGCTCTGAAATGACAGTAAGGAGTTCTGTCACTCTGTAATGTACATACTGTATACAGGTCACACGGTACTGCTGAAAAAGCACTTTGATTTAGACTATAGGCGCCTGACCTGTTTCATTGTTTCCCACTGAATTCAGATTTTTATGTTTGGTTGATGTTGGCTTATTCAACATAAAACAAGATTGTTGTACACATCTGTCTCTACATCTGTTTCGAAAAATTACAGAGAAGTAGAAAGTGTTTTGAGGGCGGAAATAAGAACACATCACTTCAAACTACACCTTAGCTTTGTTGGAACAAATTGATGGTTCATATAGAGTGCGTCGTGTGTGTTTGTGTGTGTGTGTGTGTGTGTGTGTGTGTGTGTGTGTGTGTGTGTGTGTGTGTGTGTGTGTGTGTGTGTGTGTGTGTGTGTGTGTTTGCGACCGTGATTGTGCGTGAACTTTTCAGGGACACAGCAGCAAAATGCTTCAAATAAACACAAGGACAGGAAATTTGCTTAAAAGCCTAGTGGAGAATGCCTAGAATATGACCTGACACACAGATTTTCACTTACTTTCTGCCTCCTGATTTCTTGTTTCTCAAAGTTTAATGCACTACCATCGAGAGCCTTTTTTGTTGCCTAAGCACGCGCTTGCACCCCATTCAGAACTCTCAACTTCAGATGGATACAAGGGGGCAGAAAAAGGCTTGCAGCTCTCTACATAAATTATTCAGGTTTAGCTACTTGTTCTTAGCTACCCAGGTTGGGTTCGGTTTCAACGCATTAACCTCCCACAGGGAGCAGGGGAACAGGAAGCCTATTTGTCATCGCACTGAGACCTGTGAGAATGGATTAAATATAAATCAAGATGTGTCTATTGTGGAGAATAGCAACTAGTCTCTGTAGAAGAAAACAAACGATCTGAATCTCAGAGGTCCTGAAAAAAAATGTTTTGCAGCAAAACTAAGATGGAAGTCTTATCAGTTGTGACAGGAGGGAGGAAACTATCAAGTATGGATCTGGAATTGGGCTTTAATCGTCCCTCGGGTCCTGGGTGGGTTATTGTGTTTGCTAACATAGAGAAAGAATAGAGAAAGAACTTACTGTTTTTAGGACAAAAGCCTTGTCCCTATAAAAGGCCAATAAACGATGACACAAGGATATAATGTTGGGGATAGCTCCCTGTGGTACATTGGACTGTTATCATTTACACTAGTACTCACTGTATAGTGTTGCACTGCTAAATATCGCACCATTACCAGACCAAGAACAGCTGGGATTGAGGCTACCCTGTGGCCCCGTACTGTAGGGGCCTTCATGGATCCAAAAAGTTGGACGTGTTCCAATCCGGACCTGATATGCATAAATAAAATAAAATAAATATAGAGACCCGTTCCGAACGGACCCGAGGACAACTAGACCAATTCCGTATAGACCTGATTGGATCCAGACCCGGTCCAATCCGATCCGAGTGAGGGAAGCAGCAGAAAAGTCCATTTTTAAACTACTTTATTAACCAGAGCTGATAAAGTGCGAGGGAGAGGAGGTAGAGAGACGTGACGCTCTAGCAGGGGCCTAGCGGACTAAACTCCACTCCATGGTGAAGGAAGTTTCTGATGAACTTCTCCAACAGTGTGAATCCGAGAACAGGCTTTGTGGAATCTAGCTAGCTCCGACTACATTGAATATCCCAAGGTCAATACTTAAAAATATATACATTATGAAATGCCCACCTTGTAACTACAGTGGTTCCTCCTTTAAAAGTTGCGAGCTTGCACCGCGAGACTTAGAGGTACCCAGCATCACGGCGTCTTTTCTCCAGACCACCACAAGGGGAGATAGAGCACTCATTATGCATTTTGGTCCCAAGGTTTTTATATGACCAATAATATTGAGTGGTTCCAATGACAAATTTGACGGGAGCCACCCGTCCCTGGTGGCTTTCTTCAACAAAGTTGGCTGACAAAACATTACGGGGGAAGCAGATGTAAGTAGTTATAACGTCATAACGAGTCAAACTAAAAATGTACAATTTTGCGTATTTTTTTGTCAAAGTTCATTTACGAAAATCACGATTTAGCTGACTAGCTAACATTAGCCAGCTAGCTAGCTGGTGTTATGACATGAGTACAGTATGACATTGTAATTTGTGTTGTTTAATGTTTTAGGGACTCCTGAGAAAACCAGTAAACCAGGCTGTCGTCTTGGGAAACAATGGATGTAAAGAATCTAGCTAGCTGAAGCATTTACTGCAAATTGAATGTACAATTGTGTAAGATTGCCTTGCCATGCAATGCAGCTGAAGTAACATAGCTAACGTTAGCTAACTATTTACTTGCTTATTGTGTAATGGAGGATAAAAATAACTGTATGCCTATGGATGTGTAGCTAGCTACAGTATGTAGCCGATCTGTGTATGGACCCTAAAACGTTAGGTTCTGAACTAATATTCATACCAATCTATGAGCCTCAGCTATCATAGTTGTTGTATCAACTTCAAGTCTGAATGGCATTAATGAAGTCTATGGATTGAGTAGAATATAATAACTGTATTGTGCCAAGGATACAAGTCCTATATACATGTGCTGTATTTATTACCACACATGAGATCCCCCGCATTGTAGCCTGTACATTGAATATATTCACTGATCATGTACTCTTCCTTGGCAAATAAAGGTGTGGTTCAGTTATGAATCGCTGAGACATTCTTTTTCAGTCATATCCAATACCAGGTGTATCAAACTACATTCTTTGAATGAGAATGTGTCTGCATGCATGTATTACAACTATACACTTAAACAGTGTTTACCACTCCTGTTCCTGGGATATCAATGATTACACATTGAAACTATGCAATAGACTAGAAACATGATTTAAGTAAAGGGTGATTTGTAATTCATATATACAGAATGAAAATAAACTATGCATATCTAACTCCCTTCATCTGCATTAATCAGGACACAGGGTAGTATTTCAATGAGATACTTAATTTCAGCCAGTGGAGAATGTGAAACGCTTTATTGAAAGAAGTTCATTATCCAGGTGTTATAAATACATAAGACATGCATTATAATTATGATAATTGTAATATTATATTATAAATACAAGTTCAATCTGTACTTCAATGCACATATGGTGTGCATTGTAAAACGAGGAAGAAAGACGAGGTGGGGAGAGAGGTGTAGAAGACAGAAAGGGAAAGAGGTAAGAATAGAGGCAGACAGCATATGATTAATGAATTACAGTGCTACCCTAATATTCTCTCAGTTCATCACAATTTCAGTGTCTCTAGCGGTGTCTCCTAACCAGCCTTGGGCCCACAGTTGGCCCAAAGGTTATCTTAAGAGCGGGTGAGGTGGCGATGACGGGACTGGCTTTCTCTCTCACATCAAAACATACCTGCAGACGAGAGACAGATGGGTAGAGAGCATTATTATGCCTTGTTTTTTTTATTCTAACACGGTCAATCATCATAATCATCAGGAGGTGAAATTCAAAACTGACCTTGGATCATTAACTGTGGGACTACTACATCTCTATCTGTATTTCAATGTAAACATCTCTTTAATGATACGTCCTGTCGACCTGACCTCTCATCTATGATCATGCTGTGCCCTCTTTGACAGCCAGTTCAGATGCGGGAGGGGTTCCCCGACACAGCTGATATAACCTAGAGGATTTAGGGAGAAGGATGAAGTGAAGGAGAGCGTGTTATTGTGTGTGTGTGGTCTCAACTGGTGTCCACACTAAGTGGCCAAAGAGTACTTTATGCTGAAAAACAGACACATGAGGACAAACAATAGAAGATAATGTCATTATTAGACATAAATACCACTTGAAGCTTGATGATGACTTGATCATTTGAATCAGCTGTGTAGTGCTGAGGCAACAACAAAAATGTGCACAGGTGTTTGGAGGATTCCGATATGCCACAGCTGGTGAGGTGTCAGGTTCGCCTCTGTACTTAAGGGCCGATTATTCCAACTCTCTGTGAAATGCTGCAGATCTACCCGCAGACGAGGTAGGAACACATATCCCACACAGAAGAGGTGGAAAGAATTCGACAGGTCAAGGTATCCTTCTTCCTCCAAACTGTGCATGTGAGACAGGTTCCATGTACAACAAGACAGGCATTTAGGTAGAGAGAAAAATAACACAGAACAGTTTAATTACCTCTGGTTATGGACACTTTTGCCAGCAATAAAGCTTCCACAGCCTGCTCCTCAGGCAGTGAACATCTGGCCATATCTACATTTTCGACCCCTTGATCAGCTCACACTCTGAAAGTAAAGAAAATAGCTTATTTTTTGTAGATATGAAAACAATAACTGAAATGACCGTTTAATCTAAAGCAGCAGATGTCCCTTTCAGGATACGTCAATACAGCACTGAAAGCTTAACACCAGACTGGTATTGTGGTTGTTCATCAGGTGATGGGAAATATGCAACATGTATACAAAATAATGTACCTCTTACCTGTATCTTGAAAAAAAGCATTGGAATTAAAAGTGAAATGTTTAACCTATTAACCTGCTTCATTATTTATGTATTACCAATTGATGAAGAACAACTCCAACATCATTGAACATTTGTTGATGGATAAGTAAGAATAAAAAGTTAAAATAACTTAGATTTGATGGAGACATTATACATCTTAATACTTTATCAATTTATGATTTGTATCAATGTGGACGGGAGACATGGGTGCAGGAACAGAGTATTTTTCCCGAGCAATGCAACGAAGCTGGATCATTCTGGAAATGATACCTGCACCATCTACACGCTGCAAAGACTCTTCGCCGTTGTACACGATGGTCCATTGCTCTGAGACTTCCTTTGACCATTCTAAAGCCCACATGGGGCATCCTTGCCTTAATGGCGCTGACTTTCTGGTCTAACACTTCATCTGACATATCAGAATAGCATTCCCTGACAGACATATTGTGTTCTTTCATTCTTCTGTAAAAAAAAGCAAACCGTTACACTGTCATGAAATATGATTACATATCAACTATGAAACAAATACGACATGACCTGTTTATGAGTTGCCATGAAATAAAGTTAGATTAATTCAACTGAAAATGGCGAGAACAGGCATTCGTAGCTAAATGCTTTTGGTTAGCTTGAGAATAATAATTGCATGATTTATCATTCTATGGTATGTATGTATTAGAGGTCGACCGATTATAGATTTTTCAACGTCGATACCGATAGCAATTATTGGAGGACCAAAAAAGCCGATACCGATTAATCGTCTGATTGTTTTTATTTTTATTTATTTATAATGACAATTACAACAATACTGAATGAACACTTTTATTTTAACTTAATATAATACATCAATCAAATCAATCTAGCCTCAATAAATAATGAAACACGTTCAATTTGGTTTAAATAATGCAAAAAGAAGAAGAAAGTAAAAGTGCAATATGTGCCATGTAAGAAAGAAAACGTTTAAGTTCCTTGCTCAAAACATGAGAACATACAAAAGCTGGTGGTTCCTTTTAACATGAGTCTTCAATAATCCCAGATAAGAAGTTTTAGGTTGAGGTTATTATAGGAATTATAGGACTATTTCCCTCTATACCATTTGTATTTCATATTGACTATTGGATGTTCTTATAGGCACGTTAGTATTGTCAGTGTAACAGTATAGCTTCCGTCCCTCTCCTCGCTCCTGGGCTCGAACCAGGAACACATCAACAACAGCCACCCACGAAGCAGCGTTACCCATGCAGAGCAAGGGGAACAACTACTCTGAGTCTCAGAGCGAGTGACGTTTGAAACGCTATTAGCGCGCACCCTGCTAACTAGCTAGCCATTTCACATCGGTTACACCAGCCTAATCTCGGGAGTTGATAGGCTTGAAGTCATAAACAGCTCAATGCTTGAAGCATTGTGAAGAGCTGCTGGCAAAACACACGAAAGTGCTGTTTGAATGAATGCTTACGAGCCTGCTGCTGCCTACCATTGCTCAGTCAGACTGCTCTATCAAATATCAAATCATAGACTTAATTATAACATAATAACACACAGAAATACGAGCCTTAGGTCATCAATATGGTAAAATCCGGAAACTATTATTTCGAAAACAAAACGTTTATTCTTTCAGTGAAATACGGAACCGTTCATTATTTTATCTAACGGGTGGCATCCCTAAGTCTAAATATTGCTGTTACATTGTACAACCTTCAATGTTGTCATAATTACGTAAAATTCTGGCAAATTAGTTCGGCAAACAAGCCAGGTGGCCCAAACTGTTGCATATACCCTGACACAATTTCCCTTGTTAATATTGCCTGCTAACATGAATTTCTTTTAACTAAATATGCAGGTTTAAAGATATATACTTCTGTGTATTGATTTTAAGAAAGGCATTGATGTTTATGGTTAGGTACATTCGTGCAACGATTATGCTTTTTTCGCAAATGCACATTTTTAAAATCATCCCCATTTGGCGAAGTTGGCTGTCTTTGTTAGAAAGAAATAGTCTTCACAGTTCGCAACGAGCCAGGCGGCCCAAACTGCTGCATATACCCTGACTCTGTTGCACAAAACGCAAGAGAAGTGACACAATTTCCCTAGTTAAAATAAATTCATGTTATCAGGCAATATTAACTAAACATGCAGGTTTAAAAATATATACTTGTGTATTGATTTTAAGAAAGGCGTTGATGTTTATGGTTAGGTACACATTGGTGCAACGACACTGCTTCTTTCTCGAATGCACTTGTTAAATCACCCGTTTGGTGAAGTAGGCTATGATTCAATGATAAATTAACAGGCACTGCATCGATTATATGCAACACAGGACAAGCTAGATGAACTAGTAATATCATCAACCATGTGTAGTTAACCAGTGATTATGTTAAGATTGATTGTTTTTTATAAGATACGTTTAATGCTAGCTAGCACCTTACCTTGGCTCCTTGCTGCACTCGCATAACAGGTAGTCAGCCTGCCACACAGTCTCCACGTGGAGTGCAATGTAATCGGCCATGATCGTTGTCCAAAAATGCAGATTACCGATTGTTATGAAAACTTGAAATCGGCCCTAATTAATTGGCCATTCCGATTAATCGGTCGACCTCAAGTATGTATCTATGTAATATAGTACAATGTCATGAACCGACACTGAATCGTAGGAGCTAACTACTAGCTATGTAAAAGTTGGACGGAAGAACACACAGTGCTGCTTACCTGAGATGCCATCATCACACAGTCCTTCTTCATAGGTGTCTGCTATGACTTCCTTTGTGTCAGAAAGAAAGGCTGAACAGTATTGGTTGTAGCCAAACTGACCCTCAAAAAATGGCCAAAATGGAGGGTTGTTGATAACTAAATTAAATTGGAGTTTTGTTTTCAAATACACTTTTTGTTCTCAAAATATTTTGGGGGAATAAAATGCAAAGATTTGCGTTCTATTACCAAATATTTGATTGCAAAACATGTTTTTTTACTTTGAAGCCTCGTTTTTGCTTTCAGAACAATTCTTTTTGATTGAAAATAAAAAAGTTTTGCTCTCGACATACATCGAAATACATCCATTTGTTGCAAGTTGGGGAGAGGGGCTAATAGCTGAACAATAGACTATTCAAACTTAACTAAATAATAGTCTAATAGCCGAGTTAGGTGTGAAAACCCCATCCTATCACAGACCAGATTCGCCTTAAAACCTCACTAGGGGGTATGGGTAGCGTCCCACTTGGCCAACATCCAGTGAAATTGCAGAGCGCCAAATTCAAAAACAGAAATACTCATTATAACAATTTGTGAAACATAGAAGTGTTATACATGGGTTTAAAGATAAATGTCTTGTTAATCCAATCACGGCGTCAGATTTCAAAAAGGCTTTATGGCGAAAGCATACCATCCGATTATCTGAGGACAGCGCCCAGCAGACAAATCATTACAAACAGTAACAAGCCAAGTAGAGGAGTTACACAAGTCAGAAATAGTGATAAAAATTAATCACTTACCTTTGATGATCTTCATATGTTTGCACTCACAAGACTCCCATTTACTCAATAAATGTTTGTTTTGTTCGATAAAGTCCATGTTTATATCTAAAACCCTCCTTTTGTTAGAGCGTTTTGTTCAATAATCGAACTGTCTCAAACAACATCCGGTGAAATTGCAGAGCGTGAAACTCAACAAAACAGAAATTCTCATAATAAACATACATAAAAGATACAAATGTTACACACCAGCTTAAAGATACACTTCTTGTTAATCTAACCGCTGTGTCAGATTTCAAAAAGGCTTTATGGCGAAAGTAAACCATGTGATTATCTGAGAACAGCGCCCAGCAGACAAATCATTACAAACAGTTAGCAGCCAAGAAGAGGAGTAACAAAAGTCAGAAATAGCGATAAAATCTATCACTTACCTTTGATGATCTTCATGTGGTTGCACTCAAAATGTTTATTTTGTTCGATAATGTCCCTCTTTATGTCCAAGCAATCCATTGAAACAAAGCACGGTCACAACACAGATGAAAAATCAAAAAAGTACCATAAAAGTTTATAGAAACATGTCAAATGTTGTTTAAAATCAATCCTCAGCTTGTTTTTGTCATAAATAATCAATAATATTTCAACCGGACAAAAGCTTCATCAACAGAAAAGGAGAAACATGATCACATGCTGCACTCATGTCTGGAAATGTCCACTGTCCTCTCATTGAAAGTGCTGTGTCTCCCTCATTTTTCAGAGTAAAAGCCTGAAACTATGCCTATTGACTGACCACATGTAGAGGAAGCCATAGAGATTGTGAACTGGGTCCTAAAGTCTTTCAAAATAATAGTACTTCCTGGATGGATTTTCCTCAGGTTTTCGCCTGCCATATCAGTTCTGTTATACTCACAGACATTATTTTAACAGTTTTGGAAACTTTAGAGTGTTTTCTCTCCAAATCTACCAATTATATGCATAATTGGGCCTGAGTAGCAGGCAGTTTACTTTGGGAACGCTTTTCATCCAAAATTCCGAATGCTGCCCCCTACCCTAGTGAAGTTAACGACCAAGGGGGAGTTAGAGCACTGATTGTGCTTTTGGGTCCCAATGCACCATTGTCTAACTGACAATGAATCGGCAATATAAACCAAATAATAAACTGATAATTGTGAATGACTTCAAATGAAACAAGCAGGGAGCAGGTTTTCGAACCCTCAACCTTCTTCCCCCGAAGTCCAGCGCGCTATCGACAGTGCACCAAATGCACGCTCAAGCAGCAGAGTTGATAAAGCGCGTCCCCTCGGTAGCTTGCTACTCAATGTAATAAAGTAATGACTATTCAAATAAGTTACCGTACACGTTATGTTGGCTGACAATCTGTCCTTACGAACCACATAGCATGTCATTACAGCATGTCACGCCCTGACCATAGAGAGCATTTTATTCTCTATGTTGGTTAGGTCGGGGTGTGACTAGGGTAGGTCATCTAGGTGAATTATGTTTCTATGTTGGCCAGGTATGGTTCCCAATCAGAGGTTTGTCGTTGTCTCTGATTGGGGATCATATTTAGGCAGCCATTTCCCCTTTGTGGGATCTTGACTATGTATAGTTAGTTGCCTGTTAGCACTATTATTAGCTTCACGTTTCATTTTGAGATGTATTGTTTTATTTTGCTGTGAGTTTCACCTAGTAATAAAAAGATGTGGAACCCAGATCACGCTGGGCTTTGGTCCACTCATTATAACGATCGTGACACAGCAGTATGTACCGGTATGTTAGCTATCTACCTAACGTTAGTAGTTATACTTCAAACTTGACAGTATATTAACTAACTACCCAACATTTATTGACTTGATAATTCCCGTCATTCTTAGCTTAGCTAAATGGTATAGTCGGTGTGCGTTCTCAATGGACATTTGGGTACTTTCGTAAATTCCTTCTGGCTATCTACTCCGATTACAGTGCACTCTCGTCTGAGTGTACCAGAGCGCAGAATAATGCATTTACGAGCGCTCCACACCCGTTGAATATGGCTGGTGTCAGTAAACTACCAGAGAACTGGCCATCCCACATATGCTCTCTCTAATTCTCTCTTTCTTTCTCTCTCTCGGAGGACCTGAGCCATAGGACCATGCCCCAGGAATACCTGACATGATGACTCCTTGCTGTCCCCAGTCCACCTGACTGTGCTGCTGCTCCAGTTTCAACTATTCTGCCTTATTATTATTCGACCATGCTGGTCATTTATGAACATTTGAACATCTTGACCATGTTTTGTTATAATCTCCACCCGGCACAGCCAGAAGAGGACTGGCCACCCCACATAGCCTGGTTCCTCTCTAGGTTTCTTCCTAGGTTTTGGCCTTTCTAGGGAGTTTTTCCTAGCCACCGTGCTTCTACACCTGCATTGCTTGCTGTTTGGGGTTTTAGGCTGGGTTTCTGTACAGCACTTATCAGATATCAGCTGATGTACGAAGGGCTATATAAATAAATTTGATTTGATTTGATTTGATTTAAACGTCAGCAAAAAAACGTAATTAAATCGTTTCCCGCAGCACAGTTACAGTCACCAATGCTCTGATTAACACGAAAATTGCCTAACCAGCTCTGCTCGGGCGAGTAAAATGTGGTCTCGTTTGTTTCTGGAAGTAGCTAGCCAATGTTAGCTTGGGTGCTTGACTGCCTCGGCCCAAACATCCAGTGTCCGCTCCGAGAGCGAAATGGTCTGAATTTACCCAGAGGGTTTTGTGTTTTTCAAACACCATAATATTAATCAAGTACCAGTCAAACGTTTGCACTACATGTCTATATTTTTACTATTTTCTACATTGTAGAATAATAGTGAACACATCACAACTATGAAATAACACATGGAATCAGTTAAGAACTCATTCTTATTTACAAGGACAGCCTACTCCTTCCTCCCCGTTGGGGGATTGAATCCCGGTCTTCCAGTGTCTGCAATTTGGACAACTATCAAATGCTTCTCAAAGATGCCTTCTGGTGGTCAAACTAACAATAACTTGCAGTAACAGAAAAAATGTGCCGCAGTATGATGCAACTTTTAAAGGAGGAACCACTGTATGTTTGTCCGTGCTTTTCTTTTCAGTAGCAGCCTACCTGTTGTCTCTTGATCATTGTAGCCTATCCCCCTGCAAATTGCAGCATTTTAATTACATCTTCCATTGATTAGATATCGCCTAACTTTTGCCCCACACGGAGGCTATGACTGTAGCCTACTGCCTTGCCGCTTTGATGACTTATTATTGGACAACAACAACAACAAGCTACACACCAATCTTGTGAAAAGAATGAGCAGCAGCAGATATGATACAATATCTAGACCCATGTTTGGTGATGTTTTTCGTGGCACATTTTACCCCCTATGAACCTTTTGCAAGTTTTACAGTCAAGTAGGCTACTGGGTTACCTTCAGATGACTCCCCTGAAGCAACTGACATCTTCTTGTTGGTGAGAGTCTCCCCATTCAATATTGGGGAAACATTAGTTTGTAGCTCCAACGGTTCGGTCTGGAGACTCTAAGACCTCGAAACGCTGCAAAGCTTGTGGATGTTGAAGAGCCAAACAAACTACACTGTCGTGTTTGTGGAGAGTCATCTTTCGTGTTTGTGAAGAGTCTCATCTTTCGTGTTTGTGGAGAGTCTCATCTTTCGTGTTTGTGGAGAGTCTCATATTTCGTGTTTGTGGAGAGTCTCATCTTTTGTGTTTGTGGAGAGTCTCATCTTTCAATGGTGGTGACTTAAGTTTGTAGCTCACACGATTTGGGTTTCACAGACGATTTGGTGATGATTTTCTTTTCCGGATCCTCTCAAGTGTAGAAAAAGTCCGCTTTCACAAGTCCCATGTTATGTCAGCAGAAAGAGGTGATAGAGCTGCAGCCACTACAAGACATGGTAAGTCTTTAGTGTAATAACCTTTTACTGCAGTGAACTAAATCAAAGTCGCACAGAGTGTTTCTTGGTAGTCTTAAACAAATCTACTTTGAAACAAAATGATACACCTCACACACATGGTTATGGGCTTAAAACAAAGAAGACACCTGTACCATGTCAGAGTTGAAATGTATTACATTTTGAGTTGGCATCCCAATATTACACTACAGTTGAAGTCGGAAGTTTACATACACCTTAGCCAAATACATTTAAACTCAGTTTTTCACAATTCCTGACATTTCATCCGAGTAAAAATTCCCTGTCTTAGGTCAGTTAGGATCACCACTTTATTTTAAGAATGTGAAATGTCAGAAAAATAGTAGAGAGTGATTTATTTCAGCTTTTCTTTTTTTCATCACATTCACAGTAGGCCAGAAGTTTACATACACTCAATTAGTATTTGGTAGCATTGCCTTTAAATTGTTTAACTTGGGTCAAATGTTTCAGGTAGCCTTCCACAAGCTTCACAAGTGAATTTTGGCCCTTTCCTCCTGACAGAGCTGGTGTAACTGAGCCAGGTTTGTAGGCCTCCTTGCTCGCACATGCTTTTTCAGTTCTGCCCACACATTTTCTAGAGGATTGAGGTCAGGGCTTTGTGTTGTCCTTAAGCCATTTTGCCACAACTTTGGAAGTATGCCTGGAGTCATTGTCCATTTGGTAGACCCATTTGCAACCAAGCTTTAACTTCCTGACTGATGTCTTGAGATGTTGCTTCAATATATCCACATCATTTTCCTCCCACATGATGCCATCAATTTTGTGAAGTGCACCAGTCCCTCCTGCAGCAAAGCACCCCCACAACATGATGCTGCCACCTCGTGCTTCATGGTTGGAATGGTATTCTTCGACTTGCATGCCTCCCCCTTTTTCCTCCAAACATAACGATGGTCATTATGGCCAAACAGTTCTATTTTTGTTTCATCAAAAAGTATGATCTTTGTCCCCATGTGCAATTGCAAACTGTAGTCTGGCTTTTTTGGGCGGTTTTGGAGCAGTGGCTTCTTCCTTGCTGAGCGGCCTTTCAGGTTATGTCGATAGGACTCGTTTTACTGTGGATATAGATACTTTTGTACCTGTTTCGACCAGCATCTTCACAAGGGCCTTTGCTGTTGTTCTGGGATTGATTTGCACTTTTCACACCAAAGTACATTCATCTCTAGGAGACAGAATGCGTCTCCTTCCTGATTGGTATGATGGCTGCATGGTCCCAAGGTGTTTTTACTTGCGTACTATTGTTTGTACAGATGAATGTGGTACCTTCAGTTATTTGTAAAATACTCCCAAGGATGAACCAGACTTTTTCTGATGTCTTGGCTGATTTCTTTTGATTTTTCCATGATGTCAAGCAAAGAGGCACTGGATTTGAAGGTAGGCCTTGAAATACAGGTACACCTCCAATTGACTCAAATGATGTCAATTAGCCTATCAGAAGTTTCTACAGCCATGACATATTTTTCCAAGCTGTTTAAAGGCACAATCAACTTAGTGTATGTAAACTTCAGACCCACTGGAATTGTGATACAGTGAATTATAAGTGAAATAATCTATCTGCAAACAATTGTTGGAAAAATTACTTGTGTCATGCACAACGTAGATGTCCTAACCGACTTGCCAAAACTATAGATTGTTAACAAGACATTTGTGGAGTGTGGAGAAGTTTTAATTACTCCAACCTAAGTGTATGTAAACTTCCGTCTTCAACTTTACAGAAGACTGGAATATAACAAAACCGTTTGACATAGAAACACTGGAATTTCTGTATGTTTTTAAATCTGTGGACAACGGAAGATTGGAGTTAAGATCAGAATGAATAGTGTATTGGCCACTGTGGGTGAAAATCCAGCACTTGAAAAAAAAGAAAATGAGGAATATACTCTATATATAATTATTTGACTACAGGTACCATAGATGTGAGTGAAATTGCTGTAAATAACAGTAGAAGTATTGTTGTCCGTTTGTTTACTCAAATTAGGGTAGGGATGGAAGGGTAGGGGGGGACAGTATAGTGAAAAGAACACACACACACAAAACATCAAACCACACCCCGAAACCAACTTGCGTTTTAATTTAGTAATGGCCGCTAGCATTTCTTAATTAACCATATCTAAAACGAGGCCAAATCAGAAAGTGCAGTCACCCTTTAAAGTACACAATAATTTATCTGTGTATTTCAGATGGATTCAAGGCATTAGAATGTACCAGAGGCCAGAAAAGTAGAGATTTTTCTGCAATTTCTTTCCCCAGGGGCATGTTCCCCCAGCCCAGAGCTCCCTAGCTGGCAACTTTTTCTATTTGGCTGGCTACTCCTTGTACTTATGAAAAACACTGTACACATGCAGATTGTACAACTAATGTCCAGTACTACTGTCACACCCTGATATTTTTCACCTGTCTTTGTGCTTGTCTCCAACCCCTTCCAGGTGTCGCCCATCTTCCCCATTATCCCCTGTGTATTTTGTTTATCTTATCTTTGTTTATCTGTTTTCCAGTTCGTCTTGTCTTGCCAGGTCTTACCAGCGTTCTGTCCCGCCTTCCTGTTTCTCTAGTTCTGTTTCCTATTTTTTCCCGGTTCTGACCATTCTGCCTGCCCTGACCCCGAACCTGCCCGAACCATCCTGTACCTGCCTGACTCTGACCTGATGGCAAACCTCTGCCTGCCATGACCCCAAACCTGCCTGCCATTCTGTACCTGCCTGCCTGCCCTCGACCTGCTCATGTGAGAACTGTACTATCTGCCTCCCGTGTTTGCATCTGGACCATATCCTGAGTCGTGATAACTACGCATTTGATACAACAGAGTTTTATTTTTATTTATTTTTGATCCCCTTTTCTCCCCAATTTTGTGGTATCCAATTGTTAGTAATTACTGCAACAACTCCCGTACGGACTCGGGAGAGACGAAGGTCGAAAGTCATGCGTCCTCCGAAACACAGCTCGCCTCCAACCCGGAAGCCAGCCGCAACAATGTGTCGGAGGAAACACTTGGTTAGCGCGCACTGGGCCAGACCCGCTACAGGAGTCGCTGGTGCGCGACAAGGATATCCCTACCGGCCAAACCCTCCATGAACCCGGGGGACGCTAGGCCAATTGTGAGTCGCCCCATGGACCTCCCGGTCACGGCGGGCTGCGACAGAGCCTGGGCGCGAACCCAGAGTCTCTGGTGGCACAGCTAGTGTCTCTGGTGGCACGCTGCGATGCAGTGCCCTAGACCACTGCGCCACCCGGGAGGCCAACAGAGTTTTTCTATGCAAAAAGTAATTACCTGTATAGACACCGGATAATGGTTGTTTAAACATTTTTGTGCAGACAAACTCTCTGTAGCATCACAAAAATATAAGTGGTTTCACAACAATTGTGTCAAATGTGTTATATATCATTTGGCAACTTGAGTGTATACAGGCGTCTATGATTCCTTTATTTGGGCATGCTGGAGTCCCTTTTTATACCATCTTTAGATTTATGCATGTCTCCATCCACATTTTCGTGCCATCAGCAATTTTTTTGTAAGTTTTACGGCCAAGTCATCAATATCCCCACTCCTCAGAGTGTGCTTTAGCATTTACAACCCCTGGCAGGTGGTTAAGTAGATTAAATAAAACACAAATGGATGTCTCCATCAATACCTTACAGCCTCGCAACGACCAACAACTTTAAACTGGAGGTGCTCAAATGAGTCCCTAATAAAATAAATATAAAAGTAGAACATTCTAGAATTGATTTTAGCATGTAATTTGAGACTGGTACTATATTTATTTTTTATTTTTAAAGATGTGAGCATGGATGGAGCCTCATGGTGTTCTAACATTGTTTGGTTCCCTCCCTCTTTCATTCCTCTCTCTCTCATTAGAGAGGACTGGGGAGGGATGGTGTACAGGAGAAGACCCTACATCACTGACCTTTCTCTGCCTCCCACTCATCACTCACCTTCAGGCTATGTTAACCAGTACCAACATCAACCCATCCTCTTGTGTTGGTCTGGCTAATGGAGGTTGGAGGATACAAGGCACTGGAGTTGTTAGATCAACTCTGACCTCTGGTCCTCTATTGGTCATCTAGGGTTAGCGTTGAAACAGGATCTGGACAGGGATGGGAAGAAATTACAAAATACAACTACAAAATACCATAAAGATAAATGTATCAAAATAAACAAAAAAATACTTATATTTTGAAATGTGTTTAATTTTGAAATATAGAAATATATTTGCAAGTAGCCAACATGAACAGCAACAACATTCTCAGTAATGGTTATAGAAACGTTTTACTTGCCATGACTGTGATATGTGTTGTTTATCTACCTTAGTTGAATTCACTGACTGTAAGAAGAGTGTCTGCTAAATTAACAAAATGTAAATATATATGTGAAAATGAACATACCAAAATGAACTGCAAAGCACACCATTTATCATTGGCCTTGTTTCTAGGTCATGTTTAGAATTTTTACCTGTAGGTAAAAAAAAAAAAGATTTAAAAAGGAATTTGGCCTTTAATACTATAGCCCACAGAAATGCATTGAATAACATGTTCATAAATGGCAAAAACAGACAGTAAAAAAATTATCATAAGGAATAAGGTTTTGAAGTGTCTGTCCTATATCTAGGAGATATAAGAAAGCTCAAGAAATATCTTAGTTTTTTGGACACATATTTAACCTTTTTTTCGGTTGGCACAAAACTAACTCCATATTTCCATGAATTTTAACCTGCACGTTGTTACCTTCATACGAGTCCTGTGACATTTATGACGGCCGTAGACCAAACGGAGAACAGCATCATATTAGTTTGTAGGCCAAACCGTTCTGACTCTACAGATGTTTTTTTGTGAGAAGACCGATTTTCGGGATGTCACATGGTCTGACAAGCAACGGCTCAGCCACCTTCCACCACAGATACAGAAGGCTGCCATTTGCTGATGTGGTGGATTGAGACACAGCCCATGCAAAACAGATATATCTAGCTTAAACTGATGGATTTAGATGGGGATTTTTAAAATGATTTTACTTAGATTGACACACAGGTGAATCAATAGACTCGTAGCCCTTTCCTGCAGTCAATGACCAAAAGTGCCCCTTTTGGCCTCATGGGTGGAATGTTATTCATATTTTTATAATGATATTCATATTATTTCAAAGAAAACTGACAAATCCGGTGTTTCCATGTCAAATTTTTTTGTTATATTTCAGTCTTCTGTGATGCAAACTCAAAATTGAATAAATATCATCTCCATATCTGACATGGTACAGGTGTCTTCTTTTTTAAAGCCCATAGCCATGTGTGTGAGGCATATATTTTTGTTTCAAATTAGATTTGTATAAGACACCAATAATCCCTTTGAGTGACCTTGATTTAGCCCACTACAGTAAAATGTTTATGATTAACTTTGTTCTCCGAATTCCCCTAACCTGCTGCGTAAGGTATCCTCAACCTGCTACGAAAAGTCAATTTTGGCAAAAGGTGTATCACTTCAAGACAAAACCTTGTTTTGGGGAGGCGCTCATTTGAATACTACCCAGCATGCTTTGCAATTAAAATATTATATATACACATTTATATTTAGTTCATTTAGCAGATTCTCTTATCACACCATAGTGCCAATAGACTAATGATATTAATGCAGAGTGAAAAGGGGCCACAAAATGGTGAACCGCTATAAAAAATGACAAAGTATTTTGTATTTTGAAAATACAGCTCTCGAAAGTATCTTGTTACAAAATACATTGGAGTGTAGTTCAGCCCAGTGTAATACAAATGACAAAATACTCAGAAATAATTGACATGCATATTTTAGATACATGTAACAGAAATACTGCCCATCTCTGGATGTGGACATGAAGCTACAGTAAGCATTTCACTGTAAGATGACCTACACCTGTTGTATTTGGCGCATGTGACTAATACAATTTGATTTGATTTATTGGGCAGGCTATTTAAGCTGAAGGGTCTGCTCACTCATCCTGTTGGCACTTGCTGCTACTGCTTCAATGCACTGGCTTCTTGCGCCCACCACTACCTCAGCCTCCACCTTTTAGGTTCAGTGTTCCTGCCGGGGGAATAGTATAATTTACCACAATCACTGCTCGTAGGCTATATTTTATATGGCCGCTTTTCTTGCACAGTGAGCTAACATGAAGGAGCAGAGCCTATATCGCCAAGACTTGCATTATTCATTGCTTAAGGATCGGATCCTTTTTTTTAAATGTTCGCCTAAAATTACATAGCCAAATCTAACTGCATGTAGATCAGGACCGGAAGCAAGGATATACATACTCTAGACACCATTTGAAAGGAAACACTTTGAAGTTTGTGGAAATGTGAAATTAATGTAGGAGAATTTAACACATTAGATCTGGTAAAAGATAAAACAAAGAAAAAAATACCAGCCATCCAAAGATTTTTTTTTTTTATCATCCTTGAAACACAAGTAAAAGATCAATGTATTATTCCAGGTTAGGTGCAATTTCAATTTGTATGTGCAACGTTTTAGACTGATCCAATGAACTGCTACATTTCTGTTCAAAATATTGTATCAAGTCTGCCCAAATATGCCTAATTGGTTTATTGATACATTTTCAAGTTCATAACTGTACACTCTCCTCAAACAATAGCATGGTATTCTTTCACTGTAGTAGCTACTGTAAATTGGACAGCACAGTTAAATTAACAAGAATTTAAGCTTTCTGCCCATATCAGATATGTCTATGTCCTGGGAAATGTTCTTGTTACTTAAATGGCTGGGTGTCCCATGATGCCTGAGTAACATCGGCCTCTATGGCAAAGAGGTCCTTGAACTACCTCTTACAAGTCTAACGGAGGAGTACAAGTGCTCTGAAGTAAGACTTCAGATGACATTGAAGGACTCCAAAAGACCAGACCATTAGCAAGGCTGCACCTCCCCTACAAACTGGACGGAAATGGACATCATCCAAGGCTGTGCAGCAAGCAACATCAGCCCTGAGACACCAAGACATTGTGGTGAATATCCAGCATGGAAGAGGAGGCTTTGGCCTGGCAGCAAGCAAACCACCGTTCCATAAGGCAACAACATCTGAATGCAGGAAGCTGGTGGTCGAGGAGGTGCACAGACAGGAGGAGACTGCAAGAAGTGCAAAGGCTGTCTCTCTTGCTAAACAAGGGCAATGGATGCGGTGGGAAGGCCTGGAGAGGAGAAAGACCAAATGGAGTGAGCTTTGGCAAATTGAGGCAAGCAACATCAGCTTCATCATAAGAGTTGTTTATGATGTGCTTCCATCACCAAAAAACCTACATCAATGGTATGGCGAGGACGCGACCTGCCCCCTCTGCCCAGCTCCAGCGACTCTCAGGCATATAATGACAGGTTGCAAGACCAGCCTCTCACAAGGCCGCTACACCTAGAGTCACAATCAGATCCTCAAGAACCTGGCTGCAGAACTTGAGACCAAGAGGTGTGCAACCAATTCATTACCTCCAAAAACAAGCAATCCCGTCAAAACAACAACATTCACCTGGGAGGGACAGAAATAGCCCAAGCATCCTCCTACGAAGCCAGAAACTGGACACCTAGCCATGGCCCGGGACTGGAAGATGCTTGTCGATATTGGCCAGCAACTCATTTTTCACCCTGAGATTGCTTCTACCAACCTTAGACCAGACATGGTACTCTGGTCCCCTTCACGAAAGGCTGTGTACATCATAGAGCTCACAGTCCCGTGGGAAAACTCTGTTTAAGAGGCCTACGAGTGTAAGAAACTGCGTTACACAGAGTTGGCAGCAGACGCAACTCAGCGTGGCTGGAATGCAAAAGTCTGGCCAGTTGAAGTGGGATGCAGAGGATTCGCGGCTTCTTCCACCATCAGGATGCTGAAAGAACTTGGAATCCATGGACAGGCTCTGCGGCAGACCGTCAGAGCAATTTCTCAAGCAGCTGAAAGAGGCAGCCAGTGGATCTGGATCAAACGGAAGGACCCTTGCTGGGCTATAACTTCATGACCCCCCACCCCCACCTGAGAACCCAATTCAGATCCCTCCAACTTGAGGAGGGCATATGAGCTATGCGGTCAGCTGTAGGGCTGGCTCAGGGAAGAGGACGCCCCTGTCTTGCATAGTCCCGTGGGAAATCTTAATTGGGCATGGGACACAATCAAGCTAAGGATTGATCACCCTTCAGCGGGCCACCTTTGATGGTGGGTGTTTAGTGATTAAAGGCCAAAACACCCACTGATTCGAAGGCACACTACTGAGGATGTGTCCCAAAATTGACATCCTAACCCAGTCTAAGAAATAAATCTCCCATGCCACTCTGTCAACATCACGGCAAATCTCATGTGAGTGCATACCATCTATTGGCACAATGGACAGTTTTTAACATCTCGCCCCGTGTTTTATGATTCCAACCTCATGCTAATCACATTAGCCTACGTTACCTCAACCATCCCACGGTGGCTTGAGGTGGCTTGGGGGTCGAAGCTGTTAACTTCTTGATCCTACTTGAGACGCAGATGTCTCAACTAGGCACCTGGAAATGCAAATGCGCTACGCTAAATGCTAAATGTACTCGTTAAAACTCAAACCTTAATCAAAATTCACATACAGGGTATTGAATTAAAGCTACACTCGTTGTGAACCTAGCCAACAAGTCAGATTTTTAAAATGCTTTTCGGCGAAAGCATGAGAAGCTATTATCTGATAGCATGCAACACCTCAAAATGCCTGAATGCGACGTAAACAAAGACTTTGCTTATCCGGCGCTACACAAAACGCAGAAATAAAATATAAAACATTCATTACCTTTGACGAGCTTCTTTCTTGGCACTCCTATATGCCCCATAAACATCACTATTGGGTCTTTTTTTCGTTTAAATCGGTCCATATATACCCAAAATAGCTTTCTATGGAAGCTGTGTCATTCAGAAAAAAACATTGTTTTTAAACGCTGCGTCATTTTTTAAAATTAAAAAAGTCAACGAACTTTCACAAAACACTTCGAAATACTTTTGTAATCCAACTTTAGGTATTAGTAAACGTTTATAATCTATCAAAATGATAACAGGGCGATGTATATTCAATAGCTCCTCGTCTGCAAATCAATGGCTGCCAATGTGCACATTCAAACCATCCTGGTGGAGACCGGAAGAAACGGAATCCTGTTAGTTGGATTTTCCAACAAAAAAGTCCATTGAAAATGACGACAATGGCGACATCGTGTGGAATCTGTATGAATTGCATGCAGATCCATAATTAATTTTGTGCTCTTTTAACAACCCATGAAAGTGACTTATGGAAATTATTTTTTGGCTTTCAGAGAGCAGTTTTTCTTGCGTTTTTCAATGAAACACACGATCTGTTATAGTCACAGCCGTGATTTAACCAGTTTTAGAAACTTCAGAGTGTTTTCTATCCACACATACTAATCATATGCATATACTATATTCCTGGCATGAGTAGCAGGACGCTGAAAAGTTGCGCGATTTTTAACAGAATGTTCGAAAAAGGAAGGGGTAGACTTAAGAGAAGCTTTTTGGAAATACACTTGGCACTTCGGTACCGCTTATCGTGTGGTAGCAGAGAGAACAGTCTATGACTAGGGTGGCTGGAGTATTTGAACATTTTTAGGGCCTTCATCTGATGGCAGGAAGCTTGGCCCCGGTGATGTACTGGGCCGTAAGCACTACCCTCTGTAGTGCCTTGCGGTTGGAAGCCGGGCAGTTCCCATACCAGGCAGTGATGCAACCAGTCAGGATGCTCTCGATGGTGCAGCTGTAGAACCTCTTGAGGATCTGAGGACCCATGACAAATATTTTCAGTCTCCTGAGGGGGAATGGGCATTGTCGTGCCCTCTTCACGACTGTCTTGGTGTGTTTGGACCATGATTGTTTGTTGGTGATGTGGACACCAAGGAACTTGAAGCTCGCAACCTGCTCCACTACAACCCTGTCGATGAGAATGGGGGCGTGCTCGGTCCTCCACAATCATCTCATTTGTCTTGATCACGTTGAGGGAGAGGTTGTTATCCTGGCACCACACGGCCAGGTCTCTGACCTCCTCCCTATAGGTGGTCTCATCATTGTCAGTGATCAGGCCTACCACTGTGTGCCATCGGCAAACTTAATGATGTTGTTGGCGCGAGCCTGGCCATGTAGTCATTCGTAAACAGGGAGTACTGAGGGGGGCCCCAGTGTTGAGGATCAGCGTGGCGGATGTGTTGTTACCATTACCACCCGGTGGTGGCCCGTCAGGAAGTCCAGGATCCAGTTGCAGAGGGAGGTGTTTAGTCCCAGGGTCCTTAGCTTAGTGATGAGCTTTGAGGGCACTATGGTGTTGAACGCTGAGCTGTAGTTAATGAATAGCATTCTCACATAGGTGTTCCATTTGTCCAGGTGGGAAAGGGAAGTGTGGAGTGCAATAGAGATTGCATCATCTGTGGATCTATTGGGGCGGTATGAAATTAGAGTGGGTCTAGGGTTTCTGGGATCATGGTGTTGATCTGAGCCATGACCAGCCTTTCAAAACACTTAATGGCTACAGACCTAAGTGCTACGGGTTGGTAGTCATTTAGGCAGGTTACCTTAGTGTTCTTGGGCACAGAGACTATGGTGGTCTGCTTGAAAACATGTTGGTTTTTCAGACAGTCAGGGACAGGTTGAATATGTCAGTGAAGACACTTGCCTGTTGGTCAGCGCATACTCGAAGTACACGTCCTGGTAATCCGTCTTGCCCTGCGGCATTGTGAATGTTGACCTGTTTAAAGGTCTTGTTTATTGCGGAGATCGTGATCACACAGTCGTCTGGAACAGCTGATGCTCTCATGCATGTTTCAGTGTTGCTTGCCTCGAAGCGAGCGTAGAAGTAATTTAGCTCGTCTGGTAGGCTCGTGTCACTTTGCAGCTCACAGGTGTACTTCCCTTTGTAGTCTGTAATAGGTTGCAAGCCCTGCCACATCCGACGAGCATTGGAGCCGGTGTAGTATGATTCAATCTTAGTCCGGTATTGATTCTTTGCCTGTTTGATGGTTCATCGGAGGGCATAGCAGGATTTCTTATAAGCTTCCGTGTTAGAGACCCGCTCCTTGAAAGCGGAAGCTCTAACCTTTAGTTCAGTGCGGATGTTGCCTGTAATCCATGGCTTCTGGTTGGGGTATGTACGTACAGTTACTGTGGGGACAACGTCATCGATGCACTTATTGATGAAGCCAGTGACTGATGTGGTGTACTCCTCAATTCCATCGGAAGAATCACGGAACATATTCCAGTCTGTGCTAGAGAAACAGTCCTGTAGCTGAGCATCTGCTTCATCAGACCACTTTTTTATTGACCGAGACACTGGTGCTTCCTGCTTTAGTTTTTGATTGTAAGCAGGAATCAGGAGGATAGAATTATGGTCAGATTTGCCAAATGGAGGGTGAGGGAGAGCTTTGTACGTGTCTTTGTGTGTGGAGTAAAGGCGGTTTAGAGGTTTTTTCCCTCTGGTTGCACATTTAACATGCTGGTACAAATGAGGTAAAACAGATTTAAGTTTCCCTGCATTAAAGTCCCAGGCCACTAGGAGCGCCGGCTCGTGATGAGCGTTTTCCTGTTTGCTTATGGCCGTATACAGCTCCTTGAGTCACGTCTTAGTGCCAGCATCGGTTTGTGGTGGAAAATAGACAGCTATGAAGAATATAGATGAAAACTTTCTTGATGTGTGTGGTCTACAGCTTATCATGAGATACTCTACCTCAGGCGAGCAAAACCTCGAGACTTCATTCGATTTCATGCACCAACTGTTGTTTACAAATATACATAGACTGCCACTCCTGGTCTTACCAGAGGCGGCTGTTCTATCCTGCCAATACAGCGTAAAACCTGTTTGTTATTCATGTCGTCGTTCAGCCACGACTCAGTGAAACATAAGATATTACAGTTTTTAATGGCTCGTTGGTAGGATATTCATGATCGTTACCTCCCGAGTGGCGCAGTGGTCTAAGGCACTGCATCGCAGTGCTAGCTGTGCCACTAGAGATTCTGTGTTCGAGTCCAGGCTCTGTCGCAGCCGGCCGCGACCGGGAGACACATGGGGCAGCGCACAATTTGCCCAGCGTCGTCCAGGTTAGGGGAGGGTTTGGCAGGCAGGAATGTCCTTGTCCCATCGTGCACTAGCAACTCCTGTGGAGGGCCGGGCGCATTGCATGCTGACATGGTCGCCAGGTGTACGGTGTTTCCTCTGACACATTGGCATGGCTGGCTTCCGGGTTAAGCGGGCATTGTGTCAAGAAGAAGTGGGGCTTGGTTGGGTTGTTTCGGAGGATGCACGGCTCTCGACCTTTGCCTCTCCCGAATCCGTACCGGAGATCCAGCGATGAGACAAGACTGTAACTACCAATTGGGTATCACGGAATTGGGGAGAAAAAAAATAAAAATAATGATAAAGATGAAGAAAAAAAAGGAAAACAAATATGATTGTAGTTGACAGGGATGAGGGCCTTGTTGGGTGTCTGAAGTATATTCTTTGTGTCCGAATCATTAAACAAAAAATATTCTTCCAGTACGAGGTGAGTAATCACTGTCCTGCTCTTTCTGGTCATAAGAGACGGTGGCAGAAACATTATGTACAAAATAAGTTACAAATAATGCGAAAAAACACACACAATATCACAATTGGTTAGGGGACTGTAAAACTGCAGCAATCTCCTCTGGCGCCATTATCAGGCGGGATTGGTAGGCGTGTTTGATACTGCCCTCTAATTGGTACCATCTCAGCTAATGCGTCAGCTGAGGCGGGGCCCCCCCCTTTCCTTTCTGAACTGGCTCCTGCTTAATTTTCATGTCCACATCCTGGTTCAACCATAACCCTTGCCTCAACCATAGTTTCCAGTGTTGTCCACTGGTCAACTGCACCACAGCTCTACCTGATTCGACAAAGGTTGTTGATTAGCAGAGTAAACACTGAAACTTGCCTCTGATTCAAATTTGCTGACTTTTTATAAAGACAGATCACTGAAATGGTCAGTTTGAAAGTGTCAAAACCTAAATGTCTGCAAACCGGTAGATGGACCTTATAATTGTTGTTCAAGACACAGTAGAATCTAGACTCTTTAATTCGATTTCAAATGCCATGAAGTCCCTTTGAGTTAATTTCAGGCAAAGTTCCATCGTTCACGTCAGAGAAGAGTTGGCTGGTAGATTGTTAGCTAATGCATCAAATCAAACAATTTCCCAGTATTTCTCAGAGGATGGAGATCTGAGCTTTTATGAGTGTGTGTGTGTGAGACTGGCCACTGAACATGACGACACGATCCAGAACCCACAGACGTTGCGATGAGAGCCATCGTCTGGCTCAGAGATGGGGTTCTGTGTGATCTTCTCTGTCATGTAAACACACAAACACGTCTGTCTCTGCATCCCACTCTTGATCCTCCCTCTGGGGAAGCAATACTTCAACACGATCAACAACGGCCCTCCACTTGATAAACATCATCAGAGAGAACTAGAGCATCTAAGATCTACTAGGCCCACTGGTGGTGATGTAATGTACATCAGACGGACGCACTGATGCTAAGCTAATGGTAAAGCACTGGAGCCAATAACGAGGACAGTCCTTATGATCAATGTTTCTGAAAGGCCACTGGTCATGGTGTAATGTACATCAGAGGGCCGTGGCACACTTATGCTGACACTAATTTTAAAGCACTGGAGCCAATAAGCATAGTCATGTGTTAACACTTTGTTCTAACTTGCAGCTCTGCAGCCCAGAGGACACTGTACAGGAGGAGGATGGACTCCCATGGTGACATAGATCATTAAAAACCAGAGTGGAGAGAGAGGGTCACCTCTTTTGCAGAAGTGGTGTCCTGTATAGTCCTCTTCATTTCTACTCTGACTCTCATTACATCATCTGATGGATAGTTACCTCACACACCAGCCATCCCTATAGGGCAACACTCAGCAGTATTAGCCTATAGGACGAGACTACTATAGATGGTGAGCCAGCTTTCCCATCACACCATGATCACACTCCATCATGTCCATGCCTGTGGGTCAGCTCAGCAGATGAGGTGATTAATGCAATTGCTGCATTCATCAATAAAGACACTCTCATTAGTCCTATGCTTCTCTGGGTAATGGAGAGGCACAGCCAGGGCAGCACCCCAGCCAAATGAGGAAGCACTGTACCTGAGTGGGGTGGGGGTTTCTGACTTGTCAGATTGATTTCAGCCCTGCCAAACACAGTACTGTAGGCTACATACAGTATATGGATACTTTCAGCGTAAGGGAAGTTTAGGTATAAATTGATAGGGATGATGTGTTGTCAATTTCAGGTGATACCTGTACATACCGTATAGCGTAATTTGCAGAGGCATTGGAGTGACCTGATGGAATGATGGAGTTCACACACACACGCCATGTTGGCATCAAGGTTTATTATCCTTTATAATGTACAATATACAAAAATATAGAGTACCAAAAAATTCACAGTGTCTAAAAGGCAGTGATTACAGTCTACATCACATATCTAATAGTACCACCAGGTCAGTTGCATAGAAGGGCACCGAGCCAATCAGGGGACAAAGATTCACAATGTGACATCCAGCTTGCCCAATCAAAAATTACTACAGGGCCAGAGGAAGACAATCAAAGGGAGTCATCATTTAGGGGGAGCCAATCACAAACCCAAAAATGTGGGTCAGGCAAGTGAGGAAAAGGAAAAGGGGGTTGCTGTAAATCCTCTAAACAGCTGAATTACTTTGATCTAGTCAATGGACTATCATAATACTGTTACTATACACTACTCACCATTTTCTGTGTCTTGTTCTTGTTCATTTAAAATGTTTATGTTTTTTAAACTGTTGTGGTGATATTTTGTATTAAAATGGCACGAGTGCTTCTAAAAGGACAGGCTGTCTTTGTTACTCTAAACCGTATTTATACCTGGTGAACATTTAGTAAAAAAACTAAATCCGTGTCACGGTGGATGAATAAGGCTGCGTTTAGACAGCCTTATTCATCCACCGTGTCCGCACTGTGACCAGATTTCATGGTCCCTCACTGTACGAAAATGATTTGATGGATTTCTTTCAAAATAATATTTATTTATTTATTTTAAGACACATGTCAATTCTTTTAGAAGGCAATATAATTATGATTTAAATGGTTTCACTGTCCAGAGACTTGTGAGATAGCCAGACAGAATGAGTCTCTGACTACCTCCAGAGGTGGTCAGTAAGATCTAATCACAATCAGATCATAATGTGTCTTTTGATCATCTATACCTGTCTGCATATGTTGGCACAATCAGGATATGGACACAATCAGGACAAGGCATGTATGTTAGCACCAGGTATAAACGGGGATTAAGATACTACATAGGATCTGGACAAACTGTACATCTATAGAAAGTTACAAAACAGCTGGAGAAGTTGTCCAGGCCGTAGTCAACCAGTCACATTGACAAACTCTATCCCCTTACAAACCCCATGGTTGGTGAGTACATAGCTGCTGCACTTTTTATTGATTTTTTTCAACTAAGGCTTTTTTTTTTTAAAACAGTGTTAGCTATACAACAATATACATTTACATTATACTAACCTTTAGATGTCATTAATGCTCTGCAGATCGAAGGCTGTCTCTTATGTACAGATAGAGCTCTCGTGCATATAACGGAACTATAGAATTAGAACGATAGAATAGAATCATACCATTTCTATGAGCGGAACTGAAAGCATTGCTGCTAAATTAGCATTCATTTTAACAGCGGGCATAATAATAAAATATAGCTCAGTTCTGTTTCTGAAATGCCCTTTATGATCCAAGCTTCACTATAAATAGTGTTTCCTTATGAGAACTGCGCAGCTCTCGTTAACTTACAATGATTATCATCTTATACATGGAACATATGGAAACCCAGTGGAACGTTAGGAGTGCTATCATCATAATGTGTGGAAAAAATGCACATACCCCTTTACAGATCCCATTATATACACAGTCATATGTAAGAAAGAATTACATTTACATTGTACAAAATACATACAGTTGTCTGTTCCTCTCCTCATTCACTCTCACAGGCATACACATACGAAGCAAGCAAACACACACACACGCCAACATGCGCGCACACACACACACACACATGCAAACACACGCACACACACAACAATAATCTCATACCAAAGCATTTTAAGCATGATTTAGCATTGTAAAGAGAGGGACACATTGATATTCGCTACAGTCAGTCTGAATATTTGCTTCTACATTATTTTATTTTTGTAAAATCTTAAAGGAGAATAGTGTGTGTTTTTACAACCAAATCTCAATTTTATATGTACTGAATTGGAGTATTATACAAGGGTCCAGACACTTATTTTTGCAATTTCACTTTTTATTTTATTTGAATTAACTTACTCCAACCAGCAAGTAATTTCCTCATCCTTGTTGTTCAGTACGGGGGCTCTGAAAAAACATCAACAAATGCTCCAAAAATATTTTTGGGGAAACAGGAACCCTATCAGTATAGTGATACAGGTCTTTAGATGTTGTACACATGAAATTGTGCCATTCCGAACTTTATCCGCAACGTTATATTCCATTTTGTTGGAATGATACCTCTCCGTCCATTTTAGCAGCAGGCCACTAGGATAATGGAACAGCTGGATAGGGGAAACAGCTTGAGTTGCACAAAATGGAATATAATGTTGCGGATAAAGTTCGGACACAATTTCACGTGTACAATATCTAAAGACCTGCATCACTATACTGAAGGTTTTCCGTTTCTAAAAGGATTTGAGTGTTTTTGGAGCATTTGTTCATGTTTTTTCAGAGCTCCCGTACTGCACAACGAGGATGAGGTTGTGACTCGCTGGTTTCTCAAAAACAAGTGAAATTGCAACAACAACAAAAACGGTCTGGACCCTTCTATAACATGCCTTCAAAAATAAAGGTCTGGACCCTTCTATAACATGCCTTCAAAAATAAAGACGTGGTTGTAATAAAGCAATATTCTCCTTTCATTTGTCAGACACCTATTGGCTACTAAGCTGCTGTGATTTTTTTATATGTTGTGGTGTGAAACCGATGAGAAACTCAAAAGTGAATCAGCTATCCCTTATTTGTGAAATAAAATATTTCCTCCTATCCTACTGCTCTCTTGAACATCAAACAAATGACCTCCCTCATAAAAAAATGCCCCACTACTATCTTTTTTATCCCACCTTGTACGATATCATATAAAATCGGTTGCAGTCCAGTTCTGCACACTGGCCATATTTAATATGACCACTGAGCGGTAGGTAGGTATAGTACTCAGTAGAATACATCCATTCCATTCTAGAACCAAGGGAATTCCTTCCAAAAGTCTTTATATCATCATAAAAAAGAAGTGATAGAAAGTCAAATTTGACTCCACATGATCCTCTCTATTGTATACCCAAAGCTGGATGATTCCCACTGTATTTCAGTCAGACACCTCATCTCTCTAGCCCATGTTCAGATCATTCCCTGGGAAACATTGCCTTGTGAACATACCCATACAGTACATAACACAGCCAGCCTGAGGTGTGGGCCTTGTTTGGGCATAAGCAGATAGAGATTCTCTCCAGCAGTGAGTATGTCTGTATCTATGTGGTCTAGTGTAGGCACTTTTCCTATAACAGATCACACGCTGCCATTCCTGGATGTGCCTCTGTTCCCCTGGTCCCATAGTACCACCCAAAAACATGGGGCAACAGCAGAGCTGAGGTCCCAGGTACTTGTCCTCCTCGTGTCATTTGATGAGGCGAGGTGACCTGAGTGCATCCATCCACCTCCAAACACAATACTGATATTGATCTCTTCATCTCTTGAATTAATTTAGTTCTTTTTTTTGTTCCCTCCCGATTCGCATCCACCATACTGAAGGACAGACAAAATGATATGCGCTGGTAGGGTTGTTCTGGGTAACTGCTTTTGTTGTTGGGAGAATTAGGTGTTTATCATGGGGATGGATGCTGCAGACCGAGGGTATGTTGGTGTCATAGAGATTCATTTATAGGCCTCCCAAGTGGTGCAGCGGTCTAAGCCACTGCATCGCAGTGCTGGAGGTGTTACTACAGACCTGGGTTCATTCCCGGGGTGTGCCACAACCGGCCATGGCCCGGGAGTCTCATATGATGGCGCACAATTGGCCCAGCGTCATCCGGGTTAGGAGAGGGTTTGGACGATGTGGCTTTACTTGGCTCATCGCGCTCTAGCGACTACTTGTGGAAGGCCAGGTTCCCGCAGGCTGACCCCGTTCGCCAGTTGAACAGTGTTTCCTCTGACACATTGGTGTGGCTGGCCTCCAGGTTAAGCTAGTGGTGGTGTTAAGGAGCGCGGTTAGGCTGCCTCTCCCGAGCCTGTTGGGGAGTTGCAGCAATGAGACAAGATCGAAAATTGGCGAGAAAAAGGGAGTAAAAAAAATAAATTACATTTTAAAAAGAGACTCAATCATAGAGGTGACCAGACAGACCAGGGAAGAGAGTTTTCTCCTATGGCCAACTCTAGCCTCTCTGGATAGCAACACAACACCTTCAGTAAGGCGCTCAGGTTGTCAAGTTCCACAGGGATAAGTAGTTCAACTCCATAATGTAGCTTATAGTGTCTTATAGAGTTCATCATTTATCTCTCCACCGAAGCACTACGTTGACACTGTGATGTCCAGTACTCACACCCCCCAAAATATACCCCAAACTATGATCAAATTCCTGGCTCTACTTAGCGAGTCTAATGGAGGCATCAGCACCTATACAGAGTGCTGATGGTATGTTCCAGGTATACCCTTACACCCCTCTCACCATTTGGTAGATACCATGGGATAAAGGAGAGGGGAGCAAAAATGGATGGGTTCAGTCACCATTCCATCTGTCACCATTGTGATTGGGGTGGAGTTCAGTTCAGTCTGGGTGGGCGGTGCCGGGGGCCATGGGGGTGGGGGCGGGGTGTCTCAGCTGTTGTTATAGGTCCTGCAGGGGGAAGGGGAGGAGTCAGGCCTGTTGTAGTCATATTTGCCCAGCGCTGTGGGGTAGTAGGTGGTGGTGTACATGTTAGTCTGCTGCAGGGGCGTTGGGTAGAAGTTAGACCTCTCATCTGGGAGCAGGTTATTCTTGTTCAGAGTCTGGAGGAGGAGAGAAGACAGTGTCATAACAGGTGACAGTGGCTACAAAATTAGACAAAAAACACTGATCAGTTGAAAAGGTACGTACTGTTCAGTAAAGTGTTTTTCTGGGTGAGGTGGGAAGAGTAGAGAAAACAGTCATAACAGTGTTATAACAGTGACATAAGAGTTTTATACCAGTGCTGTAACAGATGGGTTAGTTTACCAACGACTCAGACAGGAGCAATATCAATATATTAGACACTTACAGGTTGAAAAGTGGGCAACAGTGCTGGGTACTGTAAGTGGATTTCTAAGTAAGGTACAACCCTTCAACAAATATGATTTAGCAGCCAAACATCAAGCGTAATCAATGAACAAATATGAGAGGCATGAATAAATTACAGTAGGTGGCTCCAAAAAACTAAATACAAAAACATTTAGTTTGTATCCCAAATGGCACCCTATTCCCTTTATAGTGCACTACCAGGGCCCATAGTGAAATGAGTGTACTATATAGGAAATTAGGTCCCATTTGGGACACACTTAATTTAATACACTTGCACTTTAGAGGCAGGTCGTGGCAGCTAGAAGCCACAATGTGCCGACGAAGGGAACACTTTACGGAGGGCTGCTGAGTAATGTCATTTATGTTAACAGCCAGGCCAAACACGGCTCTGTAAATGGTTTACAGAATCAGTGAAATGCACAACAACGTTGGGTGGTGAGGGCCTGTGAAGAAACAACCGCATAATGTAATGGCTAAAGCAACAATAACAGCAGTAGTTCTCAGGTTGAGCCAGTGGCTCTAGCTAGGTAGCCTGGTTAAACCAGACTGAATGCTGCACTCAATGGTGAAACTTAGAGAAATCCATGAGGATGCCAGGCAAATAGCTAGCTAACTACCTGTAGTATGAAACCTGCCTGGTCTGGTTGTTAACCTAATGAGACACTGCTCTCAACGTATGACTCTCATAATTAGGGCCCAGCATGAGGACCCAGCCTCACTCAGCCACAAACACATCACTCAGCCAGCTGGTGGCTAACATCTTCAGAAAATAATCAGGTTCCACCCTAAGAAGCAGCAACCGTCACCTGAGATAAAGAGCGTCCTAGCATAGTACTTGACTAATTATGGGGCAATATCATGTTTTTTAAATGTTCCTTTATTTAACTAGGCAAGTCAGTTAAGAACAAATTCTTATTTTCAATGACAGCCTAGGAACAGTGGGTTAACTGCCTTGTTCAGGGGCAGAACGACAGATTTTTACCTTGTCAGCTCGGGGATTCAATCTTGCAACCTTTCGGTTACTAGTCCAACACTCTAACCACTAGGCTACCTGCCGCATAATGCTGCAAAAACAGTATGTATACTAGGTGGATCATGATACAACGTCGGTCCTAGGGCTAACCCTGCCACATGCAGGGAGGGCAATGCCATTGTGGGACAGATCGATGAGATCGGAGCGTGGCTCACAGGCACACACAGGTGTTACATCCCTCAAAAGATGCTGGTTCCAGCATTATAAACAGCAGTGGGAGTCCATGGGTATAACAGGCTAATGAGGGCCATTAATAAGGACTGAGACTGTGAACAGAAAGTGGAGTAAGGAAACCAGGTGAAGAGAAATAAGAAATATATGTTCTGAGCTCCCACCATATCTCTATTCCCTGTACAGTAGTTAATGTAATGAAATAAACCTATGCGTATGAAATCTCCTGTCAAAATCAAATGAATGACTGGTGTTACCTAATCGTTGTGCTACGCAGAAAATGGTGTTTCATGGTGTGGGTATGCGAGCACGTGTCTGCATGCGTGCGTCCGTGTCTACGTGTGTGAGAATCCTTGAATACCTGTGACAATACCTTGAACTCCATGGGCGTGTACTTCTCGTTCTTTGGTGTAGTGTTGCCCTTGTAGTTGAGGTGGTTGGGCGTGGTGGGGTGTATGACGGCGGATTCCTGCGAGGGCTTGTGGAAGCGCTGGCTATACACGTAGGCCAGAAAGGACAGAAGGCCCGCCCCCAGGAAACAGGACACGCCTGTGGCTATCAGGTGCAGCGAGGTGAATGCTGGGAAGACACAACAAAGCCGACAGATGGTAGGAGATCAGTCAGGATGTTTGGTTCACTTATCTGTGCCTGTAATCTGTCGTTTTCTCTCTTTCTGTCCTCCATCAGCTATTATATTGCAGTAAAATGGTGGTTCATTCAGGGGCAACAAGCACTACTTCAGTAGCCTGGTCGATAATCTGTTTTTGCTGTCTTGCCAACTCCTATGGTCATTCAATAGCCACAGGAGTTGGCAAGACAGCACAAACAGATCGGTGACCAGGCTAGCAAAATGTTGGTTTATTGAAGGGCACCAAGCTCTCAGTTTCCCTGGCATCTTCCTGGAAAATCTCTAATGGTGTGGCGGCACAGCCTTTTCAAACCCTTACCATTCCCAGGAGGCTACCTACACCTCATTCTAATGGCCATCCCCCATAATGCATATTCCCCATTGGTTCAAAGGCTTGTGCCATCCTGATTTTGTCCAGCAGCAGCCTTCAGAAAGTATTCACACCCCTAGACTTTTCACACATTTTGTTGTGCTCCAGCCTGAATTTAAAATGGATTCAATTAGGATTTTCTTGTCACTGGCCTAAACACAATAACCCATAATGTATTTTTTATTAAATATGAAAAGCTGAAACATATTGAGTCAATAAGTATTCAAACCCTTTGTTATGGCAAGCCCAAATAAAAACATTTGCTTAAACAAGTCACATAATAAGTTGCATTGACTCAATCGGTGTGTAGTAATAGTGTTTAACATGATTTTTGAATGACTACCTCATCTCTGTACCCCACACATAGAATTATCTGTAAGGTCCCTCAGCCAAGCAGTGAATTTCAAACACAGATTCAACCACAAAGACCAGGGAGGTTTTTCAATGCCTCCCAAAGAAGGGCACTTATTGGTAGATGGGTGAAAAATGTAATATTCCTTTGAGCATGGTGAAGTTATTAATTACACTTTGGATGATGTGTCAATACACCCATTCACTACAAAGATACAGGTGTCCTTCCAAACTCCGTTACTAGATAGGAAGGAAACCGCTCAGGGATTTCACCATGAGCCAAATTATTACTTTAAAACAGTTACAGAGTTGAATGGCTGTTATAGGAGAAAACTGAGGGTGGATCAACAACATTGTAATTACTGAACAATACAGAATAAGAAATATTCCAAAACATGCACCCTGTTTGCATAGCGGTGGGAAGTAGGGGAACTGAGGGTGCTTTTTCACAAAAGTCCTGTACTAGCAGACAAATATTTCAGTCTGTAGCGCGGACATTTATTTTTGTATTTTTTCACAAAAGTAGTGCACTGGGCCTTTACGAGTCCTGTATTAGTGGACCGATAGCCGTCTCTTTTTTCACAGCTCCCCCATCCTGAAGTAATACTGCAAAAAATGTAGCAAAGCAATTAACTTTGGTCTTGAATGCAAAGTGTTATGTTTATGGCAAATCCAATACAAGATATTACTGAGTACCACTCCATATTTTCGAGCAAAGTGATGACTGCATCATGTTATGGGTATGCTTGTAATTGTTAAGGACTGGTTTTTTTTTTCAGGATAAATAAGAAACCGAATGGAGCTATGAACACAGACAAAATCCTATAGAAAAAGCTAGTTCAGTCTGCTTTCCACTGGGAGATGTATTCACCTTTCAGCAGGGCAATAACCTAAAACACAAGGCCAAATCTACACTGGAGTTGCTTACCAAGACGACAGTGCTAGACAATGTTCCTGAGTGGCCGATTAACAATTTTGACTAAGATTTACTTGAAAATCTATGGCAAAACCTGAAAATGGTTGTCTAGCAATGATCAGCAACCAATTTGACAGAACTTTGAGATTTTTTTATATTTTTATATTTAGTTTTTATTGTCGGAACACAAAGAAAGTACAAATAAAAGAACAAAAAAAAGATCTGGCAGTTACAGTGCACTTCATACCTTCATCATCATATCATCATATTAGTTACATTGACATCTTTGAATTAGACCTTTTCCATGTACGAAACCCATTTTTCCCAGTATTCTTGACCTCTCTCATGTTGAGTTCTTAAAGCAAAGGTCATGTGGAGTATTTCTTCTACAATGTCTATCCATTGCGTCACTGTGGGAGGGTCTTTTTGTAGCCATTTCCTAGTGATAGCCTTTTTACTGGCTGCCAGTAGGACCTTCAAGAGGTACTTTTCTCTATTGTGTAAGTTATCAGGTATTTCACCCATGTACAAAGAAATGAATGTTTGTTCTATGTCAAATCACATTATTTTTCCAATGTTAGATCTTATTTCTCCCCAGTAAGCTCCCCAGTGACCTTGAGTTGGTGGAGCTTTGTTGAGTCTCTAATATGTTCAACCATGTTTCATCAGTTATTTCAATGTTAAGTTCCTCCTCCCATTTCTTTTTAATATAATTTGTAGAATGTTTCTTTGAGGATTGAATACCCAAGTGGAGATTTGAAATAGTTTTTTTGTTACTCCCCAAGTTGTATGCGTTAGTGAATACTTGGATTAATTTTGGAGGTGCTCGAGGGTCACCTTTATCAGTCACCTTTATCTCCCTTAAGAAATAGTGTCGAACTTGTAGGTATCTGTAAAAATCTTGTTTATCCAAGCCATGTTTTTTACTTAGGTCCTGGAAGTTATCTAGGTTCCCATTCCTTATAATTGTACTGAATGATGTGATGCCTTTCTGCATCCATTGTTTAAACCTGCTGTCCTGAGTTGCAGGGATGAAGCTGGGGTCGTATGCGAGCCAACTCAACAGTTTGATCTCTCTGTCTAAATTATTTTGCTTAACTACCCTAAACCATGTCTTCAGAGAGAAATTAATCCACTGATTTTGTCTATTGTATATTTATTTTACCATGTCATTATTTCCCAAAACTGACTGTATGGGTATCTCTGTCAAAGTAGTCTCGATGTCTTTCCATTTGGATTCGTATTCTGAATTGCACTAACACACCAGAGGTCTCAATTGGGCTAACACCTAATCATCTTTTAGGTTTGGTAAGGCCATACCCCCACAGTTTTTGGTTACTGTAGTGTTGTATATCTAGTTCTTGGTCTCTTACGGTTCCAGATAAACCTTGATATCCGTTTATCCCATTCCCTAAACTGTTTAGGCGGGATTTCTATGGGCAGTGATTGGAACAAATACAGTAACCTTGGCAGGATGTTCATTTTGATTGTTTCAATTCTACTACTAAGATCTAAGGGAAGTGAATTAAACCTGTCCAGGTCATCATATATTTTCTTGTTGATGTGATCGTAATTCATGTCATAAAGTTTGGGTGTATCTTTTGGTAAATTTACTCCAAGATATGTAATGGATAAAGAGGTCCAGGTGAAGTTATACCTACTCTTCAGCTCTTCCTGTGGGGTATAATTATAAACTAGGGCTTGGGTCTTGTGTACGTTGAGCACATGCCCTGAATATGTTCCAAATGTTTGTAAATCATCCATCAATCTAGGTACACTTGAGCCTGGGTCTTTAAGGAATAACAGAACGTCATCAGCATACATGCATATCTTATGTTCACTGCCTCTTATTGTTATTCCCTCTAAGGTTGGGTCCTGTCTTATTACCTGAGCTAATGGTTCGAGGTACAAGGAGAAGAGCGCGGGTGAAAGATTACAGCCTTGTCTTGCCCCTCGCTCTAATTTGATCGTTCGTGTCAAATGTCCATTTATCTTCATTCTAACGGTCGGACATGAATACAGTGTTTTGATGCACTGTATCACTTCTTTGTTGAAACCAAATCTTTCCATAACTTGGAATAGGTAATCCTATCCCGCTGAATCAAATGCTTTTTCTGCATCTAGGCTGATTAATATTGCACTTGTCTTATTCTGAGTAATGTGGTCCATGACATGTAGTGTTCTCATTATTTTGTCCTATGTCTGCCTATTTTGTATGAAAGTTTGATCTCCGTCAATCAATTCTGGGATTATGTTCTCCATGTGTTAAGAATTGCGATAGGTCTATATGAACTGCATTCTTTCTTATTTTTACCCTCTTTTGGGATTACTGATATGATGGCCTCTCTCCATGACGGTGGGAGACCCCCCTCCCTCAGAGTCCAGTTAAAACAGGCCTTAAGTAGAGGTGCTAATTGTTCTCTGAAGGTCTTGAACCATTCTGAAGGGAAGCCATCAGGGCCCGGAGACTTGTTGACTTTTAGTTGAGATATTGCTTTATTCGTTTCTTCGGTGGATATTTCTAAAGTTAGTCTATCATTTTGCTCTGTCCCAATTGAGAGGAGATCAAGTGAGTTCAAAAAGTGCTCTATTGTCTGTGCATCTGCCTTCTCTGGTTGCTTGTACAGATTTGTGTAACATGATTCAAATGCATTCTGTATTTCATCTAATTTGCATGTGATCTTTTTTATTTTGGGGTCTTTTATTTTGAAAATGGTATTCTGTGCTTGTTGTTTCCTGAGTCTCCATGCTAGTAATTTGGTTGCCTTTGAGCCTGCTTCATAATATCGTTGTTTCAGGAACCTAAGCTTTTTCTCTACTTCTTCTCTATAAATCTGGTCAATTTCCTGTTTTACCTTTTGAATCGCTCGTAATATAAGATGGTCTTTGTGTTGACCATGAGATCGTACCTGGGTTTCCTGTAATTTCAGCAGTTTCTGTGCTTTAATCTTTTTTCTTGAGAGATGATGTGGCTATGATCTTCCCTCTAATAACCGCCTTAGCTGCATCCCACAATATAGCAGGAGATACTTCCCCATTATCATTATTCTCCAGATAGATGTTCAATTCTGTCTTTATTGATTCCTTGAATGCTGGATCATTCAGCATGCTTGTATTAAGTCTCCATATAGTATTTCTTGGTTTGCTATCAAGGTGTAGAGTTAGGTAAACTCCATTATGATCTGATAAGTCGCTCTGCCTGATCCTACAATCCTTAAGCCCGTGTCTATCTGCACTGTACATAAAAAAGTAGTCTAACCTGGAGTATTCAGTGTGGTGGGCTGAGTAAAAAGTATATTCCTTATCGGTCTTGTGGGTGTCACGCCATATGTCGAGCAGTCCTAGATCCTGCAGTATCCTATTGATATTTTTGGGAAACTAGGCTCATTTTCCTATTTTGGTTTGTGCTGTCCAATTTTGAGTTTAGAATTGTGTTAAAGTCCCCTCCACAGATAAGAGTGCCAGTGGTTTCTGTGGCAATTAAATCAAACACCTTCCCGTAGAAGACCATGTCACTCCCTGGGGGTGTGTATACATTGAATAATGTAACTTCCTTGTTATCCAGTTTACATTTAACAAGTATAAATCTACCCTCCTTGTCTTTTATTTCTGACATAAACTCAAAATGAACTGAATTTGGGATCAAGATTGCAACTCCCCTTCTACCCATTTTGTAAGAAAAAAAAGTGTTCCTATATCCCATTTTCTTGAGTTTCTCGTGTTCAGGTGTGGATAAGTGAGTTTCCTGCCAGAATAGTATGTCACCTCTCTCCCATTTCATCTTTGCTATTACCTTACTTCTCTTGATGGCACTCGCCAGTCCATTTACATTGAGACTTATGACCTTAAATTCCCGATGATGCATCGATATAAATAAATAAAAACTGTGCACCATATCTGCCTGCTTATCATGAACCTAAAAATTAATGAAAAATCAAGAACAATAATAAAGTAAACCAAAGTGGGAAAATATTTTGGTATTTGGACTCCCATGTCAGAGGACTGTCTCTTGCTTCTGGGGTTTGAGGAGATGAGCCTGTCCGCAGGATGGGCCCCTCGCTCAGATATGAAAATGCGTGACGTAGTCACAAACAAGACCTGGTGGAACCAAAAATAATAAGGGCGCCTATTTCGTCACTTATACACATCGGTTAATTACAAGTGAAAACTATAATCGGTCATGCGTGCATATCATGAATCCTCCCCTTGATATGCCCTTCTGTCGCCCCGTTGTCAATGTGTCATTCATTAATCCTTAGCTAATATATATGTTATTAACGTGACGCTACTTAGTGTGTTCGTAAAGAACACATGCTTTTGGCTACTCACCCTTGTTCAGCATTGGGAGAAAATATGGGATATATTTTACCTATTGTAATGTCAACCGTAACAACCCAAAGTCTTAACAGCTCACGGTAACTATTCATTCGGTTAAATCCGATTCAGTGTCTTACATCTATCTTCCCATGGGAAATGCCTGAGTCTCTACCGGATGTGAACGTCCTCTCGCCGAGATGGTTGTCAACAATGATCCATGGGAGATCTTGCTCGAGTCTTTCCGCTGGTGATGTCGCCTTTCTCCTGGCGGTATACTCCACTGGGAAGCCCCTTGACTTCAACCGCCTCCTCTGCATGCTTGTATGTAACCGGGCCATTTTCCAGAAATACCCGCATTTTTGGTGGGGTGCCGCTGGGGGGTTTTGAGGCCAGGGCTCAGTGTGCTCTCTCGATTCCCAGGTCAGTCTCGTCTTCAAGTATGCCCTTGAATAGGTCCTCCACGAAGTTGGGCATAGAGTCTTTTTCTGCGCCCTCTACTATGTTATAAAGTCTAATGTTTCGACGTGAGAAATCTTCGAGTTCTGTCACTTTTGCCTGTAGTGCGTGTTGGCTTTTCAGTGACTGTTCAAGTATTTCCTTGACTGCAGAGTTCCATGTGTCTGTTTCCCCAATGCGCTGTTCTGCGTCCCCCATTCTTGTAGCTATGCTGTGAAGTTCTAATTAGTTTTCTTCCAGTTTCTGGTTAATGTCCTTCTTGAACTCATTTAGTTATTTTCTTACATCTTCTCGAAGTTCCTCTCGTAAGCCTGTGAGCGCCTCGCGCAATTCCTCCTTCATCACCTCACGAAATGAGGGCTCTTTTGCGGCTGCTATCTTATTTGCGCTAGCATTAGCCATCTCGGGTTCATCGACGATTATATCTTCTCCTGTTTTGTTACGGGTTGTTGTTGTAGCTCCGCGACCTTTTCCAATTTTCCCCTTTTCCATTTTGCGTAAGTTATTATAATGCTCAGAGTAAATACTTGAATTTAGGGGGGGAAATACCCAACCGATGTGTAGTACGAAAAACTAGGCAGCCATTTCCTAAGTTGCGTCACCGCCAACTTAAAGAATTTTGAAAAGAATAATGGACAAATGTGGCACAATCCAGGTGTGTGTGGAAAGCTCTTATACTTTACTAGGGTTGAATGGCGGGAACTCGGTTACCGATATTTACCGCCCAAAACGACTCACCTTTCCCGGGATAAAGAACTGTGAGAAACCGGTAAATTATAATAAATTCTTTAAATGAACAGCATTATGTGAAGTGGAAGCGTTAAATAATATGTGATGTCTAAATCTGTCTTCTCTACTGCCTCTGCATGATGAATCATCAATGCTCAGGGTGGGGACAGACAGCCCACCTCAGTATGGAGCTCAGTTCACAATGCATGTAGACCTACAATATCATCTCATCATGGTAACTTTCTCTCTTGTGACAGGTACTGTAGGCCTACATTTTCTGCAAAATAGTCTATGGGGTAGTCACATAAAGCCAGAATGAGCGTTTAATTTACCCATCTCCATCTGGCTTTCGAGGGTCACCATGTTTTGTAATTGTAAAGATATATATATATTTTTTTGCAGCTGCAGAGTTTTAAAACAGCCTATCACACCAATATCATTGCTTTAAATCAGTGCACTCTCTCACAGTCTTTTAATCCAAGCGGGCTGTCATGTGCCTTTTATGAGGAGTGCCTTCAGTCTGGCCACTCTACCATATAGGCCTGATTAGTGGAGTGTTGCAGAGATGGTTGTCCTTCTCGAAGATTCTCCCATCTACACAGAGGAACTCTGGAGCTCTGTCAGAGTGACCATCGGGTTCTTGTTTACCTCCCTGACCAAGGCCCTTCTCTCCTGATTGCTCAGTTTGGCCGGGCAGCCAGCTCTAGGAAGAGTCTTGATGGTTCCAAACGTCTTCCATTTAAGAATGATTGAGACCACTACGTTCTTGGGGACATTCAATGCTGCTCAATCCTGTCACTGACCTCTATGTACAATTCTTTTGAACTCATAGCTTGGTTTTTGCTCTGACATGCACTGTCAACTGTGAAACCTTTTATAGACAGGTGTGTGCCTTTCCAAATAATATTTGTATTTATTTAACCTTTATTTAACTTGGCAAGTCAGTTAAGAACATATTCTTATTTACAATGATGGCCTACCAAAAAGCAAAAGGCCTCCTGCGGGGAAGGGGGCCTGGGATTAAAAATAAATAAAATATAAATATAGGACAAAAGACACATCACAACAAGAGAGACAACACAACAAGACAACAACACAGACAACAACACAGCAAGGCAGCAACACATGACAACACCGCATGGTAGCAACACAACATAATAACAACATGGTAGCAACATAAAACATGGTATAAACATTATTGGGCACAGATAACAGCACAAAAGGCAAGAAGACAACAATACATCACATGAAGCAGCCATAACTGTCAGTAAGATTTCCATGATTGAGTCTTTGAATGAAGAGATTGAGATAAAACTATCCCGTTTGAGTGTTTGTTGCAGCTCGTTCCAGTCGCTAGCTGCAGCGAACTGAAAAGAGGAGCGACCCAGGGATGCGTGTGCTTTGGGGACCTTTAACAGAATGTGACTGGAAGAACGGGTGTTGTATGTGGAGGATGAGGGCTGCAGTAGATTTCTCAGATAGGGGGGAGTGAGGCCTAAGAGGGTTTTATAAATAAGCATCAACCAGTGGGTCTTGCGACAGGTATACAGAGATGATCAGTTTACAGAGGACTGAATTTACCACAGTTGGAATCCAATGAAGTTGTAGAAACATCTCAAGGATGATCAATGGAGACAAGATGCACCTGAGCTCATTTTCAAGTCTCATAGCAAAGGGTCTAAATACTTATGTAAATAAGGCATCTGTTTTTTATTTTTAATACATTTGCAAAAATGTCTAAAAACCTGTTTTTGCTTTGTCATTATGGGGTATTGTGTGTAGACTGATGAAGAACATTTTGAATTAAATACATTTTAGAATAAGGCTGTAACGTAACAAAGTGTGGGAAAAGGGAAGGGGTCTGAATACTTTCCGAATGCATTGTATATATGTTCTAGCCTCTTTCAGGTAATACATTCAATGCAGTATTAGCCTTATATTTAGCTAATTAATGACGGGTTATGCATAATAAGCATCTATCTTATAGCCTCTGTCTCTTGCGCAATACGCAAGCACCCGTGCGCCACTGGCCTCTCTCCTTAAAACACACTCCTTAGCTCTTGGAGTCCCATGCAGGAAAAGCTAGACTAGAATGGCTTGCTGGACATAATTGTTTTAGCAATTCTTATACCAATAGACTATTCGAAGAGGGACGCAAGCTCTTTTTTGCTGAATGTTAAACACAAGAGTGAATAGAAGAGTGAACGTGCAATGGTGGTTGGCTTTAGCAGTTATTTATTCAGACCCATAACCATTCAATCTTCATTAAGAGAAGTGACAGCCTTCTGCATCTAACTCTAGTCCTATATTATTCAAGGATGACATTAGAATGATGAAGATAAGGAGGACTAAGCTTGTTTCATTTAACTGTTGAAAGCGAGGAAGGAATGAAGCAACAATAGAGAGAGAGAAAGAAGAGGTAGGCTAATAACATTAAGATAAATATTATGAAAGGTATATATGAATCAGCCTAGTAACTGCACAAATAGGCCCCATTTTTTTCTTCAAAATTCATATCTAATTCCCTAGCCTATACTACTTTGTTGGCCGCATGTGTTGCACCAGATTCGTATGTTCTCTTCTGCTTTATCATGGTTTGAACCATGTGCATAATTCCACTCCATATAGTAATACAGTATTATACAATACAGCAATACAGTAAACACTCAAAAAGATTAGCCTACTGGAGCTAGTTTCATTTATTTAACCAAGAGAACATATAGCTAGCTACATCTATGGCCGTTTATGTTTTTCTGTCGTGCATAATGTGCAGTATATATGTACTGCACATTATGTATTGGCTCATATGTATTGGCCCATAAAATGTATTTAATACTGTATATGGCTCATTAGGCTCAGGTACCATCAGGTTATACCAGACATATTTATATGCTTTATAATAATTTTGAATGACACTTCCGGTTTTGGTGGGAAATACCGGGTTACCCGGGAGAAAAGTGATTTATTCTCTGGATGGAACATTTAATAAATTCCAGCAAAATATTCAACCCCGTCACACCCTGATCTGTTTCACCTGTCCTTGTGCTTGTCTCCACCCCCCTCCAAGTGTCGCTCATCTTCCCCATTATCCCCCGGGTACTTATACCTGTGTTCTCTGTCTGTTGCCAGTTCGTCTTGTTTGTTTAAGTCAACCAGCGTTTTGTCTCAGCTCCTATTTTTTCCCAGTCTCTCTTTTTCTCATCCTCCTGGTTTTGACCCTTGCCTGTCCTGACGCTGATTCCGCCTGCCTGAACACTCTGCCTGCCCCTGACCCTGTGTCTGCCTGCTGTCCTGTGCTTTTGCCCCTACTCTGGGTTACCGACCTCTGCCTAGCCTGATCCTGAGCCTGCCAGTCGTCCGGTACCCTTGCCCCACTACTCTGGATCATCGACCTCTGCCTGCCGTTTGCCTACCCCGTTACTGTAATAAACATTGTTACTTTGGGTCTAACCTGAAAGGTGATCGTACGAACTGGCCATGACTGACCAGCAGACTTGGACCAGCTCTGCAACGCCATCTCCTCCCAAGGGGCCCTCATTGGTAGACATGAAGAGTTGCTTTGCGGTCTGATGGAAGGGGTCCAGGACGTGGCCGAATGTCACAACCTAGCATTGAACACTTTGCGGGAGCAATTCCATGGGATGCCTACTAGGCAGCCTACCACGACAGTAACCTCCCAGCCCCTCAGTAACCCGGCTGGTAAGCGGCGCAGTCACCCCGGTGTCCCGGGAACCCCGCTTACCTCCCCTGGAGCACTACGATGGAGATTCCAGAACCTGTCGGACCTTTCTCTCCCAGTGCTCCCTCGTTTTTGAGCAGCAGCCTTCTTCGTTCCCCCCGGACATCTCGAAGATAGCGTACATTACTACGCTGATGTTCGGGAGGTCACTCGCCTGGGCCACGGCAGTGTGTGAGCAACAATCCACCGTCTGCCTCAGTCTGGAGATATTCGTGGTGGAGGTGAGAAGTTTGAGGCTCCGGTGTCCGGGAGAGAGGCTGCCTGGAAGTTCTCCAGTTTGGCAGGACTCCGTCAGTGTGGCGGACTATGCGAAGGATTTCAGCACGCTAGCAGCGGAGGATGCCTGGAACCTGGAAGCGCTGTTCGACATGTTCCTGCACGGATTATCAGAGGAAGTAAAGGACGAGCTTGCAGCCCGGGAACTACCGACAGATCTCGACTCACTCATCGCTTTGATCGATTGATGGTCAGCTACGGGAAAGTAGGAGGAAGAAGAGGTCTGATTAAGGTCGCAATCGCTCACTCAAGGATCCCACCTTGCATCTGATGAACTCCGGAAGTCCTCGGCGTCTTCGTCCCAGAGAGGATCCGAGCTTACCCAAGTTCCTCCAAGAGCCTCCGAAGACAGCCAATTTGCCTCTTCCCGAGCCGATGCAGCTTGGCAGGGCTAGGCTGTCTCCAGCCGAACATGTACGCAGACTTAACACCCAGTGTTGTCTGTATTGCGGGACTGCCGGTCATTATGTGGCTACCTGTCCCTTCAAGAGACCTAGCTCATTGGTAGGAATGAGTATTATGGTGGGTCTTAAGGATAATGTTTCTTCTCCCCTTACTCGCCCCCTTCTCCATGCCACCCTTCTGTGGGGAAACCAGTCCAAGTCTCTCCAGATACTCATCGACGCAGGGGACAATTTCAGTCTTATGGATGTTACCCTGGCGTCCGAGCTGGACATCCCCACTCGACCCCTCTCCATTCTCATGGATGTTAGAGTGCTGGAAGGGCGCTCTATAGGCTGGGTCACCCACCATACCACCCCCATCAACTACAGGTGTGTCCACAGGTTCTTGTGGTATTGGGATTATCTTGGCTCCAGCGACACAATCCCTCGATTGACTGGTCTACTGGTGCCATCATGGGCTGGAGCCCGTTCTGCCACGATCATTGCCTGAAATCATTTCTGCCTGCCCCGGGACGTCTTCCTGGGTGGGTGCTTGGAAATAGCCCAGAACCTCTGTGCCATTCCCGCGGAGTACCAGGACCTCCGGGAGGGGTTCAGTAAGGCCCGGGCCACTTCACTTCCACAACACCGACCTGGTACCCAAGGATGTTAAGCCGGATGTGCTGGCATGCCGCTATAGCCCCGCGGCTACACCCTCGGAAGCTGAGACCTTTCCCCCCTTCTCCAAAATCATTAGCCCCTTTGCTGTTCGTCCTCTGTTGTCCCATAGCCTCTGTATACTTCCTACTTTTTATGTGTCTAGATGTAAATCCATGTGTCATAGTCCTTTGTCTCCTGTTTGTTACTTCAACACAGTCTACATTTGGGTCTTACCTGAAATGTGATACAACCCTAAGACTTACCTAGAAAGACTCATAGCTGTAATCGCTGCCAAAGCTGCTTCTACAAAATACACATGTAAACTAGCTATACATTTGCTAACATTTCTAAAAACATGTTTTCACTTTGTCATTATGGGGTATTGTGTGTAGATTGATGAGGAAAAAAAATTATGCAATCCATTTTGAATTCAGTCTGTAACACAACAAAATGTGGAGTAAGTCAAAGGGTATGAATACTCTCTGAAGGCACTGTAGTGGCAGCCTTCACAACTAATTATTTCGCTCTATCCCTACACCCACCCTACCTCCAACCCCCCCACAAACGATCACACATGCACACACGTAGATAGTTGTCAATCCACTTACCTCCGCATTGCTGGTCCTTATCAAAGCCAGACGCAGGGAGAATCACTGCAACACAACACAACACACACACACACACAGACAGACAGACATGCAGAGACAGACACACAGTCAGCTACCAGCACATGCAGATTCTTACCACCCACAGACCAGCTGGAATCACCCCAAGACACCAGAGTAGACTTTCATTTTAACTGGAAGATGAAATATTGTATACGGTACATACAGCACAAACAAACATCATGAAACACAAATCAATGAATCATTTCTCCAGTGGAATGTTGTAAATGTCTTGAATGTTGAATGTTGTGTAGCCTGAGCCAATCATTTAATCAAAGTAAAGCCAATCATTTAAAGTTAAACCACGTCTGCCTTCCACTAATTCATCAGGAAGGTAGTGGGAGAGAGGGAGGGAAGGGTGTGTTTTTAATTGAGACGCAACAATCCAATGATTAAATTTGGGGCAATTTTCCCCCAGGCAGTGTCACACGCAATCCCAGTGACCTTACGATTTCTATCGCCTCATCCAAAATTGCAATAAATTAGATGTGATTTGGTCTGCATCCCAAATGGCACCCCTATTCCCTATATAGTGTACTACATTTGATCAGGGCACAGGGCTCTGGTCAAAAGCAGTGCACTATATAGGGAATAGGGGGCCATTCGGGATGCATCCTTGGTGTTGTGACACATTAATATTAATTTTGAGAAGCCTTGATTTAATTCACTTGGTATTCTGGGCTAGTGGGTCTATCTTGTCTCGTCTCTGGCAGCCAGGCCCTGAAAGATCACTACGACTACAGCAAAAATAAAGGAAGAAGACTTAACAGACAGAGACATCAGAGGAGCAGTCAGAGAAGCCTGATTTACTGAGATTAACACTAATTAAGATAGCAGATGGGCAAGGCCTCTGTCTGGTGGGGATTGGAGGAGTTTGATAGTATATGGGGCAGTTTCCCGGACACTAATGGATTTAAAAGCACTTTCAATTTAACATGATTTTCAGACCAGGAAATGGCTTATTCTGGAAAACTGGCGTGATGATACGGCTCATTTCAGTGTGTGTCTATGTTACATAATGATGATGACGACGACGATGATGATAATGATGATGAAGGTGTGTCTGACTCACCTGGTATCTCATTGCAGTCCCTGTGCTCGGTGCTGTTTCCCACACAGGGCGATGAGCCTTGAGCTCCACAGACCCTGCTGCGTACCTGCAGCCCTGCATTGTCACACACTGACCACAGAGACCAGGCCATCCAGCCGCCTGCACACACACACACACACTATGACTATCAGTACACAGACAAATGAGCATGAACTCACCCTGAGTTGAAGTAACTGCTGCAGTCTTAAAATGGCTGGAACCCAACATGCCCACCCAAGAGCATGAGACAAACAAACAAACTAGCCCCACCACAGCACAGCCACAAACAACCTTAGCCATATACAAACAGACCCAAACGTTTGTGAACTGTATTGAGTAAGCAAACCCATAGTTTGTTTAGTGCATAGCCGAGATGTTTGTGTCCAGAGCCAAGTGCCAGTCATGTTTCCCGGCCCGCAGGCACTTGTATACACTAAACAGAAAGGATCCAATCCCGGTTTCCCAACACATAATGACAAAACCCATTAATCCAAAGAAACTGTACATATATAAGGCTCTATGACTGCAGCCATTCTGTTTACCTCTCGTATCAGTCAGAGACTCAGTCACTGGCTGTTGAAGCTGCTCCATCTGCTCTTTGATCTCCCACAACTTGTGTTGGTAGAACAACAGAATATAACGGTACGGTGTCCATATTAGGATGGCATCCATATTAGGACAGGCTCAGAGTCTAAAAGGAGTTGGTGGCCTTGTGAGTCTGAGCCTGTCCTAATATGGACACCGTACTGTTGCATAATATTACAATTATGTTTAATAACGCAGCAAACCAGCCCTCTTACTATAATTGCTTCATTCATTTCATTCATTTATTTACGTCACTCAACCAAACCAATGCGTCTGAGCTGTAGAATTGGATCATGGCAGAAATAAAACCCAGAGGCACCTCTATTAGCATTCACTGTAATAACGGTCACACACACACAAACACAAAAGCACAAACACACCTGTCCTCCATTAGTTAGCACAATCTCTTTAGTCAAGCCACCTCTGAAAGGGACATCAGATAGTCCGGGGACTGACAGACACAAGGCCTTTTGGCCTTTTGTATCTGTCGGGAAGTGAGCAGGGATCTGTGCATAGATGACCAATGTCCTGCTTGTCAGTAAATGTACCGTAGCCGGAGACAAATGAAATGGCCACGTCATTAGCATGGTAAACTGTGGACACAACCACAGGCAGCCGGGTAGGCACACACGCACACATTTCGAACGCATTTCACACACACACACGGCCACACGCCACAGCAGCAACAGAAGCAATATTTGAACTGGCTAGCAAATTCCAGGAAATAAAGAAAAGATTAGGAATCAGATAAAACAAAAGAGAAACTCTTTAGAAATGGAGTCTCATTAGGGCTGTGGGCTTATTCAGAGACACGTCTGAGAGTAACTTTCTACCCAGGCCAGGATTAGCTGGCTCAGAATCACACATACGAATGACAGTGTCCTATTGGGAGAAGAGACTACACAGAGGGATGCACAGAGCAGAGGGCCTGGTTACACATACAGTATAAATACAGTGGGGCAATAAAGTATTTAGTCAGCCACCAATTGTGCAAGTTCTCCCACTTAAAAAGATGAGAGAGGCCTGTAATTTTCATCATAGGTACACTTCAACTATGACAGACAAAATGAGAAAAAAAATCCAGAAAATTACATTGTAGGATTTTTAAAGAATTTATTTACAAATTATGGTGGAAAATAAGTATTTGGTCACCTACAAACAAGCAAGACTTCTAGCTCTCACAGACCTGTAACTTCTTCTTTAATTAAGAGGCTCCTCTGTCCTCCAATCGTTACCTGTATTAATGGCACCTGTTTGAACTTGTTATCAGTATAAAAGACACCTGTCCACAACCTCAAACAGTCACACTCCAAACTCCACTATGGCCAAGACCAAAGAGCTGTCAAAGGACACCAGAAACAAAATTGTAGACCTGCACCAGGCTGGGAAGACTGAATCTGCAATAGGTAAGCAGCTTGGTTTGAAGAAATCAACTGTGGGAGCAATTATTAGGAAATGGAAGACATACAAGACCACTGATAATCTCCCTCGATCTGGGGCTCCACGCAAGATCTCACCCCGTGGGGTCAAAATGATCACAAGAACAGTGAGCAAAAATCCCAGAACCACACGGGGGGACCTAGTGAATCACCTGCAGAGAGCTGGGACCAAAGTAACAAAGCCTACCATCAGTAACACACTACGCCACCAGGGACTCAAATCCTGCAGTGCCAGACGTGTCCCCCTGCTTAAGCCAGTACATGTCCAGGCCCGTCTGAAGTTTGCTAGAGAGCATTTGGATAATCCAGAAGGCGATTGGGAGAATGTTGGGAGAATGAAATTGGGAGAATGAAAAAACTCAACTCGTCGTGTTTGGAATGCTGAGTTGCATCCAAAGAACACCATACCTACTGTGAAGCATGGGGGTGGTAACATCATGCTTTGGGGCTGTTTTTCTGCAAAGGGACCAGGACGACTGATCCGTGTAAAGGAAAGAATGAATGGGGCCATGTATCGTGAGATTTTGAGTGAAAACCTCCTTCCATCAGCAAGATCATTGAAGATGAACCGTGGCTGGGTCTTTCAGCATGACAATGATCCCAAATACACCGCCCGGGAAACAAAGGAGTGGCTTCGTATGAAGCATTTCAAGGTCCTGGAGTGGCCTAGCCAGTCTCCAGATCTCAACCCCATAGAAAATATTTGGAGGGAGTTGAAAGTCCGTGTTGCCCAGCAACAGCCCCAAAACATCACTTCTCTAGAGGAGATCTGCATGGAGGAATGGGCCAAAATACCAGCAACAGTGTGTGAAAACCTTGTGAAGACTTACAGAAAACGTTTGACCTCTGTCATTGCCAACAAAGGGTATATAACAAAGTATTGAGATAAACTTTTGTTATTGACAAAATACTTATTTTCCACCATAATTTGCAAATAAATTCATAAAAAATCCTACAATGTGATTTTCTGGATTTTGTTTCTCATTTCTCATCATAATTGAAGTGTACCTATGGTGAAAATTACAGGCCTCTCATCTTTTTAAGTGGGAGAACTTGCACAATTGGTGGCTGACTAAATACTTTTTTGCCCCACTGTATCAGATCCCATCATCACACAATATTGGGCCAAAAGGCACACCACCGGTCTGCACCACCACAAGACTGGCACTGAACTGCAAAAGGAAAGCAGCAGACAGGCCGGGGACTCCATCACAGCCCTCTCTGGAGCGACATAACAAGGTGTTGATTGGCACAGTATTGATCAGTAAGTAATTATCATGATAGACTAGTTGTAATGTATTGATTAGAGGTAATGATCGTCCTGATGTAAAGGACAGGGAAGCCTGTGACTCTGATGGATGTGTTGGGGTGGTGTTGGGTGTGATGTGTGTGTGCCTTACCATCACAGGTGTGTGTGTTGCACAGCGCTTCCTCAGTGTGTAGACCAATACAGATATCTCCTCCGTTGCCAGGGCTGGGGTTGTTACAGGAGCGGGTACGCTGGTAGTGCCCTCCACCACAGGGCACTGAACACTGAGACCAGGACGACCAACACGACCAGGCTCCACTCACTGGACAGGAACACACACACACACACAAAAAGACAAACACACATGCAAAGACATAAACATATAAGAAAGGTCAGATATCTATCTCTCTCATCACTAACTAGGCAAAAATAAACATAATAAATGTTATCCTCTTGTAGCTGCAATAAACACAACCAAAGTCTACCCAGAGGACCAGATAGATTATCTACTTAAAAAACTACACTGCTGTCCATTGTCCCTACACGGCACTTTTCATGCCTAAGAATAACTCTGCTATGCTTAACCCCTCTATAAAGACTTGCTATATTAAGTGTGTTGTCATTCCACTCACATTTGTTTTTAATTAACTAGGCAAGTCAGTTAAGAACAAATTCTTATTTACAATGACGGCTACCGGGAATAGTGGGTTAACTGCCTTGTTCAGGGGCAGAACGACAGATTTTTACCTTGTCAGCTCGGGGATTCAATCCAGCAACCTTTTGGTTACTGTCCCAACACTCTAACCACTAGGCTACCTGCCACCCCATTGTACTTTCCGCATGTCCATCTGAATGAGAGTGTTTGAGCTGAGAGTGTGAACGATGAGGGAAGCGAGACAGTAAAGAATGCGTTTGACAGAGAGAGATGGAGGTGAGTGGTGAGAGGAGCCGGGGCTGTAATGCCGTCCTCGCCCCCATCGCCCCGTGCTCTAGAAAACTCCATTTACTTCAGTGGATTAGACAGTAGGGAGAGTGAACTGGGACCTGACTGCTTTGGTTGCCTCACACTCCTCTGGCTGTCTGTCTGGCCCCTCTGAGTGCTGCATGGTGATGGGACTGGGAAAGACATTTTGGGGAAAGAGGAATATAAAGAGAGAGCCTCTCAAGAAAACGAGCCAACAGAAGGCTTGTAAAATAAAGATGGCTTCTCCTTATAGCCCTTTCTCTGTAACACTCTTCACCATCTCTCACTCTATACCATCTCTCACTCTTTACCATCTCTTAATCTTGTGAAAATCTATTTTCTTCTCCCTTGCCACTCCATCTGTCAACTTCACTGTCTCACGGTCTCTTGGTCTCACTGTCTCTTTCTGTAAGTCTTGCTCTGCCTCTGTAAATCAGGTACCTCTCCCTCCCTCTCTGTCTTCCTCTGTCTATCAGTCAAGGACCGGTCTCTCCCTCCCTCCCTCACTCTCTCTCTCTCTGTCTTTTTCTGTCTCTCAATCAAGGACTTCTCCCTCTCTCGCACATACCCTCCCTCCCTCCCTCAGTCACATAATATCCAACTATCAGACAGACAGACAGACAGAGAGAGAGAGAAATTACAGACCGAGTCATTTAGGTCAGGTTAATTAAGAGTTGAGTATATAGACATAAGAGAATAGGTTGGCACACACAGCCAATGACCATTACTAAATGATACACTCAAGGGATGATCATCAGTGATGCACCAACCATACAACATGAATATAGCCGGTCCACATCCCATCTACATGAGTGTTAAGAGCAGAGCTTGGTGGAGTTACTACTGGTTAAAGCAGGCCAACAGCATGATTAGGGGATGATGAGAAGCTTTAGTTTCAACGCTACAAAGACTCAGCTACTGTAACCAAGGAGTCCTTGGTTCTGTTTCATTAGCTAATGGAAGTAATGGTCCCCTCAGCATAACTTTACAGGACTAGCATCAGCATACAGCTCTCTCCCTGGTGGTGTCTTTTAATGTGTGTATTATGCTAACCACAACTGGAGGTCATTGATGTATAGTTATGGAAGTAGTGTGTGTGTGTTTATGTGTGTGCAAGTGCATGTGTGTGTGTGTGTGTGTGTGTGTGTGTGTGTGTGCATGTTCTCTTCCCCTTTACCTTGGCAGGCCTGAGAGTTGCAGTCCTGGTACTCCACGGGTGAGCCCCTGCAGGCTGGCGGGGCAGCCTTGCCCTCTGGGGTGGTACAGGTGCGCTTGCGGGTGCGGTACCCTTTGGCACAGTCCTGGGAGCAGGCGGACCACGTCTCCCATGACGACCAGTCGGCGCCTGCCACTCGTACCACAGGGGTCCTCAGGAGGTCCTCCACTAGAGCTAGCAGAAGAGGAAAGGGTTAATACACAGGTTACTGATCTGTTCAATACACTGAATGATTTCTACATTACACAGGTCATAGAGATAGAGTAGTATGCTACCGGTGTATATTATATAGGTGTATGGAATAGCTCACACATACAAGCGAAAGATCACTGATACCACGGGATCAATAGGACCAGGATTTCTTTATACTGAAACGCACTCTCCATTCTGAAGTAATTCAGATTATTCAACCCTGCCTTCAGTCATACAACTGAAAAATCCTCTCCTCTCTGTTCTGAGGAAGGAGTCTTACTTTATTCATATCTTACTCAAGTCAGCTCTGGTCTTATTCTGGGTAAGTCTGGCTCGACTGTGACACGTTGGGAAGTGTTTAAGTGTTTTACAGTGACCTCACTAACTGAATATACTGTATATACAACAGACAGAGCCACCTGGCCAGACATAGAGAGAGAGACAGAGAGAGAGAGGCCAGCCTTCAGTCCTGTCCAGTCTGGACTGTATTTCCTGTTCAGAAGCAGTTCATCAGCTGCACTCTGAGCCGGTCGTCCTGTCCTCCTATCTACCCACCCTGCCTACACAGCCCACTCTGGCCAGCCTGGCCACTGTCAGCCAGCTACAGTTAATCAATACAGTGGGCGGAGAGCGTAAAGCTGCCATCAAGAGAGGAGAGTCGGACTGTGACCAGCAGCATAGCGTGCCTGCTGGGAGACCCACACACTAACAGACACCAACACACCAACAGACATCAACAGACATTAACATACCAACAGACACTAACATACCAACAGACACTAACACACCAACAGACACTAAACACGAACAGACACGAACACACCAACAGACATCAACACACCAACAGACACTAACATACAGACAGACACTAACATACCAACAGACACTAAACACGAACACACTAACAGACACCAACACACCAACATACATCAACACACAAACAGACACTAACATACCAACAGACACTAACATACCAACAGACACTAACATACCAACAGACACTAAGACACCAAAAGACACTAACAAACCAACAGACACTAAACACACTAACAGACACCAACACACTAACAGACTCCAACACACCAACAGACATCAACAGACACCAACAGACATTAACATACCAACAGACCCTAACATACCAACAGACACTAACACACCAACAGACACTAACAAACCAACAGACACTAACATACCAACAGACACTAAACACGAACAGACACGAACACACTAACAGATACCAACACACCAACAGACATCAACACACCAACAGACATGAACATACCAACAGACACTAACATACCAACAGACACTAACATACCAACAGACACTAACATACCAACAGACACTAACATACCAACAGACACTAACACAACAACAGACACTAAACACGAACAGACACGAACACACCAACAGACATCAACACACCAACAGACACTAACACACCAACAGACACTAACACACCAACAGACACTAACATACCAACAGACACTAACATACGAACAGACACGAACACACTAACAGACACCAACACACCAACAGACACTAACATACCAACAGACACTAACATACCAGACATTAACATACCAACAGACACTAACACACCAACAGACACTAACACAACAACAGACACTAAACACCAACAGACACTAAACACCAACAGACACGAACACACTAACAGACAGCAACACACCAACAGACATCAACACACCAACATACACTAACACACCAACAGAGACTAACACACCAACAGACACTAAACAAGAACAGACACGACCACACTAACAGACACCAACACACTAAGACACCAACACACCAACAGACACTAACATACTAATAGACACTAACATACTAATAGACACTAACATACTATTAGACACTAACATACTATTAGACACTAACACACTAACATACTAATAGACACTAACATACTAATAGACACTAACATACTATTAGACAATAACACACTAACATACTAATAGACACTAACATACTATTAGACACTAACATACTATTAGACACTAACACACTAACATACTATTAGACAGTAACATACTATTAGACACTAACATACTATTAGACACTAACATACTATTAGACACTAACATACTATTAGACACTAACACACTAACATACTATTAGACACTAACATACTATTAGACACTAACATAACATTAGACACTAACATACCATTAGACACTAACATACTATTAGACACTAACATACTATTAGACACTAACATACTATTAGACACTAGCATACTATTAGAAACTAACATACTATTAGACACTAACACACTAACATACTAATAGACACTAACACACTAACATACTATTAAACACTAACATACTAACATACTATTAAACACTAACATACTAACATACTATTAAACACTAACATACTAACATACTATTAAACACTAACATACTAACATACTATTAGACACTAACATACTAACATACTATTAAACACTAACACACTAACATACTATTAAACACTAACAGACACTAACATACTAACATACTATTAAACACTAACATACTAACATACTATTAAACACTAACATACTAACATACTATTAAACACTAACATACTAACATACTATTAGACACTAACATACTAACATACTATTAGACACTAACATACTAACATACTATTAGACACTAACATACTATTAGACACTAACACACTAACATACTATTAGACACTAACATACTAATAGACACTAACATACTAATAGACACTAACATACTATTAGACACTAACATACTAATAGACACTAACATACTATTAGACACTAACATACTATTAGACACTAACACACTAACATACTAATAGACACTAACATACTATTTGACACTAACATACTATTAGATACTAACATACTAATATACACTAACATACTATTAGACACTAACAGACACTAACATACTATTAGACACTAACATACTATTAAACATTAACATACTAACATACTATTAGACACTAACATACTAACATACTATTAAACACTAACATACTAACATACTATTAGACACTAACATACTAACATACTATTAGACACTAACATACTAATATACTATTAGACACTAACATACTATTAGACACTAACATACTAACAGACACTAACATACTATTAGACACTAACATACTAACATACTATTAAACACTAACATACTATTAGACACTAACATACTATTAGACACTAACATACTATTAAACACTAACATACTATTAGACACTAACATACTAACAGACACTAACATACTAATAGACACTAACATACTAATAGACACTAACATACTAATAGACACTAACATACTAATAGACACTAACATACTAATAGACACTAACATACTAACATACTATTAGACACTAACATACTATTAGACACTAACATACTATTAGACACTAACACACTAACTTACTATTAGACACTAACATACCATTAGACACTAACATACCATTAGACACTAACATACTATGAGACACTAACACACTAACATACTATTAGACACTAACATACTATTAGACACTAACATACTATTAGACACTAACATAACATTAGACACTAACATACCATTAGACACTAACATACTATTAGACACTAACATACTATTAGACACTAACATACTATTAGACACTAGCATACTATTAGACACTAACATACTATTAGACACTAACACACTAACATACTATTAGACAGTAACATACTATTAGACACTAACATACTATTAGACACTAACATACTATTAGACACTAACATACTATTAGACACTAACACACTAACATACTATTAGACACTAACATACTATTAGACACTAACATAACATTAGACACTAACATACCATTAGACACTAACATACTATTAGACACTAACATACTATTAGACACTAACATACTATTAGACACTAGCATACTATTAGACACTAACATACTATTAGACACTAACACACTAACATACTAATAGACACTAACACACTAACATACTATTAAACACTAACATACTAACATACTATTAAACACTAACATACTAACATACTATTAAACACTAACATACTAACATACTATTAAACACTAACATACTAACATACTATTAGACACTAACATACTAACATACTATTAAACACTAACACACTAACATACTATTAAACACTAACAGACACTAACATACTAACATACTATTAAACACTAACATACTAACATACTACTAACACTAACATACTAACATACTATTAAACACTAACATACTAACATACTATACTAACATACTAACATACTATTAACACTAACATACTAACATACTATACTAACATACTATAGACACTAACACACTAACATACTACTAACTAACATACTAATAGACACTAACATACATACTAACATACTATTAGACACTAACATACTAATAACATACATACTAATAGACACTAACATACTATTAGACACTAACACACTAACTACTAATACTATACTATTTGACACTAACATACTAACTAACATACTAATATACATACATATTATTAAACACTAACATACTATTAGACACTAACACTAACTAATAGACACTAACATACTAATAGACACTAACATACTAACAACATACTAATAGACATACTAACATACTAATAGACACTAACATACTAACATACTATTAACAGACACTAACATACTATTAGACACTAACATACTGACACTAACATTAGACACTAACATACTATTAACATACTAATAGACACTAACATACTAATAGACACTAACATACACTAACATACTATTAGACACTAACATACTAACACACTAACTAACATACTATTACTATTAGACACTAACACACTAACATACCATTAGACACTAACATACCATTAGACACTAACATACTATTAGACACTAACACACTAACATATTATTAGACACTAACATACTAATAGACACTAACATACTATTAGACACTAACATACTATTAGACACTAACATACTATTAGACACTAACATACTAATAGACACTAACATACTAATAGACACTAACATACTAATAGACACTAACATACTAATAGACACTAACATACTAATAGACGCTAACATACTAACATACTATTAGACACTAACATACTATTAGACACTAACATACTATTAGACACTAACATACTATTAGACACTAACACACTAACATATTATTAGACACTAACATACTAATAGACACTAACATACTATTAGACACTAACATACTATTAGACACTAACATACTATTAGACACTAACATACTATTAGACACTAACATACCATTAGACATTAGTGTCTATTATTATGTTAGTGTCTATTAGTATGTTAGTGTCTGTTAGTATGTTCGTGTCTAATAGTATGTTAGTGTCTAATAGTATGTTAGTGTTTAATAGTATGTTAGTGTCTATTAGTATGTTAGTGTCTAATAGTATGTTAGTGTCTAATAGTATGCTAGTGTGTTAGTGTCTAATAGTATGTTAGTGTCTAATAGTATGTTAGTGTCTAATAGTATGTTAGTGTGTTATTGTCTAATAGTATGTTAGTGTCTAATAGTATGTTAGTGTCTAGTGGTATGTTAGTGTGTTAGTGTCTAATAGTATGTTAGTGTCTAATGGTATGTTAGTGTCTGTTAGTGTCTAATAGTATGTTAGTGTCAGTTAGTGTGTAATAGTATGTTAGTGTCTAATAGTATGTTAGTGTGTTAGTGTCTATTAGTATGTTAGTGTCTATTAGTATGTTAGTGTCTATTAGTATGTTAGTGTCTATTAGTATGTTAGTGTCTGTTAGTATGTTAGTGTCTAATAGTATGTTAGTGTCTAATAGTATGTTAGTGTCTAATAGTATGTTAGTGTCTATTAGTATGTTAGTGTCTATTAGTATGTTAGTGTCTATTAGTATGTTAGTGTCTAATAGTATGTTAGTGTGTTAGTGTCTAATAGTATGTTAGTGTCTAATAGTA